>NW_023336523.1:0-317381 GCF_012971845.1 Lasiodiplodia theobromae
TTTTTTTTTTTTTTTTTTTGTTTTTTGGGGGGGGGGGGGGGGGGGGGGAGTAAGCGGGGGAGAATTAATTTTAGCACGTTCTGTCGTTACAGTATGTTTTATTAAGGCGCTAATAACTTTTATTTATCTATTCAATTCCAATATAAAGGTTTAAATTATAAAAAAAAAGAACCTTTTCTTGTTGTCCTCCAAAAGTAAATATAAACTGTTTTTTATCCTTTCCAGAACCTCTCTAATCCACTAAGAGGGGCTACTTTTCTCGAATTCGCACATTTATAATAATTACAGTGCCTCTTTTCTATACTGATCGACAGTTAAAGTCCATGCGAGACAGATATACGTATTTCTGGGAAGGAGTTGCATACATAGCCAGTCTATTTAATTCATCGTCAACTCCCTCCGAGATCCTTGCTTCGCAAACATAAGCCTCTCTCAAACTTCTTAAACTATGGCGTCCTCATGATTGTACCCTCCTTCTGACAGTCCTTGACAAAATCATTCCATCCCATCCCAAACCACTTAGAGATGTTTCGAGGGCCAGGGCGATCCCTGAGCAACTTCTTCCCATGACGCAGATCTGGGTTCGCCCTGTACGTAAGCAAAAGCTTGATGAACTCTGCTGCTTCTCGCGTGTCGTTTTTGGAAGCGCACCAAAGGGGAGTGAAGGTGGAGCTCTGGCCGTGTAACGAAATATTTACGTCCGCGCCATTTTGCAGGCAGAACATGGCTATAGATTGTGTTTGGCATCGTTTAGCAAGAAAGACGAGACAATGACCAAGGCAATCTTTGTCGAGCTTGTCCTTGACAATCTCCAGACATTCAAGAGCCGCAGCTTCGGCAATGATGTCTGGCTCCATTGGAATGAATTTTTCGAAGAAGTCATCTTCAGTGATTAAGGACCGTTTTGGCTCAGAATCAGGTTGAATAGTTGCCAAGAAATGGAACATTTCAGGGGAGCGCGTCGGAGCGGCTTTGGTGAACATGCCGTCACACTCTCTGGAGACGACGTGATGCTGAAGCAACAAATTCAAATACTCAGGATTTGCAAGCTCGAGAGCAAGGTTCCTGAACAAGTTTTCGTTGGTTGGGTACTTGTATGGTCGGCATACCTCGAGTATTAATTCCATCATTGTGGGCGACGTCGGCTGCTCTAGACATGTTCTCAGACAGACATTTCTCGACTTCTGAACTTCATCATAAAAGCTGAGAACCAAGTCTTGGTCCTCTGACTTTATAGCATCGATAAGGATGTATTTTACCTCATCGCGCCCAGCGAGTTCGGCTTTGGCGACTGTTGTCTTTTCCACGTGCTTCTGATGAGAGCGGTGCAAATGACTCTGAAGCTGGATGTCGTTTTGAAAGCCCAAGATGGAAAAGTCGCAGTTGGTGACATTGCATTTAAAAGGCCGATTGTGGACTTGAAGGTGCCGATCTCTCTCTGCGCGAGCTTCAAATCCCCCACGGAAGCGAGCACATCCGGGTCTGGAACACCGATAGGATTTGGAACCGTATAAATCCTGAAGGGTAGAGCAGTTGCACTCAGTTATATGTTTTTCGGTGTTGCAAAGCAACTGTTCGAATATGGTTCGAACGACAATTTGGGTGGCAGATGTTGTAAGAGGATCAGCCGCGAAGAGTGTTTGTTCTGCACATGCGTCAGCTTAAGATCTGTGTGGCTCTTCGAGTAGTCTTCATTTACCATCCTTGAAGCAAAACTCTCGCTTCCTCCTACACCAAAAATCATTCACGGCCACGAGATCTTTGTGGAGATTTGGATGTGCTTTTTGGAAGCGCTCGAGCCCAGGCACAGAAGGTGGTTGCGAGCGACGGTCCACATGAAAGGACGAGTTACTTCGAATGCCGAGGAATGTTTGGATGGTCCCAGCAAGTTCTTCAGCAGCTGTTCCTTCGCTTCTTTTAACATGGTCGAGCCAGTATAAGCAAGCGTAGTTTTCCAGAACATAGGCACCGTTGAGGACCCTCTCCTTAACCACATTGAGGTTGGTATCTTGATCAAAACAGCTTGATCCAAGATAGCGGAGGCATGTAGTTGCGATTCTAGCATGTGCTTCACCTTCCTTCAGATATCGTTTACTCTCGCGACTGAACAGGTACCTAAGATTCGTTAGATTTCAGTGTGTAAAGAAGGGCTTTCCACGTACTCTCGTGCAGTGAAGTGTACGAAATGAACAAATCCGTCAACTTCTTCTATGATTGATCCACATCTCTGAAAGATATTCAAGATCAGGTCACTGCACCCTTGGGAAGGGTCTCCACGGCATTCCAATGCCAGAAGTATCTCGCTGTTCGACATTGGGCTGCAACAGCAGCTCACCCACTCAAGTATTTCTCTCGCTTGCTCCCGTTCTTGGGGACGAAGATCTTCCTCTATCCGTCTTAAGACTCGATCATACCTAACGCGAAGTCAGTGCTGATGGACCGAAGCAGAGAAAGCAGACTACTACTAACGCTTCGTATAAACCAGAGGGAAGATTCGTCACCTCTTTCTCAATTCTTGCCAGGGAACCTTGAGACTCCAGGTTACCACAGACCAGTCTCGCATATAGAAACATTCCTAGTCTTTAATCAGCATTCAAAGCTCAGTCATAGAGTCCTACATAGCTACCTTGTGCATTTGGTGCGATCTTCCCCATCAGAGCCTTAATTCTGTTCTTCTTGTCTTGATTAAATGGCAAGGTTGATAGCCACGCATGTGACCTTTTGGCTACGTATTCTTTGATGCTTTCTCCATTCTCATTGTGCACACGAATGGGGTCTACTCTTGACTCGAGCATCCTGAGGATATCCTGTTCAGCCCTACTACTGATCAACAGTTTGAGGTCGTCGTGTGCGTCGTGTAACTCAAGGAGCGCGCCAAGTATACGGGGCCTGTTGATCTCCGCAATTTCATCCAAACCATCAACAATGATGTAGGCCAGCCCCAACTGCTGAAGGAGCCTTTGCAGCATCATCATGGAGAACTCGACAGAGCTTGAAAACTGATCCAGCTTGTCGTTGTACGCATTGGATACGAGCGGTCTAAGATCCTTGTTGATGATAGCTAGTTGGAATATCATGGAATGGAGTAATTTCAAGAGAGAGCCTTCAGAACGTAAGTGGTAGCTCAGCATGAGAAATGCCACAGGCTTATTTTCGTTTCGAAGTTGGGAAATGATGAAGGAACTCAAACAAGTTTTGCCTTTTAGATGTAAGTATCATTCTTCCCATTTGTACACTAATTTACTCACCTGCTCCTGGTATGCCTTGCAGCCATAGAAGCCGCGAGTCGGGTTTTGCTGGGTCGAGCCAAAGTTTGAACTTGTCCAGCTTTCGTATCTGTTTTCCGGAGTCTACGGAGCAGCGCTCTGTCGCGTTCTCCAGCTCTTTGTAGTAGAGATTCGGAGACAAAGATTGCTTGGCAGCTTCGAAGTCCTGTCTTTGCTGGAATTCGTAATCTCGTTCGTACTTTTGGTAGGCATCTATCCTGGCCTGATGAGCTTCAGTGATGTCCATCAAGGTCACCGCGCTGTCCATCATGGCTTTGCTTTTCGCGATGTTGTGCAAAATGACCTCCAACTTTCCGTGATACTTTGGCCACAAAGACTCAAGAACAAGCCTCCAACCTGAAACATTGGGTAAGTATCTTTCTTGCGAGGCGATATTAAACTTACTCTTGATCTTGAAAAACTTGAGCACTGTAGAGTGAAAGTCGAGGATATCCTTGTAGAAGAGAGCAAGCACTTGTTTGATCCGGTCGCTACGGTAAAAGGTTTCGGCGTATTTGTCAAACTCCGGCAGGGCATTGCCAAGTTGCTCCATGGCGTCCAGAATTTTGTCGTAGCTTCTAACGTAAGTGCTGGCAATCTATTACTCTCGTGGATTAGAAAAATTGCTTGTAGTTAAGGAGTTCATTACATACCAACAAGATGGCTTTGATGCTCCCCTTTTGTTTCGTTAGCCAGGACCATGAAATTCTTGGGGCACCAGCCACATCCATACCCATATCGGCGAGATGAACTCCGGTTTTGTTTGCGCGAAGGTCTCGACAACAGCCGCATAATGATTGATGCATGTCAAATATGGCTGGATCCTCTGCAGGTAGCGCAGTGCCTTTGAGCTCGATTGCTCTTGTTGAATTTTGTCCGTGGTATCGTATACATCGTGGATCGTCGTGAAACTTGAGAGATCAATTCCTGCGCTAAGGTCCGATTCGCGGAGAAATTCTTTTTTTGCAGTCTCGAATGCCTCTGCGGAAGGAGAGGAAGCCATCGTTCATGATAGTGTGTCAGGGCTGGTGAGTCAAATGATAAGATGTTGCACTGCGAAACAACAGCGGTGAGCGAGTTATGGGTTCGCGCGTCTTTTTGAGCTCTATCAGGCTGTGCAAGCGCAAGCGCACGCGGGGCAGAATTGGGCTTGGCCGCATGCAAGCGATCAGCACAGCTTTCAGCTGAGGCTGCGTTTTTTGCTTAGATGGGAATGGCTCCAGCTGCACGTCAGCCCTTTCGCATCGCAGTGCGTGGGACAGCAAATCATGCCCCAGTCGCAGCAAGTCCGCCTCGCCACGTATTCAAGTGAGACGATCGGCACAGCCTGCACAAGCACACAGCCCCAACGAGGCTCAATGCACTAAGGCTTTCAGCCCGGTCTCTCCAGACTGAAAATACTTCCCCTCCCACTTTTGGGGGCTCTCCAGACCAACATCATGGATTCCCCTCGATCTGGCATCAAACGCCCCTGGTCCGCTCTGGAAGACCAGGAGCAATTCGACCAATTAGGAGCAGAATATCTGCATAGTGGGGTGAAGCGAGCTTGCTCGCCAAATCCATCACCGCAGCCTACCAGATCGACTCCTCTGGAACTTCAACTGGACCTCGAACAAATAGGAGACAATGAAGAGCCCTCATTTATATTGCCTAAACATGACACTGGGCATTATTTGTCACCATTCAGGTCGACTACCGGCGGCAGCTACTTACAGGAGACACAAGCCATACAACACACACCTCGAATAGTGGTGGCCGATCATGATTTCAGGGAAAGAGCAGTGGAGACTATGATCTGGAGTGGTGATCATGCAGAGGGGGGATTTGATGGTTCAGCTCTGAGCCATGCAGTGTCTTTCATCGACGACCTTGATACAACCAACAGTACGGTTGATTAAGCGCTTTTTATTGAACTGAAGGGTTGACCCGAATGTTTTCCAGATACTCCGAGCACCCAAACACCCTCTGCCATGGAGGAGGAAGATATTTTACCAGCTTATGACACATGTTTTGGCATGGTAAGACAACCATACTGCTATCGAATGCATAGTAACAATGACACAGATTCAACTCGATACTCCCAGGCTGCGTCTTGATGAGCTCGGGTATACTGGTCAATCTCGTATGAACGTCAACCTGCAGGTCAATGGGAGTATCATAATTATCCGGAACGAACATAACTCTGTTTATGGCGGGGTTTTGTCCGGAGATGAAACACACGCATTGATCAAGCTAACCCAAAGCTTTCAAGTTACGCTGGCTGCATATCTGCTCGTGTCAAAGGCGGCAAAGAAAGAGGTTCCGAGTAGTACTATTTGCATCGTTCTCCATGGACTGCGCCAAGACTCTGTCAAAATTGGTGCCGTGTTAGGAGGCGCAGGTATCTACCTTCAACCTCCCCATGGGTTTCACACACCGGTCCCTTATTTCAATCCCCAATATCTTCACCGTCCAGGAACTGATTTTTCTACGGCTACTCCGCATCAGCTTGTAGAGTCAGATGCAATCTTCTCAACTGTGCTCTCGGATGAGGACCCTTTCAAATATCAGGTACTCGAGGTGTTTAACGCTGCTCAGGGCCCGGCCACATATCAAAATGTCAAGCCTAGTTCAAGGCTGAAAACGCCCTTGAAAGAGTGAGCACATTTAATTTCCTTTTGTTATGTCTCTTCTAAATCAGAATCACTGATGCCAAAATCTACAGGCATCAGCTCAAGGCGCTTGCAATGATGATTGAAAAGGAAAGTGGTATTACGGAGGATGCCAAATTTGGCTCAATGTGGAGTCAGATTACGGATCCAAACATTTCTTTCCGGTGCGACGAAATGCGAATACATTCATCAAGGACCAAATCTGATAACGCAAGCCAGATACAAAAGCATTGTCACCGGCACATTCCAATTCGAAAAACCACTAATTTGCCTTGGTGGGCTGCTTGCAGATGTACGTACACGGGTTCATAAATGATCATCTTTTTCTTCATTTCAGAAGCTAACAAATGAAAGGATATGGGGCTGGGTAAGACGTTATCAATGTTGGCCCTGATCACAACCTATCTGGATAACGTTGAACATGTTGCTATCCCGCAACAAGATCCGAATCCAAGGAACAGCACCTTGATCGTTACCCCGATGTCTTGTGAGTCTATAGTAATCAACTGTGGCAGTCACTGTATGCTAAATTTGTAGCCAGTGCTTCTAACATGGGAGGAACAAATAAAAAGGTAGAAACCGCCAACCGCCTGAATTATCCATAGATACTGACGTCCCCTGCTCAGCCACATCCATGGCAGCAGAATTTGCTACCACATCTACCATGGCGCAGGGAAACGAAAGGCGGCTTCTGCTCTGAAAAAATTCGATATCGTCCTGACCACGTACGACACTCTTGTTGCTGAATATCGCAAGACTGATAATCAGACGAGTAAAAAGATGAAAGGAATTGCCTCACTGGAATGGAGCCGTGTTGTTCTTGACGAAGGTAAGATGGAATTTTGTAGATTTTAAATGATTCTCAAGCTGATAAAAAATCATTAAAACAGCCCATGTGATACGGAACGCTTCTTCAAGGCGTCATCAGTGTATGCGTAAGCTCCAAGCAACGCATCGATGGTGCCTCACTGGAAGCCCCATGTTCAACCGTGTTGAAGATTTTGGCTCCCTACTGACTTTCCTCCGAGTCGCTCCGTTCCATGATCCTTCCTTCTTCAATGCTCATATATCCAACTCGCTGAAGAAAGAACCAGAGAAAGCGCTTGAAACTCTGAGAAAACTTGTTCAAGCAACTTCCCTCCGACGTACCAAGGATTCTGTGTTTGGGCAGTTGCACCTTCCACAACGTCACAGTCGAGTAAACGATATCATACTGGACGGGGAAGAGCGAAATCTGTACGAGATCCTCAAGAACAGCTACAAGATGATATTGGAAGCATCGACGGTATCTGAAGCACAATCGACGCCCTGCATATTTCAAACAATCCTCCGGCTCCGACAGTTTTGCGACCACGGTACGGACCTTCTCCCGCGCTCTGCTTTGGCAGTGTTCGAAGACTCCATGGACAACAAATTACTTACGGAAGAGCTCTTGAATGCGAGTCAGACATGTGCATTGTGCAAGAAAATGGTCAAAAGCAAAGGTGGCAGCTTAGATAAATCCGAGCTTTTCCTCGATTGCGGTCATCAGCTTTGCAGTCGATGCGAGAAGAAACAACAAGAGAATACCACTGCGGTGGATATAGCCTGCAAAATTTGCTCTGGCAATAGAACACCTGGTAATCTTTCGCCATTCCCGTACTCCTCCGGGGCCATGGATGTCGATGTTCCGTGCAAACCTTCTTCCAAAGTCAAAGCTCTCATCCAAAATCTAGAGGCCGAAAGGAATGTCGGCGCATCCCCGCCAATCAAAAGGTACGTTTTTCACACTTGCACGTTTGATACCTTTTTGCCTTCTACTCTTCCATCATCTTAGTTAAGTAGAAATAGGAGCCGTATACAGCACTAACACTATTCCAGTGTCATCTTCTCCTGCTGGACCAAAATGCTTGACCAAATCGGCAAAGCCCTTTTCGCCAACAACCTCTGCTTCGAACGTATTGATGGCAGCAAATCAGACTCGCAGAGACGTACGGCACTGGAAAGCTTCCGGAATGATCCGGACTGCTGCATCCTGCTTGCCTCGATTGGGAGTGCGGGTGTAGGGTGAGTGCACCGTCAAGTCAATCATCATATCTCCCTCCCCGTGATTCCATTTCCGCCACCCTTATCCGTGCTAGATTCAGCTGATTTGATACCTGAACAGGCTGGACCTCACAGTAGCATCGTGCGTTCACCTCATGGAGCCGCAGTGGAGCCCGATGGCAGAGGAACAGGCGTTGGACAGAGTACATCGTATGGGGCAAACGAGAGACGTAGTTGCCACACGCTATGTCGTCAAGAACTCCATCGAGGAAGTGAGTTCCATGGTGCCCAGTTTTCTTTCCAATCTGCTGATATGATACCTCATAGTACGTCATTTCGGTACAAGAGATGAAGTCTAAGGTGATCAAACAGTCGTTCGATACTGGCACTGCTACTGAGACGTTGAACGTGAGGGAGCGGCTCATGAAGGTAAGAGGCCCATCTTCAAATAAGCACCTCCATACTAATTTTTTGAGTAGTATCTTCAACAAACCTGAGCTCGATGATGCAGGAGAAAACGGGAACATAATTGTAAGGGGTTCAATCCGCTGAAATAATGCCTAAGGCTGTGTTCATGTTTCAATCGAAAATCTTCAGTGTTCGGAGCATGTAGTGACTATGCACACATTCACTTAGTGCCCTCTTTAGACCTCTTGACTTGCCTTTTGGTCAGTTGAGCGATGTGAGAAAATTTAAATAGTAGAGAGGTATCTCACATGGTTAACAAAAAAAAAACAAAAAAAATTCCGTGACAACGCACGGTGAGAAGTTCGTTGAATCCAGCTGACCATAAATGATCGCAGAACTTTTTGGGGTTGCTATCAAAACCGTCTGCCTTCAACCTAGCTAGTTTCAAAAAAGCCATGTAAGTATGTAAGTATAGTACAGCTGTCCAGGTGATTACCCAAGATGTGCAGGATTTGTAGCGCCCGCCGTAAATTCATGCCCCCGACGCCAGGAACACAAACCCCACCCCCATCCCAACGCCAAAACACCCACCAGAAAAATCTAGAAAAACCTCTCACTCCTAACCCGAGCCCCGCCCCAGCCACCTCGGATTCGCATGCGTCTTCGCATACGCATAGATAGCGCCGTAGTCCTTGCACATATGCGTGCTCCCGATCCCAAACGTGCCAAACGAAAGCGTGTCCTTGCCCTTCGCGATGGTGTACGGGTCGGCGCCCTCGAGGGCGGTGTCGCCGCAGCACATGATGGCCTGGCGCAGGTAGTCGAAGCAGTGCATGGCGTGGGCCGTGTCGCCGGCGTGCGAGTGGGACCGGTGGTCGCCGCGGTCGGCGTCGAGGAACATGCGGAGGATGGAGTCCTGCGGAGCGAAGGTGTGTGTCAGTGTGCGGTGTGATTGGGGGGAAATGTGGTGGGGAGGAGGAAGGGCACGTACCAAGCAGTGGATCTGGTGGAAGACGGACATGGCGTAGTAGTACGGGGCGGAGGGGTCGTCCTTCTGTAGTGGGGGCGGCAGTGTGGACTTTGTGGGGTCGTCGACGGGGACGAAGCCTTCGCCCTCTGGATGATTTTGTGTTAGTTTGAAGTTCCATGTCATGAGGTCAGAGTCAAGGAATTGTGCTTCGCTTACCAGGTATCAATTCAGCCCAGTTGTCGAGCACCCGCTCGCGGTCTTTCTTCGTGAGCGTGGAGATGTCGACATCTGGTCCATACGAAGAGTCGTTCCAGAAGACTCGTGGGACTCTTGGGACTGGAGAAGAAAACGTAAGTCGGAACCTTCAAATTTATGGTGGGTGAAAGTGAGATACGTACACTCGGGTACCAGACTGTTGATTTCCTCGCCAAGAAGGGTCTGCCTGTGAGCCGAGATTCCAGAGAAGATTGCGTAGAGCACCCAAATAGAGACGGCTGTGAGTAGCACGCCGGCAGCGATGGCGACAGGCGCAGATGAGAACTCTGCCAGCTGATCTCGGGAGAAGAGTGAGGAGGGAGAGAAACGCCGCTTGCGACGAGGCAGATGCTCGTCATCTTCAGTGTGTGGGACTGCAGCGTACTCCGCCATTTTTGAAGAGGGTAGGTTGCAAGAGATGGGAGGAGGGAGAGAGAGTGTATGTTCTTTGCTCTCTTTATCACGTGATTGGCTTATTGAAGCACCGATCCGGTGTCTTGATCTACGTCATTGACTGCGCACGATTGGGAGAGTTCTGGAGATATTTCTCGGCGCGTGAGACTCTATTATAGATCCCTCGAGCAGTAGTGAAGCTACGTGTCGATGTCAATCGCGCTGAAATAAGATAGCATGGCAGACACAGCGCGTTGCACCAGGTAAGCCACGTCTGGCACGTGTTTCATGCCAAGCTTTGAATAAGCTTCTTGCGTCTCTTGGAAGCTTTTTCCCGTGCTTCTGACGCGCCAAAGTTCTCAGTGCTGTTTCACATATTGGTGAAAGTAAGCACGTCACTTCAACCTGGCCAGTCGCAATGTTGATGATCCTGGGTCACGTGTAGTGATTTGCTCAGAGCAGGAGAATATGCGCCCGCGTCGCGTGCTGGCTCTTGGCACGGATCTCCAGGGACAGTTTGTACTGTTTCTAAATGCCTACAGATAGCCGACTGTTTTATGGTGAGATTGCTATTTTCGACACCACCGCCTCCGCCTGCCGGAACGAGCGGAAACTTCCCATGGCTCTCGAGCGGGCATGATGTGACATTCACGCCGAAAATGATTTCGTATCCTCAGTTCCCATGGACGTTCAGGGACATTCGAGTAAGATGGTTCTTTGTTTGCCGCTGGTGGCTTGTAAGCCTGATGGAGCGTCAAAGGTCTCGCGGCAGATTACGGGGCGTGCACCTGAGTCAGCAAACCAGTGGTCTAACTGCTCCAGGATAATGAGCCGAGCCCGTTCGCGTCAAAGACGCGCCGATCCTTCGCGCTCAGACTCCATTCCACCAATGCCAACACACCATGCAGCGTCGCGCCCAGCGGGTCGTACCTCAGACGCGTCGCTATGCAATACAACGCGTCGCGTTATGTCCTCCAATCACCGTGCCTGCAAGTATCGCAACCCTGTCTGCCTCTGCTCTTTTCAGCATTGGTCAAGCCAACTCAGCACTGCTGCCTAGTTGCACTCTTACACTATCGTACCGCTCAGCAGCACCTGTTCAGTGCATGCAAAGTGGAAGTTTCAATTACATCATCAAACAAAGCAGCGGAAATACATGTTTGCCTGCCTTTGTACTGAAATCAGAATCAGGCAAACAGGGTCCCCAGTATCAGAATGGACCAGACAAATATTCTAGTGCAGAATGAGGCGAAATCATTGCGGGACAAGCGAGCCATGCATACTGCTCTCTTCAGAGGCCTTCCAAGCTTTTCCCCACCAAAGTTTGATCGGGTTTTGTCTTCGTTTGCACCATGCATGACGTGGCACGACACCCTCAGCAGGTCTCCGCTTTTTGGGATACATATTTGTGCGGTCCCCGCCATCACTCTGCCCTCTGCAACTTTTCTCGGCTGAAGGACTGATCCCATCATCACCATGAAGTCTAGCCGGAACGATTTCGAATTTCTCATCAATCATGTCATTTTGCCAGCGAAGTTACCCCAGCAGGAAGAAAACACGGACATTGAACGAAGCGGAGAGCAGTTACTGTTGCACTTACTATCGAAGACTCTGGATTTATTTCTCACAAAGTCTTCCCCCGAGGCTCGTGAAAAATGGAGGCCAGTATGCTATGCACTGCGTGGTTTGTGGGACATGACCAATGGCTCGTTGGACTCGAAAGCCGCCATGGAAAAGGATCTGAAGAACCTCAAGCCTGGTGGTCAGTCAATCTCTAATCACTATTGCAAAGTCGAGCTAACCATCAGTAGATGCTATGATCGTTTTCGTTCGAGCACAGAACTCGGGACTTCTCCTCTTCCGTGAAGATGCCGCAAATGTCCTGGTCCATGCCTTCGAGGCTTCAGCTGTATCTGAAGACGTGATGCAATCCTCCGATCGCCTGATCTGGAGGTTTCCTGGCCAGACCATCAGTTTCGGAAGCCACATCCTCGAGGATAGATATTTCACCGATGAGTTAGCGACGATGCTACACCAGATGAGCAACGAGCACGTGGAATCCTCCATGCCGACCACTAAGAAGGCAAATTCCATCGTGCCAGAGGAACGTGAAACCGCCCATCCAAGGCTGGTGACTGAGGCACTCATTCCCATGCTATGTGCTTGGGGAGGACCCTGCAAAGGCCCAGAAGTTATCAAGCATGTCCGTGATGATGTCAACTGGGACAAAAGCAGGCTGCCTTGGAGACGCTCCCCGCTTTGGCTTGTTCTTCGCGTCAGCATGCAAATACTCTTATCGCACACCTTTCCCGAAGACCAAGGACGAAGCCAGTACAAGAACTTTATGGCATTCTTCATGGCCAGAATCTGTACGGAAGTTGTCCATGAACATGCCGGGGCCGATGTACGAATGATCGCTGCTGTGAAGACTGCACGGCGTTTATCCAAACTTGGCGATCAAGCGCTACCCTACGTTGGGGAAGCCGTCCAAGGTGCCGTGGCAGCAATTCGCGCCGGGTTGGACTCTTCCTGGTCAGAGTTTCAGACGCAGCAATTACTGTCCATCCCCAAAATATCCCAACAAGCAACCGATGATGACTGCATCCTCAACTTGAAAAAGAGCCGCGAATACCTTCATGCTGTTACGCGTGGTCAAACTGAAAAGCCACGCTTGCCTGAGCTCGACTTGGAAGCCGGACCTCGATTGGAATTCAAGGCAGATGGCTTGCCTCGCCTAAATCGAACAGCAGATGCTGTTCTGAACCTGGTACTTCTTACTGACTTCGAGACTTGGGTTATGGAAGATCTCCATTCGTGGACAAAAAGCCGAGAAGGAACCCCAGCAGATTGCGACTCGTTACTTGTCGAATTCCGCGCTTACCTCGACTTTGCTCGTGAAACGTACGCTGAAAATCCTCGGGCACTTTCCGTCATGATACTGGCCATTTTGGAAATCTGGAGGAATCTAGATATCCTCTGTCTGCAGGTGCATCCTCTGATGCGGGAATTCCCTCCTGAGATTCCGATGGAGTTTGGAAGCCCACTTCTACTTCCACACCGATGCCAGATGGAGATCTTGGACCGCATTGAAACCCATCTTGCAACGCGTTGGCGGGAAGCAGACTCAAATAACCCACCCATCCTAGGCCAACTGTCTTCGAGGTCTTTTTGCGTCCAGTTTTACGCGCAATCCGAAGCCCACCAAAGCATGAGGAAAGAAATCGAAGCAGAGGCCGGAAGAAGGAGAGAGACCAAGCGCTCAGAATGGACGGAAAGATCGGAAGAGTACCGACGACTCATGCGCGACGAGTCCAGGATGAGCCATTCGTACTTTACTGGTAGATGGGGAGAGTCCATTCACGCAGGCTCCTGCGAGAAATGTCGGACATCGAACCAGGCTATGAATATGCGAATTGACGTGGATGAGTGGCCACTACCCTCTGACGAGACACAAGCAAAAGCAGTCACCTTCGAGCTGGATTGCCCCACTGCCTTCTCGGCCTGGCGTGATGCCACATGGCTCATAATCCAGTACTTGGGACGCTCCGAGCACATATCCGGTCATGCTATTCGCCAGCTAGTTCTTGCATATGACCCTTTGAGCACTTATGCTTGCCCTCAAGGCCGGATAATTACGTTAGGCTCGTACACAAAGTCTTTTCTTCGGTCGCACTACAGAAACCAATGTTTTCCGGTCGAATTCGCAACGATTTCAGTTAATAATGGCCTACGATACGAACTGATTGATACGGAAACCAGTTGCTGGGTGCGGGACCAAAGCCGTACGCCAAAAGCTGACCGACACTGCATTTCGTTGCTGCCCACCGGACCGTACTCAAGCTTACAAGATTTCGTGGATACCACATCTCGTATGCCAAATGAAGGATTGGCTAGCCAGCACAGATCCACTGCCGAGATAACTGCTCACGAATTTCTTGCATTCGCCTCCTTGAGGGCAGGCGAACGGATCCAGTGGCTAAACATCATACGAGAGCTTGGATCAGCGGATCTGTCGTTCAACGCCCCAGCTGTTCATGTGCTTCTTCGACAGGCAGCTCTACAGGCAGGATCAAGTGTGGAAAATACCATTCTCAGAGCAGCCCACGTACATTTCGAGGATCTAGACTTCTGCACTCAGCTCGTTGACCTCTTGGAAAGCCATCTCTCCAATGTCACTTCGAACTGGAAAGAACAAAGCCGGCTTGCGACAATTGCTTTACTGGGCCTCCGAGCGTTGACTCTGAGCTCACACGCCTCAGTAGCAAGTCGAGTCATTCAGATGCTGCGAGAAGTACGAAGCGTAGCACTCGCTTGGTGCCGAGAGATTTCTGGCGACATTGACCAATGTCCCACCGAAGACGCGACCCAGAGAATGAGGAATTTCATCAACATGTCTGCGCTCACTTGTCGAATGACGTACAATACTGACCATGGCAACATGCATCTTGTCCTGGCCGACCAGTGTGACGTTGCAAGCTTTGTGGAATCCTCCATCTATCTCAACGATAATTATTCCGCGCACCAACATGTTCCTGTTGAAATTGAACAGGCCATGCTCCTGGACAAGAAGTTGTCACGGAATCTTCAGGCTCGCCTCAGAGAGCTGATCAAGGTTTCAGGGAATGGAGTCAACACTGGAATCACTAATGCCTATGGGCTGGAAGGCCTGAACGCGGGTTGGGAATTTTTGGTTGGCAAAGAGAATAGGTGGCTATTCTCCACTCGTGTGGTCAAGTCGGACAGCGTCAGTCAGTCCTGTCATTACGACATCTTGTCCGGAACCTTCTTGTTGGATTGGAGACGTATTGGTCGACTCCCTCCGGAGTATATGCGTGCTCCAATTTACGCTAGATTGTTTGGTTCGGTAAGTTTCACTACTAAAGCTCCATGCGCAGTAACGTGCTAATTATTGAACAGCGTATACTCAACGTTACTCAGTCCCACCTGAGCCGGATGGAGTATATGTCAGTCAAACCGATCAACGGTCACGAGGTAAGCCATCTTAACAAATGAAAATCAAGAGCTAACAGCATTTCAGGTGCACCTGACAATGGAGGAAGGTGAACTTCTCGTCGAAGCCAAAATTGGGGATTCCCATCTCCGCCTCATACCTCATACGATCCTGAAGCCCGATCTGCCTGAGAGCCTCAGCGAGAAATTCGTCCATTGGATGGATTTGCAACGTGGTGAAATCGAATTCAGGCCGCTTGCGTTTGCTTGGAATCCGCCTGAGAGGCCCTGGAGGCTCCATCTTCACAACAGTGCCGGCCCTTACATGGATATGGACAATAGACGACTGTTGGATCGGGAAAGCCGTTTGGCTGGATCGATTCTTGACATTCTTCAGACCCTAGAACGGCGTGATCACATCATCATCACCTCCAATGCGGCTGGAGTTGACATCGAAATCCCTCGAATGCGGTTAACATTCACCGTGAACCAGGCCGGCGGCTTGGAATCGAAACAGCTTGGAGCAATTGTGGATCCCGACCAAGATATCGGATGCTTGATTGGATTGCGGAACAAGCTCGTGCTCCGACACCTGGATCTGCATCCAAACACTCAGGAAAGGAGTGTTCTTGTACCATACGGCGAGTTATCCACCAATAAACATGACGGCCACAGCCAGGTTGAGATAGTCCTTGGCCACACGCAGAAACTGTCTTTCATGCACTATCAACTGGATACCAGACTAGCGCGTCTGCGGAATCAGCAGGGTTTCCTCAGCCAGCTGTATCTGGCCTATTTGCATGCTGTAACAAGCTCAGTGGTGCCTGACCCACTCACTGGCTACACTGGTACTCAAGAGGCCTTGCGGATTCTACGAGAACAGTCACTGAGGACTTCGACTCCGATCAGCGAGGAGGCTGTTCCGTTGCTCAAAAAAATTGCAGCCCTAACTCCTGCGCGGCACTTCTATCCGAAGAATTTGAAGAAGATGCAAACGATTGAATGGGATCCGGATCTTGGTGAACTAATGCAACATGAGGACTTCCAAACTCTCGTTGCAGACATTGTCCTCCATGCATCTCAGGTCAGCATGCTACAACCAGGACCGAATACTGCTTCGCTTTTGAAAGATCGAGGAAACTCGGACCTTCTGCGAAGGGCATCGAATCGCAACTCGTCGGTTCGCAACACGGACTTGGGAGTAAGAGAGAAGGCCGACAGTGTGTACCATGCAAGAGACGGCAACCTCGATAGCGATGGAGCCCGTCGCGTGTACGAAGTAGCTACCTTGGTTCGACTATGGCCCCGGATGCATGAAGTGGTTCAAGACCTTGAATGGAAGGTGAGGAGATGGAGGCGAATTTCCAATTACTCTGAACCGCCGAACTTCTCAACACTGACTTGTAACGATCTCCTGGAGTTTCCAATTGGGGACAAATGGGGCTCACTGTATGAGCTCTGTAGAGGCTGTGACCGACAAGTTGATCAACATAGGCTCATGCGCTTGTTCTCAATGGTTGTTTTCGAACAGGATAGCTCCCTTCCAATAGTACGGAGCCTCCTGGCCATCGCATGCTCCCCGCAATTCAAGGATATCCGACCTTTGAAACCTTCGTACGACCTCACCTCAGGGGAGGGGCTCGATCGCAACGAAATTCAAAAGACGGTCTTAGCGCACATAGAAGATCCCAAAAGACGTTACGACGAATCGAAAGACCTCTGGGATCTGAGGCTCAAAGAATTCCGCCACGAAAGGAACGAAGAAGTACAGTCAGCCGTCAATCACATCTGTAGCCAATGGCCCTGTGATTCTCCTACCGTGTTACGAGCTGGTCATCTCCTCCATGGGAAAGAGTATTTGGTTCAAAGGGAGTGCGAGATCCTCTTTACGGCGTGGAACGACAATCGAAAGTTCATGATGCACATTTCCGACTTGCAGTCTGAACTTTCGAAGATTCACTGCAAACGCGAAGAGACACCACGACTGGTATCTGTGTCAAGGCTACAGCTCACCCACCACAAGACTTCAATCGCTGTAGCGCCCGACTTGACAAGCCTCCTCTATGCGAGGGTTCCTCCAAAGTCGCCGATCATTCCTGCACCACTTGAGGCAAGACGGCCCCGTCAATGTGCGAAATCTTTGCCAGGCTTGGAAGAACTGGAAGAGACCATACACAGCATGAAGAATGACAGTGATGCTACTCGCAAGGCTTATGCTGAAGACCTGGAAGCTAGCCTTAAGTCCCTCAAGGATGCGGATGTCCCCGAAACACCCCGCACAATTCCGTTGTCGAACAACGAGCTTCTTACGCACCAAGCAGCATTGACAAAGCAGTTTGCTGGCTCCCTCTGCTCTTTCAATCTGGCGTTGAGCCCGAGGACGGTCTCAGAGCTGTCTTTGCGCGACGCAGGCCTGTGGCCACGCATCGATGCGGCGTCACTACTTGCATGCCTGTCTGCGCATCGGCGGGCATCAGTGCCTGGTCCTTGGAAAGAATTTCTCGTCTCCTTGGGCGAGCTACTTTCATCCCTCCAGAGACTTGAAAGACTACTAAGTTTCAGTCATCGGAATGATGTTCTGGGCTTCTACAAAGAAGCCGAGGAGCCGGGACACCAATCATGGAGTGCTACCGACTTTCCCGACTGGCTTCTCATTGAAATCGAAAACAATCTGACTATTCGCGAGATCCAGGCTGAAGTGGCACAGAAGATGATCCAACCGGACCATGGAGAAAACGCAGTTCTGCAACTCAACATGGGGGAAGGGAAATCTTCTGTTATTGTTCCAATGGTAATGACCGCATTGTCAGACGGCAAGAACTTGGGGAGGCTCGTTGTCCTCAAGCCCCTCCTAAAACAGACATTGGATTTACTTTCCCAACGTCTCGGTGGTCTAGTGGATCGCCGCATATTCCACGCACCATTCACACGAGAGAACCGCCTCGACGAAACTGAACTTTCTCAGCTCCGCGCGCATTTCGAGAAATGCCAGCGAGATCAATGCATTGTGGTCACTCTTCCGGAGCACATGATGTCGTTCCGGCTCATGGGCCGCGAACGCCTTCAGACCCAACCCCAATTGGCCTGGGAAATGGTGGGCCTGGAAAGGTGGCTCGGTGTGACATGCCGCGATGTCCTTGATGAGAGTGATGCTATCCTCGACCCACGTTTTCAACTGGTATACTCCATGGGCACTCAGAGGATCATGGACGGCCAGCCAGAAAGATGGGTCATTACTCAGAGGGTTCTAGCACTATTCGCACGTGAGGCCAGCCGCCTGCAAACTGAGGGCTGTCGAGATGTCGAAGTGGACCTTCGAGGACGCAGCTTCCCCATCATCACGTTTTTGAACCCGGATATCGGCCCCACGATACTAGACCGGGTCGTTGACGAGATCCAGCGCGGGAACCTCCTTGGCCTTTCCCTTTCGCACTGCACAGCCAGTGTGCGCCAGGCTGTCGTGGCGTTCATTCGAGACCGTTCCGTTTCCCAGCCCATCTTGGCACTTGTGGAGCAAGAGTTTGCAAATTCTGCAATTTGGAAAATCCTACTTCTACTTCGCGGGTTGATCGCCAACAACATTCTGTTGTTCGCCTTCCAGCAGAAGCGCTGGCTAGTCAACTACGGCCTCGATCTCTCGCGCTGCATGATGGCAGTGCCATATCGAGCTAAAGGAGTTCCATCGATCAGCGCCGAGTTCGGCCATCCGGACGTCGCTATTGTGCTTACCTGTCTAAGCTACTATTACAGCGGCTTGACTCCAGATCAACTGCGGCAAGCATTCGGCCACCTCTTCCGTGAATCCGACCCTGACAGCGAGTATCAATTATGGGCACAAGATTGCCCCAACATTTCCATCCAGAGCCTCCATGGAGTTAACCTCGAGGATGAACGATCATGGGAAGAAAGCATATATCCACAGTTGCGATTCTCGAAGTCTGCTGCAGACTACTTCATGACGACCGTAGTCTTTCCACACGAAGGAAAGGAATTCCCCGCGAAGTTATCGACGTCGGCATGGGACATTCCATCTGAGATGCAAGCAACCACTGGATTCAGCGGTACCAATGACAACAAGTTTCTTTTACCTCTGTCAATTCGCCAGAACGATCTGCCTCAACTGCATCGCACGAACGCAATGGTAGCTAACATGCTGCTCCAACGGGAAAACCGCGAATACGTACAGGCCAAGGACACGTCCGGGAAGAAGCTCAGTGTCGAAGGACTGCTCGCACTATTGTGCTCCCAAACCCTTCCGATTACAGTTCTCATTGACGTCGGAGCTCAGGTTCTCGAGGCGAGCAACGAAGACGTGGCCAGAAAATGGTTGCAACTTTCTCCCGATTCCCCTGCTGCGGTCTTCTTCAACGAGGCAGATGAATTACGCGTAGTAGATCGGCACGGATTCGTTGAACAGCTGTCCCGCTCTGCATTCCACCGGAACTTGGAGAAATGTTTGATATATCTCGACGAAGTGCACACTCGTGGAGTGGACATCAAGATGCCAACATATGCCCGCGCTGCCGTCACGCTTGGGCCGAAGACCACGAAAGACCGTCTTGTCCAAGGTATATTTCCAAGATCATTTAATTCACTTTCCATTTGCTGACCAGAATTAGCCTGCATGAGAATGCGCAAGCTTGGGTGCCACCAGTCTCTGGTTTTCTTCGCCCCGCCAGAAGTGCATCAAGAAATACTGGCGCTTTCAGGAAAGGAGCCAGGAGTCGACTTGGACTCACGGGATGTCCTTAGCTGGAGCTTTGATCAGACATGCCGTGCGACGAGCTCCATCAAGCCGCTTTGGATCATGCAAGGACTGGAGCACAGTCATCGAAAACGCCTCTGTGCAGAATACCTACAAGGGTCTGCTTTGGAGCCGTCCCAGATCACTGAGTTTTGCACCCACTTAGAAGAACCTGAAGGCCGTACTCTATATGAGATGTACGGCGAAGGCTCTGGCCAAGCTGCTTTCCGTTCCTGCCTCACTGACGAAAAGGCCCACCAAGACCCAACCGTTCAACATTTACTGTCAGAATGGGAACTATTCAAAGAGGGCCATAGCAGAGACTGGTCTCTCCAAGAAGAGCAGGAAAGAGAAATAGCACATGAAGTGGAGCAAGAACGAGAGCTCCAGCGGCCTCCCCCGGCGAAGGCACTTCCACACGAGATTGATCCCGCGCTGAGGAAGTTCATCCAGACTGGACGCCTCGACGATGCTTCTGTACGCCCTTTTCAACGCGCATTCGACAGCTTGTCACAAACCTCTGCATTTCAGCATTTGTGTGCAGATGCTGTGGCAGATACTCTTCTCGTAACAAGCGACTTCGCTCGCACGGTCGACCTTGCACCGTGCTCAACCTTGGATGACTTCGTTCGGCCCGTCAAGTGGATTCTTACGAGTAGATCTCACAATGGCTTGCTTCTCATCATCAGTCCGTATGAGGCCAACGCGCTCCTACCCGAGATTCGAAAGGCTTCCCAAGTTGGTCTGCATATCTACTCCGCAAAGACGTCCAAGGCGATGCGCCAATTCCATGATTTGAAATTTTACACAGTTTCGGGTTCTTCTCAATTGCAATACCCGGATGCGGTGGTGTCAGGCCAGCTTGGCTTGTTTTCTGGAAGCCTCTTTTTTGAGGGCTTTTCAGCATACAAGGCTGTGACTGATTTCTTGGCTGTGTTGGTCGATGCCGCGATGAATGAAGAGGGGGTTTTAGTGGGGAGCGACGGTTTTGTTGATGAAAACGCAAGGACACGGCTTTCCTGGCCCGTTTCATCACCTTTCAAAACAAGTCCAATTTTGTTCATCAAGGCTTTGACTGGAATTCGGAGGAAAGGTCATGTCTTCTCGCAGACGCATCTTGGTCATCTTCTGAGTGGGCGGTTCATGACCGAGGACGGATTCCAAAGATCCTGATAATCCCACTAGGGATCGAGTGTAGTTAGTGATCTGAACTTTTTGCATGGAGGGTGGGACAGATGGGTTTTTAGGATTATCTTTTGCTTTATGACGGACAAGTAAATGGTTTGAATACATTTCGATCTTGCCCGATATTTGGAAGAGCAGTGTCCGGTTGTGGTCACTGTCCAGAGTGGCTTTCTGGACGTCGTACGCGCCATGCAGGTGCGGCTGTGTGAGCGCAGAGTTTTCCACGAAGCGGCAGGCGGCGGGGAGCGCCGTACTGTGACACGTACCACGGAATGTTGACGGCGTTAGAGCTCGACACGAAGCGCATGAGCTGGGCTTGCGACTCCGAGCGTGGTAGCGAGGCTATCCTGCTGGATGTGATCGTCGACTATGTCAGCCCGAACGTGCAGCTGATCGAGTACAATCAGGCGCCACTCCATTGCGCTGCGGCGTAAGGCATGGTGGAGGCTGCCACAGCGCGGCTTTCGACGCGCTTATCCGCTTCGAGGGACCTCGCTGCTGGTCGTTACCGCCTCTTAGCAAGGATGCTATAAGACTGCTGTATGAAAGGGGACGGAATGTCTCGGGCCTGACGGTTTTGCATGCACCAGTCGTTGGCGACCTATGCGATCTAGGTTGGCACCATTCATGATGAGGTGACGAAGGAACTTTTGGCTGGTATATCTGATGTGGTAACCAGACAGCCGTGACAAGGGCATAATACTCTGTAATTAATGCAGCCTACCACCTTAGCCTACATAACATATGCTAGAAAGGATTCATCTATGCTACCTCGGAGCCCATTGATGTATCCGGATCGAAGACCATCTTTGCGATCAGTTTTAGCTTTCCGTTTGCTGCGTTTTCCTTATCCCCATTCCAACCTATGCTTGCCAATTCCGCCTTTCGCATCTGAACATTTTCCATATACTATGTTCCAGAATCAGCTATGTGCATTTTTGCATCGTAGGAATGGGAGTCTGACATCTTCGACAGTTTTCGCCATGATGTACCTGAAGACGGTGACGCGTTTCTTTTGGCCCATTCGAACGGCACGACCGATGGCCTGGCTCTCAACAGAAGGGTTCCACTGCGGCTCTACAATATGAATATTGCTCGCCGCCGTGAGATTCAAACTGATGATCCGGAAGTTAGCGCAGAATAATAAAGAGATGGTGTAGAGCAACTAACCCTGTAGAGCCTGTCCCAAATGTCATCAGTAGAACACGGCATGAAGGATCAGACTGGAAATTTTCGAGGGACTTTTTTCTGTCCGGAATCGACATTGAACCTTCTACAATACGGTGAGAGATATTCGTCGCAGTGAAGAGCGACGAAATGACGGTGATTGTGTCTCTCCATGCAGTGAAAATGATGCTTGAAATAAAAGTCAGCGCTAGAATAAAGTGCAGATAGCGCATGTAGGCTTTACCCTTTATCCGAATCCTGATATTCTGTAACATCGCGGTACAAAGAAGCGAGCTTGGTGTTGAAAGTGGTCGCTCCATTGTGAGGCAAAGAGAGCCCATGGTGAATACTCGGTTCGGTATAACTGTGATGGGACCAAACTCCACAAATTGGGCATCTGAATTCGGCCATGGTACCTGTCGGTTGAACACGCTTGATGCACTCAAGGCAGAGCAGATGTGAGCAGTCCGCAAAATTGCCAGATCCTGAGTCTTCTGTATAACCACACGAGCTGATTTCTTTCGAGCAATATGCACAGATGGCCTCTCCTACTTGTTGTAGGCAGCCAAAAGCGTCTTCAGTATTATGCGTTGGCGACGCTGCAAGTGCACGTGTCGAACAGCCTGTGTTGCAGAATCGCCTGAGCTGAAGGATTGCTTGACATAAGCCCAGCTGTGAGTTTCTCTTGCTGTTATTTTTGCTGACCACTTCATTCATAGCCTTCTTGTGTGCCTGTGCCACATCCTCGTATGCTTCACGTTCAAAGTCAGTGAAATCAAGCCGCCGAAGACAAGCCGTTGGCTCAGGTACCGCAAGCAATTCAGCCGTTCTCCTGAGGCAGATGCTTTTCAGCAGTGAACGTAGCCTCTTTAAGCCATAGGCTTGATTTTGTTCGATTGGCTTTGAAATCTGATTCTTGAAGCTGAAAGCATTGTCAAGATAGGGGATCTTGAGGAAGCGGATGAGCGAAGATAAATCATCTAGGCGGTTCTGAATTGGGGTTCCAGTCAGACACCAACGGTGCTGAGCCTGCAGAGCAGAAACTGCGCAAAATCGTCTTGTTTGCTGTCCGCAGATATAGTGTGCTGAAGAGGTTGTTAGTGGTACCGCATTACTGGAACTGGTTTACTCCGTACCTTCGTCGAGGACAATGCGAAACCAAGCGAGCCGGTACAGAACGCTATCTCCTCTATCAAAGTCCGCAGACAAAGTCTCGTATGTTGTCAACACCACATCTTTGTCCAGAATTGCCGCAGTCTCCGTTGGGCGGCGAGCACCATGATATTTCAGATACCGGAACGTCCCTGGAGTGCAGTGCCTGGCTGCGTCAGTGATTGAGTAAGACAATCAGACTAATAAATATTACCTTTCTATCTCAGATATCCAGTTTTGTAGGATCACTGGCGTAATCGGGTGAGCACAAAATTAAGTCAAAGGTGGAGTGGAGAACCACTCAAGATCACTACTCACATGCTGAAGGGACAATGACGAGTGTCGTTTTTGCTCTTGATTGCGTTAAGTCGCCAACGACGCTGCCGGCGAAGCTATTTGCTTCTTCGTTTGTAACAGTTATGGCCGCTAGCATCGAAAGCGTTTTCCCCAAACCCATCTCGTCTGCAATGATACCGCCAAAATTCTCTTTCGGTGGGTACTCTTTCTTGATGTCCAGCACAACATGTCGGAAACTGAAAACAAAAGTTATCATACTGCCCTTATGAAAGGAACGGGTGACGAACCAATGCTGCTGTGGGTTGTTTTGACATGGCTTCCATAAAGAAAAGGCCAGTGACGTTGCAGCCGCCTCACGCCGAATGATGAAGTCAACTGCCTCCTTTTGGTGTCTTTTCAAAAGTTAGAGAGGCTTATTTGGTGGATCCAACGGCATAACTTACTCACGAAGCTTGGTTCTGATTAATCGTTCATCCACAGTGATTGATTTTAGGTTTCCGCTCTGGTCGAGACCACCGAGGACATCCTGGATATCAAGCTTCCTTGTACTTGAGGCGACTAGCTCTGGTGCATTTGGTATAGCGGGGTCGAAACTGGCCCCTTGAATCTCTGCAAAGTGTATGACGTGTGGATTCTGATAGGTTGCGCCGATGGCAAGGACGGAAGGCCTCTGTAAGAAAAGATGTGCATTTGACAAACTCCGGCCCACCTCTTCGGCTTTAGTAGATGGGCCATGGACATTGATTTCAATATCAACCACCGCAGTTCCAGCGGCGTTCTTCGCGGTATTGATTCCCAATTTCCAGTCCTGTGATGCCACGTAAGCCTCGTAACTGATGGATCCCAAGCTATCGAGACTACGCAAGGCGTCCGTTGTTTTCTGGTTCAGGACTGCGAGGTCAAGTCCATTGGAATCTTGCAAAACATAGTTTCTCTTGTGTATAATCTGGAGCTTCATGTAGTTGCTCGTAGGAGGGACATAGACTTCCTCGAGTGCTGATGGATCCTTGAGTATTCGAGCCTTGATCTCACAGAGCTGCGCACTGTGTTAGTAAGCTTTACATTACAAACTTAGAAGTATAGATCGTACAGTCCCAAAGCAGAAGTACTGAACGTCTTGTGGTGCGACTGAGGGGCCCGCTGGGATCCCAGATTTGGGAGGGCTTGCGCCATTATAGGATATCGGTGTGATTGGATAACCTCCATAGCGAACATCAGCTGCAGAGCGTTAGTCATCTGGCACGTGGCGATCAAAATCTAGCTTACGTATGGATGATGCAGACACACGCAGATATTCTGAGTGTAGCTGAGGGGCCGAGAACGTGCTGGGCTCATCCTGGGCGAAAGGGGATAACAACCTCGGTCGTTTACATGTCTGTGTGCTCGAAGAATACTCTTGTCGTTTAGCGCCAGACATGACCGATCACAGCTTTTGCGCAATAAGGCGCCAAAAGATGGCCACTTCTAGGACGGTACGAGGGGGGAACGATTTCAAATGTTTGCTCTGAATGAAAGTGAGGCGCAGCTCGGGCGCAGCAAGGCTGAATTGCATCGATGACAAGACACAGCCCCCGCCTTCAGCTGGGCATGGGTCGGAAAATACGGCGGCGTGCGTTTTCTTATTGAATCCTAGAGGCAGAATCCTGTTATGCCATTCCTTAACAGTAAGGCCAAAAATAATGAGAATTAACATCACTATTACTAGAAGGCATCCTGTTACTTCCATGACTTTGTACCCTCACTTTCGACTTTTTAATTATTTTTATTTTATGGCTCGATCTTTCGAATCTCAACGCCGTATTTGGACACGTCATACGTGCATTCGTTTCTGTTGTGTACCGATTGTCTGATTGGTGGCATTCGTGGGTGGGGAGTGCCGGTGAGCGATCACCGCAGGCAGCAATGGCGAGGCTGCGCCGGTCGGACGCTGTTCCCATCTGAAGTTCGAGTGCATGCGCCTTATCTTCCAGCCTTGAAAAGTCTGACCCCACGCGAAAATGGCCACTGCGACCACTTTGCACCTCCAAAATTATGGCGACCACACATCTTCCACTAAG
Source organism: Lasiodiplodia theobromae (assembly GCF_012971845.1). Lineage (NCBI taxonomy): Eukaryota > Fungi > Ascomycota > Dothideomycetes > Botryosphaeriales > Botryosphaeriaceae > Lasiodiplodia > Lasiodiplodia theobromae. Next base: position 25,521 of record NW_023336523.1, read on the forward strand.
CCCTCGCTTTCAGCAATGCCTGAAAGAATTCAAGAATGATTTGGGCTCGGACATGACGGAAAGCTTCAAGTTCACCACGCTGGATGAGCTTAAGGGCCTTATTTGCGATATACAAGAAGAGCAGATGAAGTCCCGGCGGATGACCAATCTCAGACGGATTGCTCCATTCTTGGAAGCTATGGAGCAGTTCGATAAGGTCGTGCAAATCTTTTTGAATGCTGCAGATCTTCTTGCTTTTGTCTGGGTACGTGGTATTATCTTTATCTATCTTTCATCGCGTGCTGCTGATACGCGCACGTGATAAATCTACTGAACTGCAATGTACATGTCAAAGTTTTTTTTTTTTTTTTTTGGAATAAAACGTCTTGCTAGTATTTGATTGTTTCCATTAGTTGCTAACTATTGAACAGGGGCCGGTCAAGTTCCTCCTATTGGTATGCATCTCAATCTGTTAAATCCAATTATGTATCTCTAATGAGTGGACATGTCAACAGTCAGCACGGACATATCACGATGCCTTCAGTGCTCTCCTCGACGCTTATCTGGACATTGGGGAGAATATCCCCCTCCTTGCGCAGTTTGAGCAGATTTTCAACAATAAATCTCAGATGCATGTCGCTCTCGAGTACGTGTACATCGACATCATGGAGTTTCACTCTTCTGCGATCAAATATTTCAAAAGTCCAGGTAAGTAAAAGACTCGAGAAAGTCACGTTTAGGATAGATGTCTAATTAGATTTAAGTGTGGAAACAACTTTTCCATGCGACCTGGAAGACATTTCGCACCAAATTTGAGCCGACACTGAGCAACCTCCGCCGCCACAAGTCGTTGCTTGGGACTCAATCAAACCTTCTGTATCTTCAACAGTACCAACTGGATAGACAGCAAAACCTTTCGTATCTTCAAGAGTATCAACTGGATAGACAGCGAACACAAATGGAGTTTGAGAAAATCGAGCAACAGGCTGAACAGAACCGAAGAATTGCCATCGCCAACTGGTTGTCCGCGGCTGACAGCAACTCCGACTATCGAGCTGCTGCCTCGATACGATACGAGACTCCCAACAGCGGTCAGTGGATGCTGCAACAAGACCTGATGAAGCGATGGCTAGATCCGAAGTATCCACTGCAGCCACTACTTTGGATCAATGGAAAACCAGGCGCGGGCAAGACTGTCCTCGCGTCACTCATCATAGACCAATGCCGAAAGACACGGGATGGAAACACAATGTTCTTCTTTCACAAATACGGAGATGAAAAGAAAAACTCACTCACAGCAATTCTTCGCGGCATACTTGCCCAAGCAGTGTGTATGAGGTCCATGTTGGTCCCTTACCTGTTCGAAGAAGCCGCGAAAGCTGGATCAAGCTTTTTGGAAGATGTCGAGCTTGCTCAACGCCTGACTGAAGTTGCTCTCGGGGCTTTTGATTCCATATCTCTCATCCTGGATGGTCTTGATGAATGTCCAAAAACTGCCAAACGACCTATTACTGCGTTCTTCCGCTCCTTGACAGACAGAATGAACGAGTCAGTGCCCGGAAGGCTCCGTTGCTGCTTCTTTAGTCAGCAGGATAATGACATTGGTGATCTTCTGAAAGGCATCCCATCTTTCACGATCGGCAGGGAGCAAAACAGTGCAGACATTCATTCTTTTTGTCATGTCCGGGCCCAAAGAATCCAAGAGGAGCTTGAGTATCCAGAAGAAAAAGCGAAGCAAATGGCAGACAAAGTAGCGTCTCGAGCAGATGGTGAGAAAATGCCATGCTGCACCAGTTGTCGTAAGCTAACAGCACACCAAGGAATGTTCGTATTCGCAGCGTTGGTCATGAGATATCTCGAAGAGCAGACGACTTGGAGATGCCTGGAAGAAGAGATCGAAGCAATGCCCCTTGATCTAGATGAGGTGTTGGTACTCCTACATACCTGTTCAAATTTACATTTACTAACAGATGAAAATCTAGGTACGAACGGATCATAAGGCGAGTACTCTACGAATCCGGACTGGCAGAGCGATCAGCGGCGCGGATGCTTCTTGGCTGGCTGCTTACAGCTGTTCGCCCCCTGAAATGGCACGAGATCCAAGGAGCGATAGCCTACAATCCGTCAAATCATTCCTTTGACTTGCAGGGTGCCAAACTCCGTAAGGGCCCAAAAAGGCTTTGTGGTTCGCTCGTGGAGATTTTCGATGACGGGGAAATCCGCCTCGTGCACCTGTCAGCCAAACTGTAGGTCCCCAGTTTTCGTCCCGTTAAAGACAACAGTATACTGACATCACTACCCTTAACAGATACCTTGAGCGCAATGTGATCAATGCTCCAGAGGAGGAGCTCAAGCTTCTGTGTCGTTGTCTCGACTATCTCCGCTTACCAGCATTTGACGAGGGTCTCGAGGAAGACTCTGCGCGAGGATACATTCTAGAAGGCCAATACGCGTTCATGACGTATGCGCTTCCAAGTTGGATAATTCACCTGAACAGAATCTTGCAGGATCGACAGCTAGAGCAAGCTGGACCGTTCAGAGAGCTTACCGGTGCTCTTGGAGCCTTTTACCGGGATCATTCCGTGGTAGCAGATCAGTCCATGCAAGACAGATCTGTGAAAAAAGCGCTTGAACCTCTCAAAAATGAGAGCTTCTTCGAACAACTTGCTCAGACCGTGCGCTTGGTGCAAGACGTCAATTTTGACGAAATTCATGGCGAGCCTCTGGCCAATAACACCGGCCATCTTGTACCTCAAGTATCTCCTTTCAAACGGCTTATTGAAGAATTGGCGGGCAACCCCATGATGAAATCACGGGCTCAAGAAATATACGGCTGCAAGCTTTTCCGATGCCCGGTGTTGAGCTGTCAGTATTTCCATGAGGGATATGCAACTGCACCTGAGCGAGACAAACACGTCAATGAACACACGAGACCCTACCGATGCAGATACTCCGGCTGCGTAGCTGCTCTCATTGGGTATCCGAATGAGGCCCGGTTACGGAAGCATGAGGCCGAAATACACTCTCAAGGAGCAGATGCATTGACATTTCCGTGGCAAGGAACACCATCCTCCTCTGAGTTGTGCCAGCAAATTGAATCAGGCAATACCGAAGCTTTTCAATGGTGGCTCGAACAGTTCGACGGAGAAATTCCTCTGGATCAGATATGGAAGAAGGATAAAACTCAAGGTCCTCTTCATACCGCCATCAAGACGGGTAATATCGATGTCTTGAAAGAACTTCTACGACGCTCTGGAATCGTTCTTCTGTCATCAAGGAAAGGAAAGGATCAGCGAAACAAACCATGCGTAACAAAGCTGGTGAAAGAGGCCCTGGAACTTCGCAATATGAATATCGTAGAGGAGATTTTGTCCCACGCAGAGGAGATAAGGGACAGCGATATTTACATGATCTTCCGAACAGCTTTGCCGCTCAACCTCGATTCGATGGCCCTTCAGTTTTTGACCCATCAAGCTTGTGAGATAGCGAAACCTACACCTAACATGAATCGCGCCAGCAAGTATCTTGGCGCCGCTGTTGAACATTCCCGATTGGCAGTTGTACGATTCCTCGTTTCAACAAAACATTTCGACGGGAGAGACATCTTACATTCCCCGGAGGCGCGGCACGCAATACTTAAAAGTACACCAGAAACTCGTTCATTCCTGCTAAACACTGGCAGATATCGCAAACACACCATAGTTTACCATGAGACACTTGGACAATTCTTCTATAGATGCGGCTCCCTGGAATGTCTAGAAGCCATCTTTCTCCAAGCTACTACGGAGCCTGAGGAGGGTGATCAGGATTGGATATTGGCAACGAAATTGCTCAAGGCTTCCCGTGACGGCGACCTTCGCACAGTGGAGACAATCATAAGCCAGCAAGGAGCGCCGATCAACCCTTTCTCTGATGGACCAACACCTCTACATCTTGCGATAAGCAGAAGACACAGAGAAGTGGTAGATGCTTTACTTGACACGAACAAAGCAAGAGTAGAACGGACTGTGTGGAGCGAGTCTGCAAGGGAAAGAAGCCGTCTGATGGCGGACAGCGCCATTAAAGAGTCTGTGGTGCAGCGTAATACTGCATTATTTTACCGGATACTTGACCATTCGAAGACTGATGCCTTGTACGAATTAGACGAGTTTGTTAAAATACATGGAAACTCAGAGATGCTCGCAGCGCTGAACACCAAGATCGAAAGTTCATAATTTGATGACGTTGGTGCAGGTGTCAACAGTTCCGACCTGGGTAATAGACAACAGAAGACGGATTTCCGGGAATTAGACACCTCAATCAAGCGTCTGTTCAACTCGGTAGATGTGATTCTATCAATAAAAGAGATTAGGCAAACTGTATTGTGTATCTCAGCCGAAATGAAAAATATTTTATTTTTGTTTTTTTGGTATTCCAGAGTTTTAATACCGCCCTTATCCATTGCCGTACTTATTCAGACCCAGACATTTCTAACCACTTCTCTTTCCCATGGATATCCCAACACATGCCAGTGACTACCATATTCATTTTGTCATCAGTATTTATTCTTTCCTGAGTTGTTGGTTTCCGATAACACCCTCACAACAGCCTCAAAATCAAGGTTTCGAGGCAGTAAGGTGCTGTACAGGCTGCATGGCCCAATGGCAAGGCGCTTGACTACGAATCAAGAGATTCCAGGTTCGACCCCTGGTGTGGTCACTTCTTTTTGCCTCTATGGAACATACCGTTTGTTAAAAGTAGTGTGGAGTGGTCTGAAAAGTTTTTTCGTGATAGCGCCGGTGGTGTTCGGCCGCGCAGGTGTCTGTGCTCTATCTCCATTCGGCACACCTTTTTTTGAATGGCTTATGCACAAACTTCCCGATGAATGCTCCTACATTCTAGATGATATGTCTCGGAAAAAAACACGGAGAAATACTATGTGAGATGCGATTGCGCTGTTTATTATTGAAGGTGTGATTGAAATTTTGGTTGAAAACGCGAGCGAGTATAACGCTGAGAGCGACTCGAGGAACATTCCGCCATGTAGAGAGGTCTTGCCGTCTACGATTTACAGGGCCTCACAAGCATCTAAATAAATTTCAAAAACAGTATATCGGGTATCATTCCCGTAGGAAACATCTATCTCCGGGGGATAGAGGAAATATCTGTGCGCTGCCTATCAGGTCGACTTGACGCGCACCAGCTAGCCAAGCAAGCAGGATGAATCGGAAGCGCACTAGACAGATCACTTATAGTTTTCCACTAGCCAAATGCTAGAATCAGGACCAGTAATCTCACCATCCCGCGGAACTGCCTTGATGCACGGCTTTAGCGAGGCACGGGATTTGTTAGGTATCTGCACATCATCAGTCGATCAATGCGACTACGACTTACGCTATCAGCAACATGGTGCGAGGCACTACGGGAAGCGACGGTGAACCGGAGTGACCTTGCATTATTTACCGAAAAGGGTCATTTACCCCGCCCTAAGCCGTGCAACTTCTGTCTCTACCTGCAGATGCCGTGCAGATGCCAAGGACTGTACACGCGCCGTCTAATCATTCGCCAATCAAGAATTTAGGGTGCCAATGCGATTGAAATCTCTGCAATCTACGCAGCTCTAAAATGTGGCATGAAATCAGTGGGCTGGTCGGCCAATAGTTCGCGACTGTGGTGAAATCGTACGAAAGTTAAAAGCTCACACAAAAGTAGCCAGCTCCAACACCTGAATTCAATGAAGAACTAGTCATCGCATTCGAAAAATACCTCAAACATCTCTATTCATACCCTCTGAAGTTTTGACTCACATGGCGAAAAAGAAAGGCAGAAAATCCCTGGTTAGAACTTCAATTTCCGCGGCATGCCCAGCCGAGGACCAGGAACCGCTCGTAACCAACGGTAATACCATCTACGAAGAGCAGCCATGTTCACCTCCGGAGGAGGTTCCTGAGCTGTCACCCCAAACCGATGAAGCGACACCCAGCTCAGCCGAAAACAACAAACCTATACACTGGTAAGCCGCCTCTGCCGGGCCCAAAACAGCAATCAACTGACATCGCAGTCCCTACTCTGGCCCCACCGCCGCTCTCATCTGCGGTATCATTTCCACCGCCGCCGTGAAGGTTCCCCGCGCCCTCCTCCCCCCCTCTATCGAAGCCAAATGCGCCGATCGTGACGGCGACACAATCGCCAAGCTTGATCTCGTTGATAAGGACGCTGCATACACCCTTGCGCACTACATCCACACTGGCACATACCAAACATTGCGCCTTGCAGACGACATCTCCGCTGCCGACGGTGCAGCAAAGGAGCACGATCGCGCCCTGCTCGCCTACGTCGCGGCGACGGCGTACAATCTTCCGGGATTAGCGGACCTGGCGAAAGAAGAGGCAGAGAGGCAGCGCGCGGCGGTACCGCCGGGCAGGGCGCTGCGGAACGTCGAGAACGCGTGCATGGACCTGCTGGCGGGGGACGGCTGGGTGCGCGAGCACCTGGAGAAGATCATTTTGGAGGAGGATTTGAGCTGTGTTTCTTGCGATGAGTTCGATTCGCGCTTCGCGGGGGCGCTGGTAGCGACCATCGTGAATATTTTTGCCGAACTCAAACAAGAGGTGAATCGTTGGGAGCAGCTGAAAAAATCTATAGAGGGAGAGGAAAACGGTTGGCGAGAGTCAGTCGCGAGTTGTGATCAGGTCGATGGTCCATTGGCTGACGAGGCGTGTGTTGTCTCGGACGCGGGTTCTTGTCATGATCCGGATGAAGTCAACTCGTATCATGATGAGAGGGATAATGAAAGAGTGGACGCTGCATACGACGTGCCCGGAGAGGAGGCAGAGGAAATTGTGCATGATGAACCCTGCACTGAATCGGCTGAGGAAGTGGTGAATGGCGTGTTTCCCAAGGAGAGTGGTGATGCTCAGCCAGAAGAGTCCCACTGGAGCGACTGTGCAGCCGAAGACCCACCGACGAGTGAAAGGAGTTGTATTGAAGAGGTGGCATACCCAGATGAGCCGGCCAGCTACTCTGGATATCCTGACAGGGAAGAGGCTCAACCTGACGAGATCCCTCCTGCACCCGATGAACCTGCTGTACCTGACGAATACCTTGCTCCACCTGATGCGTATCATTCTCCACCTAAGGAGTACTCTTCTCCGTCTGGGATGTCTCCTGCTCCTCCCGTATTAGAGATGGATTCAGCGGCACCGGTCGAGCTTGATTCAATTTTCGACGAACCATTGGCTCAGGAAGAAACTTCACCACAAATTACAGCCGCGCAGTGCGGCAACGCGTTGGAACATCTGATCGGCGGTGGGTGGAAACATTGTCCCTTTTGCTCAGTAACGGCTCTCCATATACAACAGGATGGTCACAAGCTCTGAATCGTTTGAATCTGATTGATACTCAGCTATCATTGGTTTATGGTTTTCGTAGTCCTACATATTTCGTCTTTTGGTGCTTCAGTGCTTGACTGAAAATTCAATTTGTTTATTACCATATTTTTAGGTAGACTGTTGAGTGGATTTCGACAGGAAAACGGAATGTGGGGCAAAAAGAGACATATCACGACACAATGAAGTACCGTGTTGTTTTTACAACATTGCTAATAATTGCAGTGTAAAGGGTAGGCGTGCATTTCTAGCAAATATCCAAAAATAGATAATCAATTTCGGACATTTTCTCTTAGCCTGCTCCAGAAAAATACTCACAACCCTTTTTTGATTCACCATACTGTTTGTAACCAGGAAGCACGAAACTTTGAAAGTATTTAAATACCACCCAGATGGTCGCGATAGCGCTAACGACAATACCTTCGTCTTTTTCACAATAGCACATACAATGGGAAGGCCTTGCAATCACTTTTTCAGTAATGGCCAGTGACGTGCTGGCCAAAACTGCTCTTTTTCCCACGACCCAGATGACTTTGCAGTCCTACAAAAAGGGCGGATCACCCCTTGTAGGTCTTGGACAACAAGTGGAACATGTCGGTACGGTAGCGTTTGTCGATTTCGCCATGACCACACATTCGCCGATGCCGATGCTCAGGCCGCTAGACACTCCCTGTTGTTCCGAGGCGTGAAGGAGATGGTCGAGACTTTCCACCGCCCTCTACGCGGAGAACCTCTAGAAGGAAACGAAAATTTCAAGATTGAAATTCGTAGTTTCAAAGAGCTATGTAGCTACAACTGGATGTCGTCAAAGCGTCCAACCATTGCTGTTCCCCGTAATTCAAGGCATACAAAGTTGGAGAAATGTGCTAATCAACGCGTAGGGCTACCGCCGATTCTTTCGCTTCCAGACCACGACCTGGATCTCAAACAAGATGCAAAGACCTCTGGTTGTAGAGAAGAAGACAAGCCGGAACCCTATCGATACAGCTTTGAGCCGCTCATCCGCTCTCTTCAAATCATGGATCCAGTCTTCAATATCAAGGCAACTGATATCGTCACCGGGTTAGGAAATATTCGAACACTTTTTGATTTCTGCACCAAGGGGACTCACATCCCAGATGGATTGAGGATTGATCTTGAGCTTATCGGATCGACTCTCTTCATGAGCCGTTACAGCTACATTGTCGACGGCATCCGTTCAGATTCTCTATTTTCAGGCTTTGGTCGCGGTTTTGAGCGTGAGTGTATCCGTAACCATAGCTGCTTCTTGAAAGATGCCACGAGCTATCATCGCGTTGTCAGTTATGATCTGGGGAATTGTAGGCTCTGTGTACAGCACGAAGCAGATGCGTGCAGACTGGAATTCATCCGAGGATGCAGCTGCGGCGCCACGATACACGCAACCACCGAAGAGCCAGAATGTGTTTCGCCAAAGAGAGGAGGAGAGGGCTCCGACGGTGACAAAGACCTCCATGTTGTGCAACATGGAGCAAAGCTGTCTCGTCAGCATATTTCGGAGATCAAGTCACGCGCGAGTGACTCTCGCACGCCCTACTTTCGTGTCCTACCGCAACTATGGCTATCAGGAATGAGCGATCTTGTCTTCGGTAGGCACGATCTGGGTCTTTTCAAGAAAGACAGTATCATCGAGGAGGATGCAAGCGCTCTGGTGTCACAATGGGTACAGGAGAATCAGGATAGCATATCAGAGTTTTCTGGATTGTTGGAGTGCATTTTTCAGAAAGCGGATTTGCACAGCAGGCGTTTGGGCAATAGAAGGTTCGCGTTGGTGTTCCGCTCAGGACAGTCGTGGAAGTTGGACATGTACGAGCGGGAAGGAGGACAGGCCATGTTGCCAGATGCATTGATTGAGGAGATCTGGCAGAAAAATCATGATGGGCGTTAGACAGAGTAGCTTGCTGAAGAATTGAACGCCCATTACAAATCTGCTAGACGATCTTAGTTCCTTGAATCGGTAAAGCCGGCGTCGCCTCCATATACTGTTTGTAATCTCAAGCCCTGACCCCTGCGCTACTTCTCGAACTTACTCTTCATGCTATTGTATTTCCACACTGTTTGTTTTATTTCTTTTATACTTAAAATACGATAGCTTAGGAAGTATAATGCTTGAACCATATCACCGTTTCTTAGAAATTCTTTTCAAAGGAAGTTTTTCCATGTCGCGCAAACAAATTCTTGATATATCTACTACAAGCGCAAAAGTATACTATTCATTGACTTAAAGAGAAGCAGAAAAACTGTCACACTTCTCATTTTGTTTTGTTTTTGAAAAAAGAAAAACGTCCACGAGGTGCGCCATCAACTGATATCAAGTAGATAAATGTTGACTGCAAACATGTTTGGTATTTGACCAGCTTTGTAAAGGTAAGAGGGCTTTGTTCGTCTTACGCATGCTACCCTTGACAAAGAATTAGGCTTGAAGCTCCAAAACATTGGAATGCCTTGTCGCTTCGCGTTCTGATCAAACGAAGAACTGCTATAAATGGTGTAGGAGTGCATTCTTGACAGAGCCGCAAGCTCTTGAGACCATCAGACTTGTGCTGTCAACTACGTCAAAAACCACTAACTTCATCATGGAAATCGACCAATGGGTTGAAGGAAAGATTGCTGAAGCACGGAGGACCTCCGTATCGATAACTAAAAGGGACTTCAAGCGACAACTCATTTCAGAGAGGCCAAATGATGGTAACAGAATTAGACAGCTAGTAAATCTGTGATTATGCCTATTTGCTTCCTCATTTTATCAATGGCTAATGATGACCAGGGCTGAATGGTGGTATCCATTAGTTCAGCAACCGCAAGCGACAAGGCCAAATCCCTCGACGGCAACATCATCCTCTCAAGCACTAGCTAAACCACACTCGCAGGGATCCTCTACGCTCGAAGAAGGATCGAATAAAAGTTCCGGAGCTCCGTTGGAGCAACCAGCAAAGACTGCCCTGACTCAGATGAAGGGCACAAAGTTTGAGGGTAGAGGAACACTTGTACTCGCAAATAGGTCTTTGTTGACAATACGTAACAGATTTCTGCAAATCACTGACAAGCGCCTTACCCGAGGTGACAACGATGCGTGTTCCCCTGAGCATCCCTCCTCTTTCCATCCAAGAGTCATTGCTCTTTAGCAGCAGAAATGAAGCATCATCCAATTCTGTTCCGTCTACTAGACTCGACAGTGCGGTATTGTTTTCTGCCGATGCATATCAACAGGATCAAGCGGGCAACACTTCTCAGTTCGCACTGTTTGGGAGTCGCGTTCCTGAGCCAGGCACGGATGGACCAATGATCGACAGAAGGGTCTTTCTGAATACGAACATTCCGTTCTCTGCGTTTGTATGCGGTCTCCAAGGGAGTGGAAAATCTCACACCACTTCTTGTATTACTGGTGGGTTCAATCCTCAACGAAGTCTCTCTTAAATGATTCTGACTGCAACAGAGAATTGCATGATCAAGGCCGAGAGGTTAGGTGTTCTTCAGTCTCCTGCCTCGACTCTCATTCTGCACTATGGAGAGTACACCACATCACAGAGCTTTCGGCCTTGTGATTTTGCGTTCCTATCGAACCTTAACAAAGAACTATCTGGCGACATCAGCAGGCCTTCTGTAACAGTCCTTGTCTCCCCGTCCAACTACCCGAGCATGAAAGTCCAGTACACAGCCATCCCTGGTGTGACTGTGCTGCCTTTTTTGATACAGCCGGCAGAGCTGACAGCAAGTATGATGCTCGCGCTCATAGGGGTGTCGAATACAGATTCTCCACCGCTCTACGTCAATCAAATTACGAACATTCTGCGGCAAATGAGTTCGAAAACTTCTGGACCGTTTTGCTACGAGACTTTTCGCAAGCGCCTTGGGGGGACAGAGTTCAGCAACCTCCAATGGCAGTACCTCAGCCAGCGCCTCGAACTGCTTGAGTAGTTCATCGATCTCTCGGGAAAATCAGCTAAAACCGGATTTGTTCCCGGCCAAATCACCATCATCGACCTCTCCTGCCCATTTGTGGATGAGAACACAGCGTGCCTCCTCTTCAATATCGGTATGAATACATTCATGCAGTCGACGGAGTCTCGAGGCAAGCTTGTGGTTCTCGACGAAGCGCATAAGGTACCTTTCCTACGTATGGTCACACCCCTTCTTCAAAGGCTGACTAGTTTTACACAGTACATGCACAATACAGCTGGAGCGAAGGAGCTGACTTCCCAGCTTCTATCGATGATCCGTCAGCAGAGACATTTCGGCCTCCGAGTCGTGGTTGCGACTCAAGAGCCCTATGTCTCGCCGCAATTGATTGACCTCTGCTCCATGATCATTGTCCACCGCTTCAGCAGTCCTGCCTGGCTCGAAGTATTGAAGAGGCATATAGCTACGGATGCTGAAGACGTCAAAGCCCTGTTCCAAGAGATCTCGGAACTACAGACGGGTGAGGCGATCGTTTTCGCGCCTACGGCTGTGTTGAGTTATGGTGGTTCGCAATTGCAGAAATCTGGAGGAAGAAGGTTCAGGGTTGCGGTGCGGAAGAGAATTACTTGGGACAGCGGGAGGTCGATACTTAGCGTTTGAGCTGCTGGTGTGGTTTCCACTCATTTCCTACCGCGTATCTGATTCGAAACCTTTCTCACTCTTCATTATTGCACGATAAACCTCTCAGCCCTGTACATACCCTAGACAGCCGATTTCCCAAACACAGTTTTTCCATGTAGCAATCTCCAACCACCTCATAGTTTGTTAGATTACTCATCTTCCCAAATCAATTCGCACTTTATCTTACGGACGTAGCCTGGAGCTCTTTGCTCTCTCAGAAACCTGTTCTCAGGAATGGGGATCATAACTGCGTATGTAACCGACATGCTTCATAAACTTCGCTACGTAGGGTCGATTTGGCAAGCTACACGCGTAATTTCGCTGTAGGGGAGCAGGTAAATGGCATTCGCTGCCAACCGAACGACTACGTGGGGATTCCAGAAAGTGAACCACACTGTCAAGAATGCAAAGCACATACGTCGCAGGGGAATGGAAAAGTAGTCTACTGCCATATCATCTATTGAGGCTCTCACCAATAGTAGAGAATCAAACACTGTTTGCAATGAAAAGGAATAAAACAAATCATTCGTGGCCACAACTCACAGGGTCTGCGCGTGCGTATGACCGCTGATCTAAAGCGAAAATGATATCATCTAGTAGGTAATACAACGCCGATGTTCACCGAATACCCGTACTGTCAGACTCTACTGTTGCTTCGGCTTCTCAATCTTTTCAAGGCCTGTGTCAAGCTTCGAAATCCAATCCTGCAATAGACAATCAACACCAACAGCGGAAGGAGGTAAAGGAACGGGGCAACTCACAAAGAGAAACGTCGGCATCCACCCACTCAGAAAGCTCACAAGCGTCGCCGACCTTCCGCGGTAGACCTTGCCGTGCGCACCGCCGAGGATGTCGCCGACGAGGGTGCGGGCGTAGTCGCCGACCTTGACCGGGGTCACCTTTTCGGTGTCCTTGCCAGCGGCGCGCTCGGCGATCTCCTTCTGGGCAGGGGTGTAGAATGAGTTCTCGGGCAGTTGGAGTGGGGGTCCGTTCTGAAAGACCTTGCTCTCGACCGCGCCGGAAATGACCGTCACGACCCTGACATCGAATGGCTGCAGCTCGAGGCGCAGCGTCTCGCTTATCGAGTTCAGGGCGGCCTTGGAGGCGGCATAGATACCTGGTAGTAATGACGGTCAGACACGAGGGGATTGTCGACCATGCGGCTTCGATTCGTTGATGGTTCACACTTACCGTAGTATGGCGCGTACATTATCGAGGCGAGCGACGAAATATTAACCACGCACCCCTTCGTGGAGATGAGGAGCGGCGAGAAAGCCTGGGTGACGGCGGCGACGCCCCAGACGTTGACGTCGAATAGGGCCTTGGCTTTCTGCATGTCGAAGTCGAGCACGGGCGTGACGTACAGCGCGCCCGCATTGTTGATAAGGTAATCGAGCGTGCCGCCCGTCTGCGCCGAAATAGCCGCGACTGCCGCGCTGATCGACTCCGGCGAGCTGACGTCCAGCGGCAGAAGCGTTACGTTGGGCACGTCCCGCAGCGACTCCATCTTCGCGGGGTTGCGCGCCGTCGCGAAGACGTGGCAGCCGCGCGACTGGAACTCTTTGGCTAGTGCGGGGCCAATGCCGCCGTCGCTACAGCCGGTGATGAGAACGGTCTTTGGAGAAGACATGATGCAAAGGTGTTGGAGGTGAGTGCTGACGGTGTTGATGGTATTTATAGAGTACCAAGAGAAGGATCAAGGCCGCATATACCTCTCACTCGCAAGCTTTACCCGGATAGGAAAGGCTTATCGGGTATCCCCGAGTGTGAATACCAGCTTCCATAATGAGGTCCATTGGTAAAAGTCAAGAACAAACGAGAAGATCAATCTGGCGGCAAAGATTGATCGACCCCTGATTGTTGACCAACATCTATGACCCCCAAAACCGTTGCCAAGGACCGGACAATTTAGCGTGTGAAGCAAAGTCACATGAAAGTCACGTGGAGGATCCTCGACTTGCATGGTCAGGTCAGTTGCTGCAGCTTACAGAGATGTAAAGGTTTGTTTCGCTGCTATCAACCGTGGTATACGCATTTCTATATCGAATGAGATTCTATTATATATTGCTTTCCGTTTTCCAGCGTCCGCTACGTATAGCACAGGATTATAAGGCCAAGACGGCCTTGGGCAATGACGGCATTTCTTCGGGAAGCTTCAGAACGCCAGTGCGCGCTTACTAAGCCTACCGCGGCGTGGGCTGATGCGTGTGGCATGACCCCCTTTTGCTTATAGGCATCACCCCAGCATACAGTAGGCCGCCCTCGCCTAGGTCCTCTCCACCTTATCGTTTATCTCTAAACTCCGATTACTCGCCAACTTACCAGCATCTGGATATTTTCTCCACGGAATCATCTCCGATCTTCCGGTCATCCCCCATCTTCACCATGATCGTTTTCACCGAGATCCAAAAAGAGGCATTCAAGGCCGCTGGAGAGGGCGACTTCGAGCGTGTGAAAGAAATGCTCGCCGGACCCGACCTCATCAAGGATAAAGACAAACTTGCCGCTCAGCTCCGCGAAACGCAGTCCTGGTCTGACATGGATCCGCATGACCACAAATCCGTCGAGTTTCTGTACATGAACGCTGCCCGTGGAGCCCCTATGGGTACCCTTCTGCCTGTCAATACATCCCGTGAGGGGCACGTGGCAATTCTCGAATACATGTTTGAGCATTATCCCTACCCGAAATCTCACCTCCTCGACGCCATTGGTGACGCCATTCTCCACGGATCTATCGAGACTGTGCGTTTCTTTCTCGAACGCTGGCCTGAAATCGTCCATGTAAACCAATGCGGTTCCCACGGTGGTACTCCCCTGTCTCTTGCGCTGCTAGTGGAGCGCCGTGCAGCCGCCCATTCCATGACAGAGCTCTTGCTTCAATATGGAGCCGATCCGAACAAGGAGTCCCAAGGCCTTCCCATGGAGTACGCCATTACATCTTCTTGGCCCGATCTCGTGCCGCTGCTCGAAAAGTAAGAACTCTCTAGCGTCTCAGATATCTCAGCTAATTTCTGGATCCAGATACGGCGCCGAGCCATTTTCTTGGGAGAAGGAGCTTCAGCTGCTCCCGCGTGCAGCAAGCAACGGAAAGTTTGAAGCCGTCACTCGGCTCATCGAAAAGGGCGCTCACCCGGATACTGACACTCTCGAGCCTCCGTTTAGTGGCACGCCTTTGTGGAACGCAGTTCGCAGAGGCGACTACAAGATGGTTGAGTACCTGATCTGTGCGGGCGCTGACCCAAACCGCCGAACCTCTGCCGGAGAGTCCATGCTGCAGGTTGCGGAGAGCCTTTCTGTAAACAAGGATGAGACGATGGTATCCTTGCGGGCTTTTGGTGCCAAGTAATGGCGTGGGAAACTGTATGATAAGTTGTCCGAGTAATGTTTTATTCTTTGTAATACAACACCATTCGCTTCATGTACCCCATCCACCTCCGCCAGGCGTTTTGATCTGCATGATCTCCCCAGCGTTCAAGATCAAGGCTGCTTTCCCGCCGACATTGATTTTGTCCAGTGCCGTGTGGTCCTCATTCCACTTGAACGCAAAATTCCTACCAACACTCCCAGGCTCACCGCCATCGAGACCATACGGCCTGTAAACACGTCGGTCGCTCAAGATACTGAACTTGAGCGTCGTCCTCGCTTCAATCTCCCTCACACAGCCATCGCCCCCGTTGAAGCGTCCACGTCCCCCCGTGCCGTGATTGATGGCGTATCGCCGCACGACGACGGGCGTGCGCTTCTCGATGACCTCAGGATCAGTGTTCTTGGTGTTCGTAGAATGGCACTGCGCGACGTGCTCGCCGTGCCACGTGGGCCCCGCCCCGGTGCCGCCTCCCAGACTCTCGCCGTAATTCCAACCGGGCGCGATGCTGCCGTCCGGGTTGCGGCCGCCCATGCCCCACCCGAAGCTGTTGGCGCAGCCCTGGAACGCCGCGACGCGGCCGTACGCGCGCAGGATGACGTCGATGATGCGCTGGCTGGCGGGCGTGCTGCCGCAGATGGCGGCGTTGGGGCCTGGGCGCAGGATCGAGCCCTTGGGGATCCGGATGTCGACGGGCTTCAGGCAGCCTTCGTTTAGCGGGATGTCCAGGTCGATCAGGCACCGGAGCGTGTAGATGACGGCCGAGTGGGTGATGGATACGGGGCAGTTGTAGTTGCCCCAGACCTGCGGCCCTGTGCCGGCGAAGTCGTAGACGGCGTCGCCCGTCTGCTCGTCGATCGTGATGGTCACCGCGACGGGGGTGCCGTCGTCAAACCAGTCTACAGCCTTCAGTCCGTCCGGGTGCTCTCGTGCGACCTGGATCAGGAAGGCTCGCACGGCTGCCTCGGCGTTGGCCTGGATGCCGGCCATGTACGTGTGGACTACCGGGAGCGTGAACTCGTCGCAGAGTTTCCGCAGGAGAACGATTCCCCGCTGGTTCGATGATATCATGGCCTTTAGATCTGATATGTTGTCTTGTATTCGCCGGGTGGGACTGCATCCAGGAAAGGAACCGGCGCGCTCAAAGGCACTGCGGACGTCGTTTTCGAGGAACTCGCCGCCACTCACAATTTTCATGGACTTGACGTTGAGCCCCTCTTCCCAGAGCTCTCTCGAATCCGGCATCATCGAAGTAATGCCTTTGCCCCCGATGTCGGTATGGTGGCCGCGAGAAGCAACATAGAATGCGAGCTGACCGTCGTTGGTGAAGACAGGTGTGACAACCGTAAGATCCGGGAGATGCGTGCCCCCGGCTTCGGGGTGGTTCGTCAAAAGTACGTCGCCGGGTTCCAGCTTGCCATGCCACAAACGGTGCTGGTACTTGATGGCAAACTGCATGCTACCCAGGTGGATAGGTATGTGTGGTGCATTTGCAACAAGGTCGCCTTCAGGAGAAAAGATGGCACAGGAGAAGTCCAGTCGTTCCCTGATACTGGTAGAGATGGAAGTTCTCTGCAGTGTGTTGCCCATTTGCTCGGCTATCGACATGAAGCGATGAGAGAACACCGATAGATGAATGGGATCAACGTGATCCAAGGATAAAATGTTTGCCTCCAGATCGAAATCCTCCTTCTCGAGAACGACGTAGTTCGATAGAAAATAAGCGCGATATTTCGATTCCACAAAGATCGTCTGAGTATCGTCAATCACGAGTGCTGGGCCCTGTAGTGTACATCAGCATTGCTTGTCCCTGTTTAGCTGCCGGTATATGTACCTCAGCTATGCCGCCATGAAGATCATGAGTCAACCTATGAATGGGGGCGTTGATCCAAGATCCGTCGGTAAACACTTTTTGCCTGCTTGCCGTCCTGAGTTGGACTCCATTTCGCTTCACATGATCGAGTTCGGTGAAAGGGGTCTCCCGGCGTGATGCATCTCCCGAGCTGCCAATCCCTCGCACCGTAATCGCCTCGACAACGATTTCGCGTGATAGCTGAAAGGCAAATTCTCTAAGGTGGGCAGCTTCGAAAGCCTTGACATAGTTTGCATCATCTGGTTCGGGAATCGAGATGTTGGTATCCGTGCCGAAATACCGCATGCTCAAAGATTTCTCAAACGTGATTGAGGATTCCAAAGCTCCCTGCGATAGCAGCTCTTCTCGGACTTTTACCTTTAGCGCTTCAAACTTAGCGTCAATAGGAATGTGAAGCGATTCTTTGAAGCTGCCAACGAAAGGCTCGACAATCTCGTACTGTAGTTGAGCATGCGCGATTCCATAAGCAGAAAGCAACGATGAGTGCTTGTGAATGAGGACTTGCTTGATTCCCAGGTTCTCCGCGATTGCACATGCATGCTCTGTTCCGTTGGTAGCTCTTCAATACACGAAGTTACGAAGCAAACTTACGGCCACCAGCTCCACCGAAGCTGCAGAGATTGTGTCGATCAGGTGCGAATCCACGGGCCTCTTAAAGATGTTAGCACCTAGCTGTGAATAGCGCGTCCTAAGGGAAGAAACTATCCGGCTTACCAGTAATATTTCGGATCGGCCGGCTCATGGTTGTATTAGCAACTCGAAGAAAGCCCAGTGCAACCTCTTCGGCAGTATATTGCTTCGAAGACTGCTTATTGAGGGACACGGTGAGGTCTTGAAACTTTTCCTTCACAATATCAGCATCCAAAGGTTGGTCGGCTCCTTTTCCAAATATGGCAGGAAAGGAGGAGGGAACAAGACGGCCCAGAAACAAGTTTGCGTCGGTGACGGTTAACGGGCCTCCCTTTCTGTAACAAGCTGGCCCTGGGTCGGCACCAGCACTCTAGAGATTGTCAGTACTGAATTAAAGAAAGGGGCGTGAAGCTTGCCTCTGGTCCTACAGCCAGCAAGCCATTACGAGCATGGAGAATGGAGCCACCCCCGGCAGCTACGGTTGCGATGTTCAACATCGGGGCTCTGATAACTCTCCCTGCTATACTGGCCTCAGAGACGTGGTCGTACTTGCCGTCGTAGCGAGAAACGTCCGTGCTGGTGCCACCCTGGCTCACATTAGTTCAGTAATAGAATGGAGGTTGGACGCAATTACCATGTCGAAGCCAATCACCGGAGTCCCCTCGGTAAAATCAAAGCAGGTATGAGCTGCGCCGACAACGCCACCAGCCGGGCCACTGAGGAGAGCCTCGTTGCCTTTGTATTTTTCTGCTTGCTTCAAGCCTCCGTCGGAGCACATGAAATCTACGCGCAGAGGGGGAACCTTGAACCCGGCCTGGAAGCCCTGTACGTAACTGCGGACGATTGGGTAAAGGTATGCCTCTGAGCATACCGAAGTACTCCTGTGTAGATATTTGATGGTGGGGTAAGTTTCGAACGAAGTGGTGACGTATCTGAAACCTTCTTCCCGCGCCAACGCAGCGACAATCTTCTCGTGATGGGGAAAGAGGTAGGAGTGCATGAGAGAAATGGCAAGCGACGTGTAGCCCTTTTCTCTCAAGGCGCGGAGCTGCGTCCGGACCAGTTCCTCATCGATGCGCTTGAGGATGCGGACTATCTCGCCACTCTCAGTACGAACCAAGTCCGGGTCGACGAGCTCGACATCTTTATCCATGGGGAGTGGATTCAGATCATAATCCTCAACGGTCACTCTCTCGTCTATCTCAACGACGTCATGATGCAGAGCTTCTGCTTTCTTGACATTCAACGCGAAAAGCTTCGGACGGGTCTGATCACCGATTACGCAAATATCGCGGAAACCTTCCATCAGTCAGCAAAAGCGTATGAAGGGGACACAGTTCCAACCTTTCGTGGTCGCCAGAGCGAACCTCTCGCCTTTTTGTTCCAGAAGAGCATTGGTTGCAACGGTGGTGCCAATGCGACAAGAAGCTGGATTGTTAGCACGGCAGTTTCGAATGGCGAGGGCCTAAAAGAGTACCTATGCGAGAGCCATCCAAGAGTTCTCCACGTGGGATGGAGCGGCCCTCAAAGGTTTCCAAGACTCGGCGAACGGCTTCAGTGGGAGCGTCGCGATAGTTCTGCGGATCCACCGAAAGCAGCTTGAATATCAAGCTATCTCGGCCATCGCTCGAGGCAATGACATCGCAGAATGTACCACCGCGGTCTGTATATAGTCTCAGTAACTTGGTCGAGAAAAGGATGCTGAAAATACCTATGGCAATATTGATGTCCGGCTTCATTTTTGTCAGTGAGACTTGCAACCAGCGGCAGAAAGACAGTGTTTCCGGCACTGATATAGTGAGGTACGCTTGTCGAATGAGGAAATTCCTGTCGGCGATGCCCCGACTCTGCGAGATATGGCGTCATCGTGGCCATCTGCGATAGGAAAGTGGGGCCCGACAATCGCGATGGGGTCGCGCAATGTCGCCATCCCCACCTTTGAGTGCAGCTGCGCAGTGCATCCAACTACCATCATCGCCGACATGTCGATGCACCGATTCCGAGTGGGCAAGCTTGGGTCAACAGTCAGCAGCACACAGCCGGCTAGGGAGACGGTGCCCTCATGCATGCGATGCCGGCAGCTGAAGAAAAGGTGTAGCAGAACGCGACCGCAGTGCGAGTTGTGCGCAAGGGCAGGCACGGATTGCTCGCTATCCGTCGACATTACTTCCCCACTCCAGGATAGGATTCGCTGGTTGCACGCCTATATCGCCCAAGAAGTGCCCGAGATTGAGTCTTTGCCAACCGGTTCTGAACTCTCCAATTGCAGCCATATCGCGCCAGCGCCGGAAACTGGCCAATCTGATGGTGTTGGAGATGAAAACCATGATGAGGCCAATGAAGCACTGGGCGATGAGCAAAGATTACCCGATCAGGAATCAAGCATGGTCGACCTTGTCGACGCCTATTTCCACCACGTCAACCGAGCATACCCCTTCATCGACCGTACGCGACTGATGGCCGATCGGGCCTCCACAACGCTGTATTTGGTAATGGCCATCGGCTGCACCACCCTGGAGCGCGCCGGTCGGCTCCCCAAGCATTCCATGACAAGGTTCAACGTGTCCTACGCTGTCATCGTTCAAACCTGTCTGGCGAATGAATCTTTCGACTCGTTACAGACTCTCATGCTGCTCGCCTTGTATTCCTTGTTCGATCCCAATGCTCCGGCCACCTGCTCCCTTCTCGCGGTTATTGCACGCCAAGCACACTTCCTCGGACTTTCTCGCAGAAACAACACCCTCGAGAAAGCGTCTCCTGTTGCTGCAGAATTACGCCACCGCCTCTACTGGAGTGTATATACCCTTGACCGCATCGTGGCTGTATCGGTCGGACGACCCTGCTTCCTGGATACAAGGCATGCAAACATACCTCTCCCCAGCTTGACCGTTGATGAGTTCGCTTCTTGTGATCGCACAACGTTCGCCTTGAGCCTGCAGGTCAATCGTCACGTTGTCCAACTTCGCCAAATTGAGTATGACATTCTGTCTACTATCCACCTACCACCGTCCAGCAACACACACTCTCTGCCCCCACTTGACAGAAAGGCACTATCATCGCGGTTGCGTTTGCAAGTGGAAAATTGGTACAGTGCTGGCTGTTTGATCTGCCCGCCCGACCCGGATAATGTACCAATTCACGACTCTCTTTGTTGGATGAATGCGCGCTATTACCACCTCCTTATTCTGATTTATTACCCTTGCGCGTCCAATACGAGCTCTGATTACACCGAGCTTCTTTGCTTCACCCAGAAGTTCCTGCAATGCAATTCTGTGTTGCTACAACAAGCGCAACTCCCCTTGAACCGCGTCACTCTCTGCCGTATGCTCCCTATCTGTGTCATACTCATCGAGTGCTACACCAGAGCTGGAGAATTATCTTCGTTTCCAGCCTGGAAAGAGATCACCCTCTGTATCGAGATTCTCTCTGCTTTTGATGGGCAATGGCGCCAAGCCCACCGCGCCGCGGATATTATGCGCCACTTCATGGACGCTGCATGCTCCTTTGCTTCCATCAGCGACGTGAATCGAGACGAAAATATAGTTGATGTCGTAAAGGATCAACTAACAAGGTTGATAAAGGACACGATGGGTGATATGTGCTGCTATCTTTCCGTGGAAGGCTGGGACGAAGACGCTACTGGCGGCTTAGACATTGGACTTTCGCAGTTGGCTTCAGCAAGCCAAGATACGCATCCAAATGGTGATGACAATGTCTGGGAAATTGGTGGAGCTCATTGGATGGAATTCTTATGAACGGTTTTCTCAGAGTCAGGGTGCCTTTCAGTCCAGATTCTGCGGCCTAAACTAACAGGCCCAATGGTAATTGCAAGCATTGCTATAGCAAAAGAAAGTAGAGACGCATTTTGTTCCCCTCACTTAGATAGGAGCGTCAAGATTTTATTTCTTAATTCTAAGCTTCGCAATCCCACTTCCTTCCATGCCCTCCATCGCAGATTCAAGCTTCGTCAGAGTGATCTTCGCCAGTAGTGTCCTTCCTTTTCTCAAAGAAGCCCTGAACAAAATCAATCCCAAACCCGCACGCAAGCGTCAACAAAACAACGAAGACCAGCCCCGACGTCCACGCGTGCGTGCCAGCAAACTGAGGCGCTTTCGAGCTCGGAAAGACGTACTGCTGGTACGGGATGACGAGCCCGTTGCCGAAGCTGTTCATGAAGCCGAGAAGGAACGCCCGCAACTGCTGGTCGCCGCCGCACACGCTGTTGGCCCAGCCGGCGAGCAGCGGGGAGAAGCACCCGTAGCACCCCGACAGGATGAAGGCGGCCATCTTCAGCTTGGACGGGACGTGCCAGACGACGAAAACGGCGTAGCACAGCGCGAGCAGCGTGCCCACGGCCAGCGCGACCGGACCGCGGCGGCCGAGCTTGTCCGAGACGATGCCGGTCGAGATCATGAAGAAGAAGTTGACGGCTCCGAGGGCGGTCGGGATGTTGTTGATCTGCGTCACGGGGTAGTGTTCTGCTTTCAGCCAGAGCTGGAAGAATTGGATGATGTAGGAGCCCGCTGTGAAAGACCATAGGAACCAGCTGGATGGTAGGTTAGCGTCGTCGTTTCGTACGTGGTATACGGCTGGAACTTTACGCTAGAGAGAACGTGTAGAGCTGCCAGGACATGAAGATTCTTCGGAAGACCGTGTAATCGAACTTCCCCACTGGCGACCTGCCTTCCGAATCTATGCGCTCGATGGACCTTTTCTTTTCCCACTCGGTGAGGTAGAATGCTTGGGTGGTTTGGGGAGTGTCAGGAAAGAAAATCTGAAAAAGCGTCGTCAGCAACATGAGGAAGTGAGGTCGACGATGACTCACAAGTCCATATATAACAACCGGAATGCTAAGCAGGAAATCGAAGATGAAAAGCCAACGCCATGCAGAGAGGCCACCTTTTCCTTGCATCCCTTTGTACAGTGCGGACTGCAGGTACCCTGAAAACATCTGGCCGAGTACGCCGGACATGACGAATAGAGAGCTGCGCCGGGCCAGCTCCGACTTCTTGTACCACGATCCGAGCACGTACTGGATTCCTGGCCACGCGGCAGACTCAAAGAGACCAATGCAGAATCTCAAAGCATAAAACTGTTTTGCCGTGTTGCATTTGTAAAGAAACAGGACGAAAATGGACCAAATCAGGAGGCAGGAGGTGAGCCAGTATCGAGGACGGACAACGGATATGACCAGGTTGACCCAAGGGCCGCCGACAATTTGGCCAATGTTGAAAAAGGTGTTCATCCAGCTCAGCTCGTTGCCTGGACCAAATCCAAGCTCGTCCTTCATGCCGGAAACGTAGGCATTGGAGATGTTGTTCCCATCCAGCTGCTTGATGAAGAAACAAAGGCATCCAAAGCTCAGTAGGAACCAGTCGAGTTTGAAAATAAGCCTTTTTTCAGCTTTGGAAGTACCAGGGTCGTGCCAGTGCAGCCAACCATGACGCTCGGGGGCTTTCTTGCTGATTTGTGTATCTGGTTCATCTCCATCGGTAATTGTAGTGGATGGGTCCACACGTACGTTGAACGACTTTGTTTGCGCGGCTGCCATGTTTCAACTGTGGAAAATCGTTGAATGATATCGAGGACTCTGACAGAGCCGTCTAATGCAGGTCGCTTCAGCGAGGACGAAAGAAAATTGGACAGCATAAGCCTCACGGGGTCTCAGACGGAGATATGTATGTGCATATGGAAAGGTCGTTATTCCTCGCCACTCGCAGTTGAGCTAGGATGTGCTCGCTTTTCTTACCCGTATAGGTAATTTTGAGCGGAAAGACTCCGCTATCTGTGATGCCGCTAACTTTTAGACTATTGCGTCATTCGTGACCACACCGCACCGGCATGTTGGGTGGGGGGAGAAATTTCATTGGAAGCTTTTTCAAATTATCACAAAATCCTGGTTTACTGGGCGCTTCTCAATATTCTACTTGTTCCTGATGTTGTGTGCAAAGACGGCGTGAAAAGTTCATCTTTCCTGACGTGACCCAGATTGTAAATATTGTTTTATAATTTCATAACAGTGCAGGTTCTATCTGCCTTTGAATTCGGAGTAATGAAAGCAGTGTAATTATTTATTTGTGTAGCACCAGATATGTCGTAGGCCCAAGCATACGTCATCATCACTTTCGGTGATTCCCATACTTCCTCTAGAACCTCGCGGTTAATTTTGCTCGTCGGTAACTATGCCTAGTGATTTCCATGCGCTTCGTAGTCTCATCTATTCCAGCACATATTTACAGATCATGCACCCACCGATCCACCACCCTCATTCCCCTCGCCGGCCAAGTTCCGCTCCCCCAGCGCCTCCAAAGCCCGCTCCCGCCAAGCCGCGAACGACACAGGCCTCATCCAAGGCTCCACCACAGCTTCATCATCCGCCGTCAACGCGCAAAACCTCACCTCGCCGCCGCCATCACCGCCCCGATCAGCCGCTCCTTCCTCCACGACGCCCCAGCTCAACGGCAACGCCGAGATGTCCTCTTCAGGACAGTCCGTCGCGCTATCAGACAAGCCCTTGCACGAAGGAGGAGACGCACAAGAAACCGCAACAGCCTCCTCACGCCTTGGGTGCGGCCGACACGCTGCCGCGATAGCCGCGCTGCACGACCCGACAACGGGCATGCCGGTCTTGAAGCGCGACAGGGCGGCGGCGAGGAGGCAGGCGAGCAGGGCCAGCAGCGCGACGAGCAGGAGCGCCATGGCGAGCGGGGAGAAGCCGCAGCCGAAGAAGCGGTCTGATTGTTCTGCTGTTGCTGTTTCCTTTCCGCCATCGTCTCTGGCTCCGGCTTCGCCTGCATCCCCGCCGTCGACCAGGCTAACGGTAAACACGCTCTGCGACGCGAGCCAGTGCAGCAGCGTCGACGCGGCCGACAGCGGCACGCCGTAGCGCCACGGCAGCTGCAGGAAGTGCGAGGCGCGCTGCGCGCCGCGCGGCACGCTGGAGATGCGGAGGCCCTTTTTGCCGCTTTCTCCGAAGCCGTCCCACTCCGTCCCCAGATACAACGCGGTAAACAGCGCATTGTAGGCGCAATGCAGCAGCGACAGCAGCGGCTGCCCGGCGTTGGCGAGCAGCGTCGCGCGCCAGATGGTCGCGGACGGACCCGTGCTGCCAGTGCTGCCGGCAATGGGCATCAGCGTGTCGATGTTGACGCTGGCGCCGATGCCGGTCGCGAAGGGGTTGCGCGAGGGGTCGCGCCGCTGGACGCGCGTGATGCCGAGGGCGAGGCCGGAGGTCGTCAGGCCGAGGATGGCGGTTAGGAGGAAGGCGAAGGCGAGGCGGCGGGAGGGGGTTGTGGCGCTGAGTTTGCGGTGGCATGGGGGAGGAGGTGGTGGTGATGGTGGGTTGGGATCGTGGGTCCATGGATGATGGCGGTTTTGGAGGACGTCGAGGAGGTGGGAGAAGGGGATGGTGCGGGTGGATGGATCGGGCCGCTGGAGGAAGGAGCTGATGGCGTCGCCGAGGGAGAGGAGTGGCGCGATGCTGAGGTGGTAGAGGGATAGGAAGAGGAAGACGAAGTGCAGGAGGGTGACGACGAGGACCATGGCGGCGAGCTGGGAGGCCATTTCGACTTTGCAGTACTCTTCTTCTTTTTGGCTGTAGCAGCCTGACACGTTCCACGAGTCTGCGAACGGGGTCCACGAGTCTTGTTGCTTGAGGCGGGAGATGTCGCATTCCGAGCTGCAAAACTCTGTGTTCGAGGTGCTGCATGTCCATGACCGGGCGTCGTAGTGGCAATCTCCATCGCATTGACTCTCACACGCTGCTCTGGACTGCTCCGCACATATCCACGGATCCGGACCTGAAGGGCAATTGGG
The DNA here is from genome assembly GCF_012971845.1 of Lasiodiplodia theobromae. Taxonomy (NCBI): domain Eukaryota; kingdom Fungi; phylum Ascomycota; class Dothideomycetes; order Botryosphaeriales; family Botryosphaeriaceae; genus Lasiodiplodia; species Lasiodiplodia theobromae. The sequence continues at coordinate 51,148 of NW_023336523.1, forward strand.
CCCGCTTGAACTGGAAGAAATGGGTGCCATGGCATCCGCGTGCAGGTTGTGATATGGCGTACTCGGTAGATCTGCCCGTTCGTCCAGCTCCAGGATCACGAACCGGCGGTCGGTTACGAAAGCTTGTGCGAAAAGGTCCATGCACTCTTCTCGGTTCTGGTAAGTCAATGTAGTGTTTTTCCACGTTGTGTCATTCGTAGGTTTTGCAGGTCCCAAGAATACGTTGTCGTAGTAGGGAAAATTCAGCATCCATGAATCTGGCTCGATAAATGCTGAGACATTTGTTCCGGAACGTACAAAAGTTCCGGGTTGCACCGTGTAGACGTCATATGAGCGGGTCCCAATCGTCAAAAACACGGTAGCGTTGAGTCTATTTGTTGTGTAAGTGCAAGCTTAAAAAGGATACTTCTTGACTTACAGCAAGTGGTGCACCAGTGAGGTGGCAGCAAGGCAGGTCCAGAGTACAATATTCCGCTTTCTGATGTAGGGTACGTTGCGGAAGCTCGGGACGCCAATGTCCAGCCAAACATGTTTCTCATGAGCTTTGTCAACGTCGCTTCTTGTTGGAGCAGACAAACACTGCATGGCGTAGTTGGCTGCTGAAAGGAGCATCGTACTCGCAATGTTCATGTAAAGGTGTACTGTGATGTTGGTCCACCGTACTTTTGAGCATGGCCCTTCTCGAAGAATAGCAGTGCCTTGGTCGAAACGCCCCGGCATAGTGAATCCGGGGATGGTTGCTGCAAGGTTGATGAGAAACACCGCCGCCGACACAATTACACCCGCCCTCAAGCTGAATTTCCACCCAACCCAGCCACGCTTGACTCTCCACTTGTGGAACTCTTGTAGTTTCGAACCGGACTTCGTCTTCCCTTTCAGTGGCAATATACTGCTCACTTCTGTTGAACTCCATGTCCATGACCTCTTCGAAAAACGCGTCTTCAAAGACGGTTTTTCCTCGTCGACTTCACTGCTGAACGAAGACTGGGATTCCATTGTTGGCGATGGCGAGTTTGTTCGGCTGGTGAAGTTTGTGTTACGAGAGGAATTTGAGGTGTTCAATATGCTGACCGAAGGAATGCTTACTATTTGTGCTGAAACGCCAAGTATCGGGTCCCCAAGTCCCTAAGCTAGCCCCCACCCCGAACGCCACATCCGAGACCTATCCTCAAATGATATCCCCCATACTCACCAAAATGGTCGCTGACGAGATCGCTAACGTGAGGGATAAAGGATAAACCGGCTGCCTAACATGCTTTTTCCCCTTTCGTCCTCCCTTGCACAGCTGCGGCTGATGCGAGGCTGCTCGAAAATGTCACTGATTGGGCCCAAATGGTGCGCTAACTATTTGTGCATAATCTAGTAGTGTATTTTATGCGCTTACCAAGCAGGCTGCCAGCACTGGCGATAATCACTTCTTAAAAGTCTTGCCAAAATGCTGGGCGCTCCAGGCCCGCTATCCAATCATAGCCTTTCTACGGTGCGTCGCTTGTATGACGTCAATGTACTTTGTGCAAGTGTGCTCACTTCCCGGATTTGATACCGTTGACCATAGCCCCCTCGGCTTTTCTACCTCTAGCCCTTGTCCTCTAAGGAAAATTCTTTACAGCGGCGTCTATACATACAACGCGGTAGCATTTTTTACATCGGCGGGCGCGGGGAGTCTCACTCTGTGCAGACGGGCTGTATCCAGGTTTCATTTTGTGTTTGGTAGGAGAGACTATGGAAGTGGGGTGAGACATTAGCAGAGATAAATAGGGGATTTTGAAATACCCAAAATCTATGTTCTCGGCCTGCCGATGCAAAACTTGCGGCTATTCAACGACATCGCCCAACTCCTCCATTTTTGATCAAGCGTGAAAAAGCACACGAGGTGGAACTGGTCGGGTTCATCCTCCCTGATCAACATTCCCCTTATGTTATTTCTGTTGCTCGCCATGGACGCGCCGGGATAATATTCGTTGAACCACCCAAATATGAGGGCAAACAGTCTAGGGCCTGCACCTTCAGAAGATTGATCTCCTTCTTCAGAGAGACTGAAAAGCTTCCCATCTCCAGTTCTAGCAAGGATCCTTTCTTCGACATCCGAAGACGAATAAGATTGCTGATTCATCTGAGCTTGATGCGCCGGAGCAGAGGAGAACACATAGCAGTTTCCCTGACATAAAGACTCTCCACGGACCTCTTTACCTTGCATCAGGCTGAGTAGTATGGATTTGGGCTTGGTAGGAGGGCTTGGCGTGCTGGTTGTGTAGCCTGACAGTACACCTCCAGCATCCGAGGCCTGGACGGGCACCGCACGTGCGAACTTTAATGTCGTAGTAAAGGTTCCCAACTCATCCATACTCCCTCCAGGGAGAGCCATCTTCAGCCCAAGGCTGTTTGGGTAACAACCTTCCATCATCTCCGCTACCTCTCTTTTCCCAACGTCCGTATCCACCATCGCCTTCCCCTGCACAGTCGTCTCTGGAAACACGGGAAACGTCGGTATCTCTCGCGACAAAGGCAGCGTGAGCGAGATTCCAAGCCAACAGGCTCTGCCACCCCTTTCAAGGATGGCCCGCGCCAAAGCCACCGTCGCGCTTAAGCGATCATCCGCATGAAAGGCGTTTGGATCCAGCGCAACGCCGAAGACGCCCATGATGCTAAGCACCATGTCGACCGGTCTTGACGACGTGCGCATAAGCGCACACTGCCATATCGAGCTGTAGTGCGCATCTGGGTCGCTGGCGAGCGTATCATTCAGCGCCGCTCCGAGGGAGAGGACGTTGGGAGACTTGTATCCGAGAATTCTGCATACTTCTTCGCTGCCGCCTTGATCCCAGTTTGATGGGCGCCGCTGGAACTCGAGGTGCCCCACCGCGCAGGCGTTGACCATGCCGGAGAGACTACACACAGCGCTATAGCCGGGGACGACCTCTACGATCTCGTCGTGCTCGTCGCCAGCCAGGATTTCGCCAGAACCGCTGCTCCATGCAAACAGCACAAGGGTCCGCTGCGGCGCAAGACTTTCTTGGAGCGTCCAAGAGCGATGGATCCAGGCGGTCGGTGTTTCGAGGGGCACTATGCACTGGACGCCGCCCGGCAAGACTATGCAGGTCTTGCAGCTCTTGTAGATGTCGTACATATTCTTTATTTGCCATCTTTTGTCTTCCTTGCTGCTCTGTAATATACACAGCCGGTCGAGCCAAAGAAAGGGGCAATCCTGTTGAATAGATGCTGCGCAAGCGTGTTGAAGGACACTGGTGTGTATGGGATCAGGTTTGTCTTCGGGCTTGTCGTTGTCTCTTATTGTGCCTTCCACGTGGAACGATATGTCTTCTTGGTTCGAGTCCTCGGGCTCATTACCACGCCAGACGTACGATACTGCGGAGTAGGGTAGATCTTTAAGCTCCATAGTCTCGAAAATCTGCAGCAACTGTTGGTCAAGTAATGCTTTGCAGTCCAGGAACCGGAAACGTTTTGGAGTGGCGGCTGTAGGAGCTGGCAGAAATCTGGAGTCTCTAAGCGAACTCAGGGGGATGCTACAGATCGCACGGAGGCCGTGGAAGTGCGCCATTGGGAATCTCAGTCTATTCCGTCAATAGCGAGGAAGGGCGAGATGAACTGTTTGGGTGAAGAAAGACTCAGCGGTTCTGAGAACCCGAATGCGTTTGAAAGGAAATACCTGTTTACGGCTCTACCGCCACACCTCTTCAATAATTGAGGAAGAGACATTTAATTAGAGCATTTGGGGAGATCAATAACACAAGTAATTCTTCTACTACCCAGCCTGAATTTTTAAGCCTACCTGCGTAGCTGAGGAAATGCTCTACTATTCTTAGCCCCACACGTCTTGACACGTCACTGCTGACAACAGATTTCTAAGCGCTTCATCCTAGTCTGTTCATTGGTGGATTTCGGCCTTGGGAAAAGGCGCAGCTGCAACATGCTTCGTTAGCACAACAATTATGCAAGGCTGGGTTTTTCAAAATGTAATGTTTTGCAGAAAAGCTGGCAACCACGTACGACCATGGGTCGCAGAATACAGGGCTTCCCGTCCGCCCGGCTCTACTACGCTTTCCATGAAACGACTTTTACGAAGGTGAGAAAATACTGGGCCCCAATTGCTTCAAAGTGCTTCTCATGAGGTATTTTCACAGGCACCTTGGGTGTAAAATTGGAGTTTAACTCTTCCTATTGGAGAATTCGTGGTGCCGCTGCGGCCAATGCCACCAGGCGGATTGGTCCTCTAAAGCAAATTCTTTACAGCGGCGTCTATACATACAACGCAGTAGAATTTTCAAAAAAAAAAAATAGCGGGCGGAGGGAGGCCGAATGCGGTGTTTGGGGTGTAGTGTGGGAGTGTACAGGGTCGGGGTGGAGAGGTGGGAAGCTGAGAGGAAGACGGAGGGGAGTTTGAAGCTGCATTACAGCGCCTGGTGGTAGGTTCGTGCTCAAAGAATGGACTGGCGATGGAGTTGGTCTTGTGCTTCGGAGAGATACGTGTATGTAAAATGAGGGTCGTACAGTCTTGGCTGTGAAATTGCATTTGCCTTGATTTGGTATTCAAGGTACGTGTGCTTTAGTCATCTCTTTCTACTATGGTATACCGCGCCCGATGGCACAGCTTTCGCAATCTGCGCGGTATTACCGAGTAATTACGGCGTCCGGAGTCTCAGTATCAATTGGCTGTGTAATTGGCGGTCTAGAATTGCCAGTCGACAGCCAGGCGACTGCCTGTCCGCTGGGATACTTGAACATTGTTCACAACCTCCACCACCACGTACGACCATAGGTCGCAGAATGCAGGGCTTCCCGTCCGCTCAGCCGTACTTAAGCTGCGAACCGGCCGATTAGTACTCAAGTGGGTGACCATTGGGGAATCCCGGCTGTTGTACGTTTTGTTTTGTTTTTGCTGGTCGGTGCGCCTTTTCGCGTCTGCCGCGAATCCCGCCCGATAAGCGAGTCCAGTCGAAGGGCTGGCCGGCTTCCAGTCGACCGTGAAATTTTAGTTTGATGGGCTTGACTCGAGTGGATTCCCCAATCAAGCAACATTAGGCTTGTTTTTTGTTATGATCGCCGTTCTGGAGTTGCAGAAACTTTAAAAGTCCCCACCAGCTCCTTCCGGCAGGAGCAGAGATGCAAAGATGAATCCGAGGTTCACGCTGATCATCGCCGTACATCGCTTGCGCGGATCCTTGCAACACGTGTGAAACTCGCCAGTCGAGAACGTTGCGCTCGCGTTGCGCTCGGAAACACTTTCCGCTCTCATGCGCACCATTTTCGAGAGACCAACGTACCACTGGCATCCGTGCGTTGTCAGCGACACCTCGGCTGGAAAGAACGGGAATCTCCTGAATTACCAAGTTGTGCACTGATAATAACAACACCTCTTATTACTGAGATGCAAGTCAGATTGCATATTGCTGTCGAGAGTTGGTGGCGAGCAGCCAAAAGCAGAGTGGTGTTGGGAGATGCGTTCCTTTTCTTATAGTTTATTGTTTAGTTCATTTAGGTAGATAAAGCCTATAGTTAACCGGCTGTTTCAGCTGCACCCTCAAGTGCTGTGCCGCCTTCCTGGGAAACGCTGCGGCAGAAGAAGAAACGAGCAAGTTTACAATCACCAGATGTGGCAGAACGTAGCCTATGAAAAGGTTGGAGAGGCGAAGGCAGAGGATTGTAGCGACGTCACGCAAGTGAGGTTTGCAACGCCGGCAGTTCGGGAGCTGCACCGGCGCGTTTCAACACTCGTTCCACCGCGCAGAACGCCAACGTCACCAACGCGCCTCATAGCCATGCGGCCAATCAGCCCAAGAGGAGTCCATTCTAGTACCGACTCGAGCCCCGGAAAAGTGCCACCACCTACAGGGCTTTTTCTGCGCCAACGGTCCATGGCGCTTCAACCGCCCCCACCCGGCTGTATCTCCGCTGCACGATTCAACACCAGACGTGCAGTTTTGGTCGGTTCTGCGCGGATGATCTCCACTTCGTTGCACACAGCTCCACTGGCAATCAAAGCATGACAAGCCACTGCGCTATACCAGTCTCAAGTCACAAGAGAAGCACCCAATGTCGGTCCAGACCGTCAGCCACTCCGCTGCCTGTCCGCGCCGCCATGGCCGCGTTCAGGGCCGACGGCTCGTCACGCCGGTGAAGGACGCAATTTTCCTAATGGCACCAGGCACTACAAAACCGCTTCATCCCTACACGAGAACATCCTCAGTCACTGCCATTGCGCTGCCTTCTCTATCCACTCGTTTCTTCGCCAGCCGGCTGGCTTTACAGTTTCCTCCAAAACTCAAAAAACCTCCACATTTGTCTCTCCCTGAATCATCATGAAGGTCAACACCCCCACCATTGGCGCTGTCGCCGCCACCCTCCTCAGCCACACCGTCCTCGCCAACCCCATCCCCGGCACTTCGCCCAACCCGCTCGCCCGCCGCTCCAACAGCGGCGAGGCCACCTTCTACGGCGGCAACCTGAACGGCGGCATGTGCTCCTTCAGTGGCTACACCCTCCCGTCCGGCATCTACGGCACCGCGCTGTCCGACTCCAACTGGGCGACGGCAGGCAACTGCGGCGCCTGCGTGAAGGTCACGCGGGGCACCACCAGCCTCACGGCCATGGTGGTCGACCAATGCCCGGGCTGCGGCACCAACCACCTCGATCTGTTCCAGGACGCGTTCTTGAATCTGGGCACCGCGACCGAGGGCATCATCCCCGTGACCTGGGACTACGTCAAGTGCGGCATCACGACGCCGATTACGCTCAAGAACAAGGAGGGCACGAGCGCGTACTGGTTCAGCATGCAGGTCATGAATGCGAACGAGAGGGTCAAGAGCCTGCAGGTCAGCACGGATGGCGGCAGCACGTGGAAGGATACCACGAGGACCGAGTACAACTACTTTGAGAACTCGTCGGGCTTTGGGACGGATACGGTGGCCATCAAGGTGACGGGCGTCAGTGGCGCGACCATCATTACCAAGGATGTGAAGGTCAGCGGAGGTGTGACGAAGCAGGCTGCATCCAACTTTTGAGGAACGCGCGGCGGGTGGTTGAGGCACCAATGAGTTTCTTGTGGTGATGTTTCAGGGCGGTCAAGGTTGGTGCTGCGCACGGTGATGTGCCTTACTTTCACGTACATGTTCCGCTTCTACTTGCCAATTGCAAGTTTTGATGGCTCGAGCTGTCTTCTAGAACCTTGTGCTCATGACTGTTGAGGTCTGAGATGGGGAAGATTAGCGTGAATCATCATCAGATTAAGATTAACAAATTATATCCTAATCCTCACCAATCACGACTCTCGCATTCGTGACACCGACAACTCAATGCCCTATAACACGTACAATATTATTTTCTCATCCATTTTCGCCTTTCCCCGCGCGCTCTTCGCTCCGAATTCCCGTTTTGGTCTCGGTATGCTCATCGCTCAACACGCTCCTCTCCACAAACAGCGTCGCCACAACAGTCACCCCCGCCACGCACGCATATAAAATCCACACATTCCTCAACGCGCCCGCATACGCCTCCCGCACAACCCCTTGCAACCTCGCTTCCCCCCGCAACAGCTCTCCCACCCTCTCCACATTCGCGGCCGCCGCCTCCGCACCCGCCAGCTCCCTCGCCGCCCCTGCATCCACCCCGGCCCGCACCAGCGGCCCCTCCCGCGCCGCCATGCCGTTCGCAAACGCCGCGCCGCCGCCGACCACGCTCAGCGCCGTCGCGACGTTGCGCACGAAGCCCAGCGCGGCCATCGCCGCCGCGACGGCGTCCTGCGGCACGCGCGCCTGCACCGCCAGCTCCGGCGGCTGCAGGCATGCGCCGACGCCGGCGCCGACGAGGACCTGGAGGCTGACGAAAGTCCTGTCGATGTGGTGGCGTTGAGGGTAGTGAGTAATCCCGCGCCCAAAGTCATGACCGCGGCGCCGCCGCGGAGGATGGAGAGGTACGCGCCTGTCCGGTGGATGAGCACGCCGCAGGCGACGGCGGTCAGGGCGTTGGTGAGGACGAGGGGGAGGGTTAGTAGGCCGGAGCGCGCGGGCGACAGGGCGCGCGCGGATTGCAGGTACAGCGGGATGTAGTATTCCAGGCCGAGCAGGACGACGCCGTGGGCGAAGACGGTGGTGTAGGCGGCGGCGTTGGAGCGGGCGGAGGCGGTGGCGCCGAAGAGGAGGTGGAGGGGGATGATGGGGTGCGCGGCGTGTTTGTGCTCGGTGAGGATGAAGAGGGCGAGGAAGAGGGGGCTAAAGGCTAGGAGGCAGATGACGGTGGGAGAGGACCACGGGTAGGTGACGCCGCCCAGGTTGAGGCCCAGGAGGAGGAGCAGCGTGAAGCCGAGGATGGAGACGATGCCGAGCCAGTCGATGGCGAGGAGGCCGATGACGAGGGGCGTGCGCGGGTTGTGTACGTCGAGGAAGAAAATGGTGAGGAGGAAGGCCACGCCGGTTATCGGGAGGTTGAGCCAGAAGATCCAGCGCCAGGAGGAGGAGGCGAGAAGGCCGCCCAGGACCGGCCCGATGCCACCTGCGACGGCCCACATTACTTCGACAAGCGCGAGGTAGAGGCTGCGCTGGCGGAGGCTGAATATGTCCGTGATGATGATTATGGTCAGTTGTTGGAGCCCCCCGCCACCGATGCCTTGGATGGCCCGGCCGAGGATAAGGATCGTCATTGTGTGGGCGACGGCGCAGACGATACTACTGACAAAAAACAACAAAAGACTGGCCAGCATGATCGGCTTCCGTCCCCAGATGTCGGATAGCTTGGCCCAGATGGGCATCACCGCTGCCTTGGAGAGGAGGTAGGCTCCACCGATCCATGTGTAACCCGAGGCCGAATGCAGTTGGGATGTAATCGTTGGTATGGCGGTAGATATGATAGTTTGTTCCAAAGCGGTGACAAACATGGACAACTGGAAAAGATGAGTAGGTTGTGCAGAGTTTATTAACAGCGTTTTACTCACGTACAGACCTATCAAGATCAGAAAGATCCTGGCTTTGCTGCGAGAAGGTGTTGGCCCTTCATCGGTGAGAGTCCCAAGTTCTTTTGTCTCTCCACTTGGTTCATGTGGTGATTGGCATTCGATTGAGAAAGAAAGTCCACCATTTTCTTCGTGGCCCATCCTGAAGATTAATATGCCAATGGATCAACTACCCAGAGGCAGGATTGAACAAATGCAACATGGAATAGATACAGACGGGGCAGCGGCAAGTGTGAGGATTTCGCCTGCAACCAGCTTTAAATTCGTGAACACTGAACCCCCCACATCAAAAGTGGAGGGATGTCGTATGGCATGCACAAAAACTACAGGCGCTATAGCCAGTTGCGTAAGGCCGTCGAAGTCCGCCGGAACACGTCGGAGTCCGGCGGGATTCCGCCCTTAGCGGCAAATCTTGCCACATGCACCCCTCAAGTCTTCACCACACCCGGACGGCCACCGACGGACGCATCTATTGAGTATGAACTGCAACAAGGACGCAAGCACACATCCGAATCTCGGCTCTTCGGGCCCTTCGGAGTCGTCAGCGCGTAAGCGCCACAGCCCTACCCACACGGCTGACAACGGGAACGTCAGCACGAAGCGCCGACGAAGAGTGTTTTCTTGTGAATCGTGTCAGAGACTAAAGTGCAGATGCGATTACGACGTCAATGCAAAAGGCTGTCGTCGTTGTCAGACGTTGAGGTTTGTTGAACCTGCACTGGTTTCACGTACCGTTCTGCTTTTGAGGCCACTCGTATCAGCAACTGACCTGCTGTAGAATAGTCTGTTCCAATGGTGATGGTCCGCAACGTTCTGATCAAGCTCCAACCAATGATAACTCTGAATCCATTGAAGACAGGCTAGTATCCATGGACAAGTATAAGGGGGATGTATACTAACAGGATGTTGATGATAGACTCCGGGCCAATGAGGAAGCTGTGACAGAGTTGAAGACCTTGTTGGAATCGATCTCACAGGAAATACGTCGCATTCATAATCGCGAAGGCGCTTACCCAACTGTGCAGAACTTTACGGCTACTTCTCCCGTACTGGATGGACCCAGCCAGGGTCATGTATCACATCCTGCTGACCATGCTGTTCACTCAGCTCCTATCGTTGTCCTACGTGAAATCGGCTTCCGCAGCGTTGGTGGTTCCAGGCGGATCCCTAACGTCGTGGGCACCGACAGTAATGGGATGGGTCTACTCGATCAGATAACCCAAGAGGAATTCAAGCACATGTAGGCCAGTATATTTACCCTGGGTACATACATACTAATAAGTGATACAGCTTTGAACAATCTCCATTTTTGGCACGAGAAACAAGAGACCTGGCACTCAGAAACGAACTTCAGGCCAAGGCTCCTTTTCTCTACCACGTTTGCTGCCTTCGCACAATTCCATACAGGAGCACCCTTGTAGGCACTCCACTGCATGAGGAAATATATGAAAGAGCACGGAGATACCTTGGGGAAATATTGCTGTCCAACGTGTCCACTGCGGAAGACATTCAAGCCATCCTTCTAATGAACGAAGGTTTGTTCAACCCTGTCAGAGTAAGATCAACACCCCAGCCAAACCGATTATAGCTAACAATTCATGGCTTAGAGTGGGATAGAGTACATCGACGGCTGGATGCTGACCGGTTATGCCGCCCAAAAAGCGATGCTGAGCATCAGTTTCTCTAAGATTGTAGCTAATATCAAAAACGGCGAACCCACAGTGGAGGACACAGCAGCAGTCCGTTTATGGTCACACATTTGCCTTTATCATCTCCAGTAATGTTCCAATTAGCATTCACAGAATTTCACTAACTCGAGTACAGTTGGGCAGCCACTACCGGACGGCCTTCAACGATTCCAACTTCTTACCTCAAACATTGCAATATCATACTCAACTTCTACGACGGGACCCTCGAGGACAGCTTAATCCTGGCAGAGATAGCGCTGTACGAAAGTGTGCTGCAGAAAATGAATGAGCGACCCTCTTTGCACTCGGAGGATGAGGAATTTGCGGAATGGAAGCAGAAGTGGAATTATCTTTTGTGTGAGCGAGAACTTTCCCGGGGCCTTCATGTGCAACACGAGCTCACTTTCCACTAGCACTCCCTACATCATCTTTTCTTAAGATCGGCTACTCCTCTGCGTGCCTCATTCTGACGACCAAATGGCTCGAGGACTTGGGAGATGATCTACGGTCGGCAGCATTCCTGTCAAATAGCCCGCTTGGCAACGACGCCCCCGTGCCTTCGCGGACCCAGCATTCCGACAAGACCAACCCGAAGGCAGCGCTTCTAAGCCTCAGAGCCCGTAGTCTGATGCACGCGCGCTCAATCCTCGAAACATTCCTCCAAATGCCGCACTTCCTGAAAAACGGCATTATGTCCAACAGGTGTCTCTGCCTCGGCTACAGCGCGCTTATCCTCGCTCATTACGGAGAGCTGCACTCGGACCCGCAGGACAAGCACAGCTTGCATCTCGTTTCGCGGCTTGAAGACTGGCTCAGCAAAGCTCCCGGAAAGTCGGCGGTGATCAAATTCGCAACCATGGCGAAACAGCGGCTGATGACGAGGCTGAGCAGTGGTCCTGCGAACGACGAAGCTCTGGGTTTAACTTCCGAGAAGACGTCTACCAAAGAGAATAACAGGAGTTATTCTCTACATCCGGCTTCGGATGGCGCTACCGCTGTCGATACTAGTGGGAATACCGTAGCTGGTAGAGATTCCGTACATTTCTGGCCTGACGGCACCTCAGCGGGCTACGAAACCCATGGTGATGCTACCTTTCCCAACATGGAGGAGTTTTTCAGTGGGGGGTTTCTAGGCTTCCAGTTTGAGTAGCAGGGAAGCATGCTGCGCCAAACTGCTTCGCAATGCTTTGTATGATCCTGAATCCCATTGCAGGTTTATAGTCGAGGCGGAAGTTGCTTGTGGCAGCTGTGCACTTCTACGTACAGATTTTGAGTCAAATAAAAAAGGTATGCGCTCGCTTATGATAGCTTTCAATCGTATTTCCTGAAATTTTATGAGCTCTTAAGCCTGGTGAACCGTGAAACCGTCTAAGAATCAGAGCCACATTGGACCCGACAGGGGTTGAAGTGGGCTGCCGATCAGCCGCAAATACCGCCGAACCTCGATCCAAAACATGCCACGTCATTCATCCTACTGCCATCGCGAGGAGAAACGTGGAAGAAATTTCAGACCGGTCGTCTTGGATATGTGTGGAACTTCGGTGGCGGCGTAGCAGGCTAGTGACTTGTCTGACCGCTGCTGGCGTTGTGTGCGGCTTGCACCGAACGCATTTGTGGCCAGACCGAAAGGCCCAGTGGGGCAAAGTGTGGCTGACGACGTGTCAGTGGGTTCCAGACAGCATTACTTGCGGGGTAGCGCAATGCTGGTGTTAAGGTCTAGAATCTGATAAACTGAGGATCAGAAGCAGGAACGACGATTTGAATTCCGTCGCTCTGACTTCCTTCGACGCCTTCAGCTTGAGAAAATTTAGATGTTTCGAAGCTCATTGCTAAGGGTGCCTGCTGATAATCATGCGACTATTGCTACGCTTCGTGGCAATTGTGCCACTATTTCGCCCGAAATATGCACCACCGTGGAGACCTGCAGGGGGTGTTGACAACGTGTTCGGGGAACCATGCACCGCATTGTAGCAGCTTTCAGCAAGGCGAGCTGCATCCTTAAGGGGAGCGCAGACGGCTTCCTGGAGCAACGTTCTCTTCGTTGTTTTCTTTTAAGCTTTCACGCTGACCCTGAATCCCACACTACCTCATCTTCTCGACATATCATCCACCCTATCAAATACCCGCGTTACTGCAAACGATATGTCTTCAATCTCATTTCCACCGCAACTGGCTCCTCCCTTGGGGACGATTCTCAACCTGGTCCGAGGATTGAAATATGGCGACGAACTCAGATGCCACGCCATTGAAGACAACGCCGATCACCGATGCGAAGAGCTCTACAAAATTCGGATGCGCTACCTCAAGACGCTTCTGGAAACTGTCCGCCAAATGGATCCACCGTTCAGCCAAGATGACGCCACGCAGCTGGCTGCAGTACTTCTCTGCACGAAGCACAGGAAGGCAAAGGAGCAAATGGGTCCTCTGGTCCACGCATTCACAGCTACACCAAGCCAAAAGTCCTCGGGCGCAAAGGACCAGACTGGGCCGCGTAGAGATTCTATGCGTCCACTCGACTCTCTGGTTCAGTATGATGATGCGAAGAAACAGCTGTTGGATTCCCAGCGTGGATTCCGGTGCATTGCATATGACGTGGCGACAGGGAGGTGTAGCAGCGAAGTGAGCAAAGACAAGGTGGCCACTGCTCGAAGCATCATCGGCATTGATCTCGAAACGGATCACAGTGAAGAGATGGAATCAACAGATGGCGAGGATGATGAAGGCTTCGTAGACGAAGACGAAAGCTTCGATGAAGATGACGATTACTGCGAAGACGACGAAGGGTCTTCACAGCAGAGCAAGATTCGCCCCCTCATCCATCTTCTACTCTGCAAAGACCACTCGCATTGGTTTTGGCTTGATCTTTACCACAGTTTGTGGCAAAAGCACATCGCTCCCGAGTCTGTGTACGACGAGGAAGAGCCGGGGCAATGGTCACAGCAAGACTACGAGGCTACAGAGGATGGAGAATCAGATGGGTATTCGGATTCCCAATCTGACGTCTCAGAACTTACTGTGGGGCGATCGGACAACGACGAAACAGAGGAAGCATCAGAATCCCTCAATACCTCTCCAAAAACCCCCGCCAAGTCTCCAAACGGCCGCAAAGCGAACTCTTCCAACTCTGCCACCGAAACTCTTCCATCAAACGAATCTCCCAGCTCTGACCCTCCGATACCGCCACAAGATCAGAAGTCTTCTGCACGTAAAAGCAAGCAGCGATCGACACAAGGAGGCGAGGCCACTCCGTCGATTCAGATTTCCGAGACACCTTCATCAGAGTCGCCACCTCCAAGCAACCGCAAGAAGCCTGCGCGCAGCCCTCGCAGCAGTCTACGCCGATCATCTGCGAATGCAGTGCAAAGCAGCCCTGGATCAGGTTCAACCGATGAGGACCTAGCGGCAAACCTCGACTCCATGAACCTCGGTACGAGCCCAGCGAAACAGCCTCAAGATGTTGAAGATGGCTATATCGGCCCCACTGAGTTGGTCTTTGACGCCGATTCCCCCGTCATTCCCGACGAAGCGGCGCGCCAGGTCGAGGAAAACCTGTGCAATTTGCTGCTGCAGCCGGTGGGCCCGCAGAAGAAGAAGTCAACGGCCAACATCTACGTGCTGCGGTCGACCGACCGCCCTGGTCTGGTCAAGATCGGCATCACGGCGGATCTGCCGATCAACCGTTGCAAACAGATCAAGGCGCAAAGCGGGTTGAACGACCTGGTGATTATCCACGCGGTCAGAGACCTGGAGAACGCGGATCGCGTCGAGAGGATTATCCATTGCCATCTCGCACCCTTCAACGAAGATCCGCTGTGCAAGAACCGTAACTACAGAGAATGGTTCCGGTTCGATGCGAGACTTGCGGTCGAGATTGTCAATGCTTGGGCAGTGTGGATGCAGCGGAAGCCGTATAGGTACCGATCGCTGGGAGACGGGTGGAGCGCCAAGCTCGAGGAACTGCAGTTGGATGGGATGCGACAGAATCAGGAAACCGTTCAACAGCTTTATGAGAGGCATGTCAGGTGGACGAGGCAGGTCTGATCGGGTTGATGAGATTCTGTATCGTATTTGATGGTGCTGATGCCATGGCTCAGATGGCTATATGATCATTCAATTGGCGTTGATATTTTTTTTTGTTTTAACCTGGAAACGAACCGCAAAGATAGAGAAAAGGAAGCGAAGAATGCATTGGAGATGACGTAGTATTTAGAAGATGGGTTGTATTTAGTTGGGTCATAGAAAGGTAGTCATGTGAAATTAGTACTTGCAAAGTCCAGATGATGTTCGACACACGACAGATGATCATGTCCATTTGCGACATTGACAAAATACACTATGTTATTAGCTCTTACGCACTAGTTGTTCAGATTAAACAAGAATACCACCGTAATCCGAATCAACGGCGCCGAACGATTCTACCTTAGCTGTGAATACTTGATGGCGGCTTGAAGCGGATGAAGTGAATAAGCTAAGCCTATTTTGGATAATGAATGCGCCCGGGTCAAAAAGACATGTTGATCCCGAGGTCGGAAGCATAATATCAGCTGATACTCTTTTTACAAGTGGTTCGACTTAGTGAATCCCCTCCTCATTGCCGTTCATGTGCTCCGAGATTCGGCGTGGTGGCATAACGCTATGGGTATGGCTGACTCTTGCACTCCTGCTCCTTTCCCCACATCCCCGCGTTACACGGGTAGACGAAGCCAATTGCATTAATAATTTCATTTTTTCAGCTACATCAATATCAGGTTCAACGATTATAAGGATCGTAACGTGCTGTAGAAGTGTTATATACTTTCACTTGCACAGACTGTACAGACGTGGGCAATCTTACTTCACGGTTGCTCTGATCGTTTTCTGATTTTATTGAAAACTAATAATGAGATAACGTGAAGTTCGATAGACAATAGAAGAGTCGGCGGAGAGATTATTCGCCTGTCATCTGCTGTTCAAGAGGACAGCGACTGAAAGAGCTAGCTTTGCGTAGAATAGAAAAATTGTGACTATTTGCCGTGATCAAGAATTACATCGCCGGCGTTATCTTAGAGTATAGCACAAGTGTTTGGTTTTTCCTTTACATGTACAAGATGAGGCCTCAAACGTTGTTCGCCTGCTCATTCGCAAAATAATTTGGCGGTACCAATCATGCTTATTTGACTTCCAACCCCACTCGTGCCATTGGTTGCGAGCGGGCTGGGAGTGTGGGGCAGATCTCCAAAGTCCCTGCCAAGCCTCCCCGCGGACGAGAGAGCGGAATTTGTATTCCTCTTTTGAACCAACCTCCAGGATGCCGAAATTTCTTCGTTATTGCCTGCCACATGACACGTCATTTCGTAGTCTCAGAGCTGTTATCCCCAACGCACCCGCAGTCTGGCGCGACTAGAAGATCGGAAGGATCTGATGATGTAAAGAGTTGGAGTATATGTCTCGATTTGACCCTCGAACGGTCTGTTGATACGATCAAGTATCTTATCTCCGAGATCCGATCATTCACTACGAATCTTTTCTCCACGCCAACGGTTAGTGTCGGCCTCCGCGATCGGACCTACCCAAAACCATTCGCACTGCCAGTTTCAGGCAGCCTGCTCAAAAATGGTCGCATTCATAACGCCATAGTAGAATCAACTCCTCCTCTGTGTACTTGTCACATAAGCCACTTGATATTTTCAAACACATCCGAGATTGCAGAAGTAGTAGTACCATTGGCGAATTTTCCCAACTGTTTTATACCACTGTCTTCTCAGACTCGTAGAAACTGAGAACGCAAGGCATGACCCGAATGTCACCCGATGTCGGGATAGTTGGCGGTGGGGTTGTTGGTTTAGCGTGCGCACTGTTACTAGTGGAGGCGGGATACACGGTCACGGTCGTGGCCAGAGAGCTACCGGGGGACATGTCCACGAATTGGTCAAGCCCATGGTTTGTTTACCCCAGATCCTACCATCAACGGTTTTACTCCGGTAATTGATTGCATGGCTATGGTTCGCAGTGGCTGACTCCCGTATCAGGGCAGGTGCGTTGCTCGCGCCGCATCCCGACAGCGACGAGAAACTGCAGCGCGACTCCCTTCGCTTCTATGAGAAACTTTCTCGACAGGATCCCGCAGCGGGCATCAAGGTGAGAATCCGACCGTATTCGCCATGGGGATGCTCAAACTGACCATTCCCGATCCAAGCCCACTCCCATCACCGAGTACTATGATGACCGCGCCCACAACGCACCCATCTGGTACCGCAACCTCTATCCCGACTTTCAATTCCTTCCTACCTCCTCCCTGCCCGCCACCGCCAAGATCGGCTTCCGCTACATCGGCTTCACCGTCAACCCGAATGACTTTCTGCCCTGGCTCGTAGCCCGTCTGCGGTCCTTGGGGGTCGACTTCATCCAGGCCACCATCTCCTCGCTGGACGAGCTGCGTGCCCTGACCCGGGCCCGCATCCTCGTCAACGCGTCCGGCTTGGGTGCTCGAGAACTGGCAAATGACGACGATGTCATGGGTGTTCGCGGCCAAACAATGTTCGTTAAATGCGACTACAAGCAGGTGGCGATTCTGCAGGGCTCCGAGTATACGTACGCCATCCCGCGCATCTCGGCCGGCGGCGTCATTCTAGGCGGCGTGAGCCAGGTCTCCAACGACACGACGGTGGACCAAGGGCTCAAGAAGGATATTCTGCGGCGGGTGAACCGCATTACAGGGAACGCGTTTGACTGGGTTGACGTCGAGCGTGATGTAAAGGACATCGTCGGATTCCGACCTGGGCGTCGTGGTGGCATTAGGGTGGAACGGGAGGGAGACGTAGTGCATGCGTATGGAGGCGGTTCGCTGGGTTATGTGTACGCGTTCGGCATGGCGAGCCGTGTCAGGGACCTGATTGCTGAAGGACGTAGTGGCCGGCCTAAGCTCTGAAGTCGACAGGAGAGAATCGTA
The DNA here is from genome assembly GCF_012971845.1 of Lasiodiplodia theobromae. Lineage (NCBI taxonomy): Eukaryota > Fungi > Ascomycota > Dothideomycetes > Botryosphaeriales > Botryosphaeriaceae > Lasiodiplodia > Lasiodiplodia theobromae. Next base: position 68,726 of record NW_023336523.1, read on the forward strand.
TTCCCATTTTTCTTCCACAAGTATCTTCCTTTGCCCTCCATTCTCAGAATCCGTCCACGGTAACCCCCTTTCCTAATTGCCCCGCCAACTCCAGCAGCTTGTCCCCAATAATTAAATCCATCAGCCCGAATCCCACGCATTTGAACAGCGTCAACCCCTCCTCCTCCACCCTCGAATTGTCACCCTGCAGAAACAGCTCGCCCACCTCCGTCAACTCCTCCTCCTTCGTCCCCGCCCTAATCAGCTCGCCCGACTCAATCAAACACTCCTCCTTCGAATCGACCCAAATCTTCGCCGCAGCCCGCAGCGTCTCCGTATCGATCTCCTGCATCTCAGGCTTGTAGGACCCAATCAGCGACATGAACCTTGGCCTTTCACCGCTCCCCAACAGATCCTTCGCCTTGAACAACGGCTCCGTCGACGGCGTGCAGCCGAACACCGCGTCCGCCTCACCCAACCTGCCCCGCATCGTGGACCCGTACGCCTCTTCCCCCGCCGTCTCCAGCGCCGTCGTCTCGAACACGACGCCCGGAAACGCCCCGCGCAGCTCCGCCAGCACGCCCGCCTCCAGCTCGCGCAGCCGCGCCGCGCCGCGGTTGAAAATCGACACGCGCCTGACGCCGCCGCCACCTTCACCTGCAAACTTCAGCGCCAGCCGCACGTGCCACTCGACCTGCCTCCCCGCGCCGAACACGACGAGGTTGCGCACCTCGCGCTTGCTGCTGCCCGGGCGTTGCCAGCGCGTCAGCAGCGTCATGGTGGCCAGCGCCGTGCGGAACGCCGTCACCTCGGCCGCGTTGAGGACGCCCTTGAGCGCGCCGTCCGGCGCGAAGATGGAGATGGAGCCCTTGACCGGCCCGGAGCTGGGCAGCGTGACGACCTTGACGGAGGTGGCGGTCGTCGTGTTGGAGACGGGCATGATGAGCGTCGTGTCGCGGGCCGGCTGCGTGGTGATGGCGGTGCGCTGGGGTTGGTGGATCAGTGGCGGGTGGCCATCTTGTTGTTGCTTTTCCTTGGTGAAGGCGGCGAGAGCAGTGGAGAGGGCGGAGAGGAGGAGGGTGGCGTGCGCCGGGGTGAGGTTGCGGAGGATGGAGGAGACGTCGGGTTCGGTGAGGATGAGCATCGTTTTTGGATTCTTTTTTTGGGTTTCTTGTTTTTTTTTTTGTATGTTGGTTTCCTGGGTAGACTGTGGCCTGTGACGTGCGTAGTGTACAAATATAACGTGTGAGAAGACTGTAGATGACGTGCGGGGTATTGATCCATGTCAGTTTCATAATGCCGGGTTTAACCGCCGAGATCGGTGGGCCATGCTCTCCGATCATCGGCGATACTATACAGAGGTCAATTTGAGCAAAATACAGCGGTGCAGTTCAGGACTGTCAAAATGATTCACGTCAGCACCCTTACGTAGTAAAATGGCATCATTGGTGATTGCCTTAAAACATTGTTGGCCTGTTGTCTCTGAACCGATATTGCATGTATTGAAGGGCTGTCTTAACGGCAATGACAAGTGTACGCTACCAAGCATACGCTTCCCAAACTCTGCACCATGACCAGTATATCAAAGCGGACATCATGAGTAACCCAATGTCCTTGCTTGCCTCATCTTCAGTTGCCGAGGCCTTCTACGTCCCAAATGTTTTCACTCTCACCATCATTTAAACTTTACCGATTGTCCGCAGAATTGCTTGTTATTCCTACAATGGTACGTGGTCAAAAAGGCGGCGACAAGACTACCTATCACAAATTTATACTACGTTTGCAGTGGGATTATCAGTGTCTCCATAACGTTTCCTGGAGTAATATCGTGGATGTACATATTTAAATAGATCTTTATTTTGACGTAGCTGGATTGGTGGGCATAGGTACGTGGCCAATAGAGCAGTCCAAAGTTCGACGAAGCGCCCTGCATTGGTTCCATGGGAAAACGTACCAACCCTCTCCAAGTTGCCGATTGGACTCTTGCCTGGCTTCAGTCACGAATATATAAGACTCCTCTTGCCATCTATTATCCCTCACTTTCACCCTGCATTCCAGCGTTACAGACTTCCAGCCTCCCGAAAATCTCGCAAGTTCTCGAGACAAAATGCGCGCAAACACCCTCTTCAATGTCATCCAGGCCACCTTACTGTTCGCTTCAACTCTTGCAGCACCCATACACAACCAGCTCCTCGGCAACTTGCTTTCGTCTGCAGAAAGCAATGGCCTGGCATCCGAAGAATCTCTCTGGTGCCACAAACTCGGCCGCAAGACCGACCGCGCGGACCTTATCACCGCAGTCAATGTATTCTGCTCCACCCACAACGGCGCGCAGGCCGACATAGATCACCCGTTGGAGTTTACGATGGAAATTCCGAAACACAAACTTGCGGTGGATCTGATGGTAAAGGTTCATACCGACAACGTGGTTGTAGGGATCCTTGGCCCAGATTGCGGGAAGTTGTTCCGCCGTGTTATTGATGGGTGTAATACGGGTGGTGAGAATGGGAAACTGGGCGGCAGCTTCTTCACACAGGGTGTTGAGTTCTGGGTCAACCCGAGGCTTTAGGCGGAGGGGGAGTCGGGTGGGCTGGCTTGGACATGTTATTTGAGGTTGCTCTGGAAAGAGGTTTGTGTGGTAGCCACGTCTCGAAATTAGTAGAATGACCAGCCAAGGCTGAAGTAGTAAATGGGACAATTGACCCTCCATTGAAGGTGACTAGTATAAGCAGCAACAATCGGGAGGAAGCTGTGGATGGGCTGTGTTCCACCAGTGACAGTTCATCGCTGCCCCTGATTCCAAGTCACATCCGAGCGTGAAGCCGGTCCCGTACATACTGATAATGCCAAGGCCGTTGTGCAGCTGGCTCCACCTCTTAGGAACGTTGGGGGCACCCTTGATAAGTACAACCTAGGCCACCGGAGTACAGCCGCTTGAACCCGAAAGCCTATTGCACACTAACATGTTCAGTTTGTAGAGTGCACAAACTTCCGGCGAGGTTTTGGGACTTCATGAACCGCTCTGAAAATTTTCTGAATGACATCAAACACTTCGCGTCAAGGCCATAATACATCTTCATTTATAGATGATACTTCACGAAGTGCCGTTTACTTACCCCTTAATTCATCTACTACGCATGCACAACTGAATGCCCTACATTACAGTTCTTATGTGGGCTCTAAAACCGCACATGCTCATGAAAGCACTCGTATCTTCTTTCGTAGAGGCGCATAAACTAAAAGGTGATTCATCAAACACATAAGTTCCCGGACCGTAAGTGCAGACCAGGGGTTGATGAAAATGCAAACGTGAGACACATGCCATGGGCAAGCAGAATACGATGGAGCAAGCTTATGGCCGTTCACAATCAATGCATTTAAGCAGATGTGAAGGGTGGCTCCTCATTTTGACCCACAATGGTGTTATCACCGGCAGGCTTCTGTGGATAGGGGGATAGTATGACAAAGCGAAATTCTCATTGTGGTCACTACCTCGCAGCGGCAAAAGTTCCCTCTCATGTATGACCGGAATGAATTTCCATTCATGTGCAAATATCTCGGGCCAAAACTTCCATTGTGTGTTCGCGAAGCTCGTGTTCTATCCGAGAGATCAAGATTTTCACCATGATTTTCCTTAGAAAACAAGCTTCGGCTCCACAGTCAAATGCCCGCGCCACAAATCGAACATATACTGAGCATAAGCCCTCTAGTTCGTGGGCGGAATTAGTGTTGATTGGCTACAGGTTGTTGGAGCCTCAATGACACCGCAGCTGTGGGTCCTTGCCTAGCCACACCACCAACGAATGCCAGAATATCATTGGTTATGGAAATCACGACACACCTCATATACGAGGTAAGTGGGTCGCTCAGGACATTTAAGCGCGGCTGGCAGTGAGGAACCCTGTTGTGGGTAGACCCTATTCAATCATCAGAGAGGGATTAGAGAGCCTTTAACGAATAACGAGCTCGGTATAAGTTCTTTGAGAAATTAACTTCCCCTTCAGCCTTATGTTGCCTCGAAAATCGTATTCTCAGCCTTGTAGATGTGATCGGCTGCTCTGCAAAAGGCCCAGCCGGCGGAAAGACCAGGCTTTCGGCTTGACCGGTGCTATTTCTGTCAGCCAAGCCAGATCATGAGCGTTCATGATTGGCAGCACTGTACCGCTGTTTCTACTCTGACCTTTCCGTGGTGGAAGCTCCCTGATAGAGCTGTGAGGCAGCCCACAGAAGTTCGTAACTCTCGACATCAACAATGCCGATCGCCCAACAATCACGGCGACTCCATCACCCAGAGCCCACCGACATAGACCCGGTGGGTAATGCAGCTGTCTATCCCTCGTATCCTACACTTGAACCACACCACGTTGCACGAAGGAGTTTCTGAGCGAGTTAAAAAAAAAAAAGGGGAATTGGATAGCAGGTATATAAGTGCGTCCAACGATGTTTCTCTGAGTCTCATCATCACACCATCTTCCATCCTCACAAACACAACAATACTTTCAAACCAACCGCCAAAATGAAGTTCTTCGTTGCCGCTGCCTTCCTGGCCTCCTCCGTCTCTGCCATCAGGACCATTGTGGTCACTGACACGGTGCGTCTAATTCCCTCTCGCCCTTCGTCTCTTTCCTACTGACTTTCTCCGCAGACCATCCGTGACAACGAGGGCCTTCAGTCTGTCAGTTTCACCGCTCTTGGTGTCAAGTGCTCTGCCTCTGGCAATGCTCTCGGCTCTCGCCAGATTGCTTGCCCTGGCCTCGACTACGCCTGGCACGCGTCCGGCTCCAACTCGGAGTACACTCTGACCTTCTTCGACGGTGTCAACACGTATGTTCACCCGCAAATGCTTCAAGAAGTCTATAAGGTACTGACGATTTGACTAGTGATGCTGCCCAGGCCTCGGGCAAGGTCCCCATCAACTGCCGCGCTGGAGGCAATGGTGTCAACGACAAGGTCTGCACGCAGACCGGCCAGTTCTCTGTCGCTCTCTAAATGGCGAGACGTCATTGATTACCCCCTGTACATATGTATATAGAACCGAGTAGCATCCCGTACCGACTTTAATCTTAATGCTTCTCTCCCAATCAAGTTGTTCAAGCCCCGGACACACGGTTTGAATTTCTCATCTGCACCACTCAGGGGCTGCACGTGACTTTCGCGATCTCATAGTTGTAGCCTGAGGATATAATAGGATTGCCACGGTCCCTGATAATATTTTTCTCAATTTCAAAACGTGTGTTCAACTCTGTATTCTGCAATTCCCCGGCCGTCTAAACTTCAGGATAGCAAAAAGTTATGAACTATCAAAAAGTCAAGGACTCGCCGCTCGACATTGCAAGCGGCACCTCTATAAAACCCCTTTTCAGGAATTTTCCCCCTCTACCCCAGCGAGGAAGGTGGTGGAGTGCAAACGAACTCCGCACCATAGGCCCGAAGGCCCTTAGGTGGAAGATCGAGTTCGCTAATAGACTTTAGAAGCTACTTCAAAATTAAACCCTCTACGTATCTTGTCCTTCCATCTCCAGCAGTTCACCCGACTAGAGTAGATAGAGTCAAACCTTCTAAGGTGGGCGAAGGGATGCAGTTCGAAATGCAATCGATGAGGGGAAACAGCCACACGGCGGGGCACCCGGTGGGGGCATATGGGCGGCGATGACATCGGAGGCGAGCCAGCGATATGCCAAGATTCCGCTGTACATTGGAACTTGCAGTGTACCAATGAGTGCATGCAACACGTTGTGAGATAATAGGGGATCAAGTGTGAAGTAAGCAGAATTGAAGCTAAAAGACGCAAGGCTGAGACAATGGCGCATACGTTTGGCCAACACCATGTGCTAGCTATGCAAATACGAACTACCCCGCAGCTGAAATCCCAGCCTCCACACAGCTTAAGGGCAATCATGCACTCTTGGCAAATCGGAAGAAAACATTATCAGATGATTTTCATTTCTCGTGCTGACACGTTAGTAGAATCAAGGCAACTACGTGCGCCACATCCAACATATACCTGTCCAACCTTCTTCCAATTGCTCGATTAGAGCACTACTCGCAGCTTGCATTTAGCAAAGTGGCAATCTTCGGCTGCGCGATAATCCGTGGGACAAGTCGGAATGAATATATAAGCTGCGCACCCCGAGAGCAACAATAGCAATCAGGCCATCTTACATCTTCGAAACCCTCAAGCTACCCTCACACTGATTACTATCCCAAGAGTCTATTCAAACGACTACCATGCACTTCAACCTGTCCCTTCTCACCACGGCTCTGGGCCTGGTGTCCTCAGCGTCCTTCGCCATGGCGGCAGATTGCTACAAGAACGGCGGCTGCGGACAGTGCGAGAGCAAAGACCAGATGTGGAGGGCACGCGAGGAGCTGTGCAACACGGACAAATGGAAGAACAGCAATGTATTCAATTGGGGCTGGGCCACCGTCAACCTAAATGGCCGCTTCCACGACCAGCAGTCGTGCTGGGACGGTTTCGAGAACATCATCAACCAGTGCTACGGCAAGAAAGACGGTGGACTGGTAAGTAGGCATCATTCAATGTTCTCCAATGGATAAAGACTGATACATTCTCTTCGGTCATTGATTAGTACGACTGGAACTATGACGGAGACAGTGCCCATTTGGATGTCAGCTTCTGTAACTGTAGGTAGATGAATGAGTAGTGAAGGGGTTGCTACTGCATCGCCAGTGAGGAACTGAAGCTGGACAAGCTCTCGAGATGGCCTACATTGTTTGGGACAGCATACACATGTGGGGATTTTGGCACAGGACGCACTCGCTTATTTTTCTTTTTGCCTTGCAACTGAAAATCGGATATGCCGGGCAGCAAACAGAAACATGTGCAGTATTTGCCTTCTTAGTTTCATAGAATGCAATGGATGTTTCAGAATTCGTGTTGAGGGTTAGTCTTGTCGCCAATTGCGGGTCTTCTTGCATCGGATCTCGACGCTCCGCAAGCCGCCCACCAGCCGCTGATCGCGAAAAGCTCACATATCGTATGAGTTGGTGGCTGTCCAATGAGCAGCCCTGCAACCATCCCGGCTCCTCAAGGAGGGTTGGGGTGCCGCGTCACGTCAGATGGATAGAGTTACACCAGAGTATACGCTTGCATTTGCTGAATTTTGTATGAACGAATACCTTTTGGTGACGTGGAATAAATCTACATTGTAATACATGTCTATTCTACATCTACATTCACTCATCAAACCTTGATCTATCAAAATGCCCAGTAGTATCCTGCCTCGAAGCACGTTTGTCACTGGCCTCGATATCCGCCACCGCCACATTCGTCACAGCCACATGGCTCTCCTTGAGTATATACTTCTGGCTCTCAGCATCACTCAACTCCAGCCAGCTGCGCTTCCCCGCCTCACACGTCGTCGATCCTCCGGCTTCGGCGCCGGTGTGCGGCGTGTCGAGCTTGTTTCGGCTGCGGCGGAAGGTCAGGGCGCCCGACAACGCCCTGGACCTGGTGCGGTCGCTGGAGCCGGCGCCGCTATCGCCGCCGAGGAAAGGCACGTATCTGAGCAGCGGGCGCAGCGCAGGCAGTGAGCCGGCGATCAAGCCTATGCCGGACTCGACGATGGACCAGATGGCGATGTTGGCGATGTTGTAGAGGTAGTCTGTCGGGTTGTTGTAGCTGAAAAGGTAGCGGAGGCGTACGAGCGTGGCTGTGCTGGCGCTGTTTTGGACGATTCCCGTTAGCATTTCTCGCTGATGCGGATTGACCTTTTTCGGTTTCTGTTTATGCTGAAAAGAGGAGAATGAGTGGACTTACACGACGCCGAGTGCGAGGATGATGGCAACCGAAGCTTTTATGCGGAGGTGGAGTTGGACACTCGACAGAATGAAGACTGGAAGAATGGCGCAGGAGAAGTCGGTTATAATCGAGATGGTGGAGATGAAGTAGGAGACGTTTGTGATGATGCTGGCATCGGCACAGCTACCTGTTCGCTTATCCCAAGTGGCCGAGATAGGCTTGCACCAAGCTAGCACGGCAATGTCGGTGGTAAGGGCAGCGATACAGCTGAGGAACATTATAGCGTAGAGAGACCAGATATATCTCTTGGCGGTCGTAATGCGGAGTAAGGCAACGCAAATAGAACATTTTATGGGCACGGTGCTGGCGACATAGAACAGCTGGAAGAACATAAACCACTGTAGAGCAAATCAGTGAGATTAGTGTTGAGGGAAACACGGAATGTCGACCTACCTTGCGTCCTTGTCTGTCATAGAACTCATTTAGTCGTTCAGCGCGTGCCCCAACACCATTGTATGCAGCGGATGTGGTTGCCTGACATGCGAGGGTGTACAGTATCTACGCTTTCCGTCAGTACATAGGCTATGAAGTAGGTATGGCGGATGGTGGGTAGGCTTACCAGCCCGGCAACCATAAACCAGTCATCTGTTCCAACTGCATTGATTGTTCGTCGCACAATCAAACGCCCAACAACGGTTACCCATGATAGAACGAGGAGAATGATTGATACAAGGGCCAGAGTGAGACCTGGACCTTCGAGGGTGAGGGTCATATTCGAGCTGTTCAGAGCGCCCTGGCGCGAAACAAGGTTAAGGATATTTGAGCAGAAACAGCCCCATCGCATATAAATATTTGATGTAGAGTACCTCTAGAGCCATGCAGGGGCTGAAGGCACCTGGTATCGGCATATCCTCAACCGAATCTCAGTTGACAGATGACTAGCCCAAAGGAACTTGGCTGCCAGCACGCGTCTGCCGAAAGGATGCATAGACTTTTCCGCTAGCTGCCCGAAATGTCCGATTGGACCCTTGATACGTTAGTGGAAACTTGGGCCGTTGGAGAAGTACTCTTTTGCAGGACTGGAGCCTCATGCGAACGCAAGTAGCTGCACTGGAGACGGGAGTTCCGTCCGCTAAGAAGATTATCTTTCCTATTCAAGCTAGCTCCGGCCTTAGTGAAAGGTACGACGCGGCGCTAAGAGCTTGTGCTAGTTCAAAATGGAGACATCGCGTCGATGCGTGTCCTGTTTCTTTATCCAAAAGGGGTATAGTAAATCTGCAATCCTATCTCTGTGGCTGGTTATCCCGCTCGCCTCGGAGGCACATCCAGCGGTGATGTTGTTGGTTGGAGCAATCGCTCAATTTTCCGAGCCTTCGGCTGATGATCAGCGCGTATCCGAGTACGAGTGCCCCATCGCAACCAGTCTTCCTCAAGACGCCATTCGAATCACGAAGGAACTCCGCTTCACATGCACCGCCTTCGAATAGATTGCTTGGTTTCATCAGACGGAGAGGATAGGTGTGTTCAGTACCCCTAGGTGGCGAATGAAGATTTATACTTCGCTGTGAGTCAAGCAGGCGGTTTTCCAGCGGCTTGTGTTCTCCTTGGCTGACTGCCGAGATGCGTCGGCAGTTGCAAAGAAACTTCCGTGTTAGTCAGGGGAGAAGGGTTCTGGATGCAGATCGAAGGCTGCTGACAGATTTTAGAAAAAGCTTGGCCCTGTGGCGTCAGCCACGTTCCATCGTAATGACGCCCTGAAAGCATGATTTATAGAGAAAAGTCTTACCTGTGTGCCTGAACTCGGCTTGAAAATGTTTTTATTGCCATTAGTTCCTTCATGCGCTTCTGTAAAGATCGTGAACAAGGCCCTGCATGACATGAGAAAAAGACGTATTTCCTTGACGAGTTTCCAGCCAAGGTTGGGCTGTTGCACGATTATTTTTCCTGCGTCTACTAGCGTCAGACTATGGCTGAGACGGGACGGGAAGGCCCCTGCAGGAGCCACTCTGGTGCCAGCGCGGAAGGCCTCAGCCTATGCTTTTGTGGGGAAATGCATCTCAGAGATCCGGCTCGGCCTTCATCATTGGCTTCTTGACTTAAATCCGGTGCGCGTGACGATGTTTACGCCGTCTCTAACCGTGACAGTAACAGTGTCAGCGCTGAGATCAGCAGCGAAGGCAGACATCACCAGTCACAGCCAAGGACTACCTGACTGAGGGAAGATGGAAGGGGATTTTTATACGCCGCCTCAAGCTAATAGACGGTTGTCAACGAGAGCGGCAGTTCTCATGGGGTCATGCCCGTGCCGCGCCGAGAAAACGGTTCCTGAAGATCTTGATCTTTGGCGCTTGAGGTTGGTGGCGAGGCCATTGTGATGACGTTCTGGGCCCAACGAGGTGCATATCGGAGTATTTCAGCTCTACATTCCCTCTAAATCCGATGTGACTCTACAATAGTCCGAGCTTGACCGGCTAATCGGGTAAATGCACAGCTGTGTCTATCAGTGTTCTTCGATCAGCTTCAGAAGTCGGATAGTGAGAAATAGCCATTTCAATCTTTTTCCCCTCTGGGTAAATTTAATATCCGGTTCGCCTGCCATATCTTGTCCATATCGGCTTCACTGTCTTCCGATCGGTAAAGGCCATGCAGTGTGTGATACAATGCAAATGAGCAGCCGGCAAACTGAGCAGGACGCCCTGCGGGGTTACAAGGGGACTTTGCAGGAGTTTGGACCTGAGTAGACATTCCAGGGTCGACCTTCAGGTGGAAACTATCGTTAAAATATTGAAAGTCGACTGTGATGTAATTGAGATATTCATATTGTGTAATAGCATAGATGCCGGGTAGTAGCGGCGTCATGGAGAGAATTGGTTGCTGAAGCTGTCAGTCACCCATAGAATCAGCCTTTCCAGGGCACATTTTAATATTTAAATACCGAAGAATGTGCATCTTGACAATGTCAAGGTTCCATAAAGTGTCGAATTTAACGCCCAAATTTCCACGCCCGGCATGGCCTTTTCGGTAGGAGAAGAAGACAAAGCAAACATACTACTGGGGTGACACCTTGGAGTTCGCGCGTGAAATTTCGAAAGCGCCTTTTCTGCTTCGGCCGTTCCCCCATGAGCAAATTTCTCTACTAGATAGTAGTTACTGGCAGAGCTGGCGACGTGAGAAGCAAGGGGGGTTCTCAGAAATGGATCTCTAGTGGCTCCGATAGCCCCAGAAATTCGATTTGCTGTTCTCTAGGCCTATGGCGCTGCTATCTTTATTTGTGCTGTCGGCAACTGGGGCAAACGGTGACCGTATGCGTTTAGGTCAAGCTACTTCCTGTCCAATCTTGATTCTTAAGCGTGGGAAATGTATTGATACTCAACTGGACCAATGGCATCTAAATTCAAGCCAAGTGCTTCCCGCTAATGTGCAAAAGAGAGACTTGGGCTTCCATAGACCTTCTATTCTCGCAGAAGTTAGCCAACTAATTATAAAACACGCACTTTCTATACACTACAGACAATATTTCCAACGCCATCAAGGCTGTAAGCGTTGGAGTTATGGAAGAGCAACAGAAATGATGACTTCACCGACTCCGACAAGCGTCACAAAGGCCATCAGTTCGGCAGCAATTTTAAATTCTAGGATTACTTAGTGCGCTCAGTACACATACGAAAAGGTCTGACCCATGCCTAAGTACTACATTCAGAAGCTCATTCGTGATGCAGATGATGATTCCTACAATATTTTTCCCGCAATCGATGACCGGTACAACACCTGGCCGGGTGCTTTAATAAAGTCTGTTGGCTTTGATGTAGGGCGTGCTTCATATGATATATTAACAGTGATAAGAGATTCTATGAGGTATAGAGAAAATATCCTATCTCTCTATAGCAATCGTGGTGCCAGATCTTGTCCAAGACCAAGATATCCGCATGTATCTTCAGTGAAAATTATCTCACCAGCCCTCCCGTCTCATTTACAAGAACTTCGGATCCACCCAAAGCGTGTAGTTTGCCCCCAAAACCTCCTCAATCTTCACCGGCGCACTCAGCTGCTCCGAAAACTCCGCCCTGGTTGCATCATTCCACGCGCCAGGTCCCGTATTCCCATACTCGGCAAACGTGACGTTCTCGGTGTTGTTCTGGCTCTTCGACCAGATGGCCCAGCCGGCCGGGTTGATGACCTCACTGAGGTAGACGCCCTGGAAGACGACGCGCGCGAAGCTGCGCCACGGCCGCCCCAGATAGTACACGCCGGCGGTCACGTTGGCACCCTCAACGCCCGCCACGCTGCCCCCGTTGATCACGTACCACCCGTCGTCGGCCAGCTGCCGCCCGCTTGCCGTAACCCAGCCCGTGCCGCCGATGGGTTCGGGGACGCGCAGCGCGCAGTTCTCGAACCAGGCGCCGGAGCGCATGCCGAAGATGAAGTCGGTGGCGCCTAGATGTTCTGTGTCAGCGGGGGTTCACATTCGGAAGGTGGGAAAAGTTTCAGATGCTATGGATGGATGGATGGATGGATGGGTAGACTTACCCTCGATGTAAGTGTTGGCGAAATAGTGTTTGCCGACGTGCGCCAGCAGTGTGTCTTGGTAGCCGGTGAGCTTGCAGCCGTAGTAGCCCTGGTTTGTGGCCTGTGCGGAGACTGCCACGGCCTGGCTGCCCTCGCCGTACGTGTTGGCAATGTTGAGGTTGTAGACGTTGAAGTTAGGCGAGTGCGCACGCAGCGTTGCCGTCAGGTCGTTGCTCAGGTTGAAGGCTTGGCTGAGGCCCGAGGTGATGGTCACGGTGTTGGCCTCGTAGGAGCTGTCGTTCTCCGAGTAGCCATAGATATTGATCGGCCCAGCGTGCTTGGACACGAAGACCTGTTCCTCGTAGACGCCGGACCAGACGAAGATGTCTTGCGGGGAGGTCGAGTTGGCCAGGGAGTCGACAGCCTCCTGGATGGTCTGGAATTGGCCATCAGAGCCGCCTACAGTGATGGCTCCTTCCGGCGGTGCCGTCAAAGCAAGCGCTGAGCCGAGAAGGCTAGGAATTATGAACGAGTGACGCATGTTTCAAAGAATGAATGTAGACAGTTGCTCTTTCAAAACGGCCACAGCTGGGACTTAAGTATAAATTCGAAATGCAGGGCACCTCATGCAGGGGCATTTTGCCTGAGATCTTCCAGATCAATGCCAAGATTGAATGCGTGATCATCGTTACACCCTAACGGAAAGGGATGCCGAAGACTTCTTGGTTCTGGTTGTGCCATGACTGAAGGTTAACCCGCCGATTTAGTCCCTACCAATCGAAATAGCAGAATGCCCGGGGCGCGGGACCATGGATCCCGGAAACCGTTTGGCCGAGCCGCCAAAGCCTCGCTTGAAACATTCATGACTTGCATCTTGTATAGCTTAAAGTTTTCTGAGTTCGTAAACACTCGGCGATGTGGGGTTCTATTCGTTCGCTTAGTTACTGTCCGTATGCACGGATCAATTTCAAGCTCTAATGACTCGAATGCGGCCACGAGTTGATCTTGTAATACTGCCTTAAGTTGTATCTTTCAGAGCTCGCAATGGCTTTTACCCTAATGCAGGGTCAGGCCGCCGCTCTAGAATGACCTGATGACAGATTCTCTTCTCAAACACGCCGAAATCTTGCACACTTGAACACCAAAGTCGTTCCCCGTAGGAGATCGGGCTCGTTGACACCCTTGGGCTACCACAACTATCGTTCCTACTGGAAGTGGATGTCAAACTTGGAATGCATTCAAATTTCTGCGGAAAAGATTCCTCTCGACGAACAGAAAATAAAGCAGTCAGTACTTTCAGTTGTCACTCGCTTTGTCTCTTTGCCATGTGCGAAAGCGTTTGACTTGATTTTTGGAATAGGTAGTTACCAAACTCAACTATCGCTGGCTAGACCTAACTCTTAGTCCGTATGGGTCTGCATTCTCTTATAAAATATCAATTTTTCATTATAATAGATATCTATAGGTTTAGCTATTGCTGCAGGAACGAGGAAAAAAACTTAGATTTTAATAACATTGAAGTTTTTAGTACAGCTGAAAGATGGTGGATTTTGGTGGAAAGTTGGGTTTGGCCGGTCATAGTTGGGTTTGGCCGACGATGGTTGGGTTTGGTAATTACCCCCTAAATTTTTGGCCCGGGTACGCCGGAACACTACGGAGATGTCTTGATTATCTGGCCCGGAAGGGCTCGAACGTGTTCTAAAGCCGGGTCCCGTGCACACAAGCTTAAAGCCTAATTGGCACGTTCCGCTGCCTATCTATTTCTTACACAGTACTTCCTGAAATAACCCCCCGGTTTTCGGCCCGGCCCGGCGCATGCCAGCGTACCGCCCGATCGTTTACCCTCCCAACGTTTGATTCACAAGCATTGATCGGATCAGCCGAGAAATCGCATATCTGTTTGAATGCCTTACTACCATACCATCTGGCCTTATTTGCTCAATTCTCTGACCTCTCGACAAGCTAAAGGCATAGAAGGCCTTGCAATTAGGAACAGATAGCTCTTAAGAACTTAATAGCTTCTCTAGTAGTCGTATTAGCTACTGGAGGGTACCCGCGAAGACGATCTAGAATAAGGAGACCGCTTTATTAAGCCACCAACAACAGAGCATTCAATATACCCCTAACGCAATGCCTGTCACAACTACCAACACTGGCAGTCTGCGAGTGAGGGACGCAGATTCCTCCATCTGGGACCGATGCGGCTCGTCCAAGCCATTTGTTGTGATATTATATCATAAGATCGTCTGCTCTTGACTGTCTTCAAAAATAATCTCTTAACTATACGTATCCTAAGCTCCAATCTTAGTTTCCTTGAAATACTTGAGACCTCTTAGATAATCGTGTAACCTATCATTGAGCCCTACAGAGCGGAGACTGGCCGAGATTCCTCATTTTGAAGACGGTTAGTGCATTTCTCCTCGGGCTATGAGTAACGATCGGAGATTCCGATTAAATAGTGTCACAGTTGTCTGCAGTGCAGTATCCAAGTTTTGCAAGTCCGACGAATGGTATTGTGTGCACTTCCCCCGTCGGCTCAGTCGTGCCGGATCATTTCCCGCTTGTGGGTCAGCGCCGACTCATGTAAGAAACACTACTTATTGCTTCCGTGCGGAAAGCCATGCAGTAAACGGCTTAGTTACTCAGTCATGAATCGAGTCCAATAAGCGGTGTGCCGGTTAGGCGAATCGCCGTCTTCCGCCGCGACAGTTACAAGACAATTTCCAGCCGCGTTTCATAAAGGGTCCTGAAATCTATATTCTCAATCTGACTAATTCTTCTTCCTGTAACATGATTATCCACTGGCTATTCTTGTCATGGACGATGTAACGGTAAACGCGATTTCTTCCAAAAATCATTTTTATCTGGAGCTGGAAGATGTCCCAGTCGCACGTGGGGCGCGCACGCCCGGTCCACTTCATGTGGCTGCCCGAGCAGTTCTCGATGTGGCAGGTCGTGGACTGCGAGCGCGGTGAAGGCGTTCGAGACGCTTTGGCGCGCCGCGGACACCGCTTGCGCTGCATGATGCACGGAGATCCGTATATCGGGAATAAATTTGTCACGCGTGCGGGTGAGCCGGAGTTTTTTTGGCTTCCAATGCCCTAATGATGGGTCCATCACGCACGATGTGGCGTATTTTCTCGTGAAGGCGTTGACGATTGAGGACCGTCGTGTGCATGAACGAAGGCTTGTGGCAGGATATCTCCGGGCTTTGCATGCGGCTGGCGGCGCAAAATTTACGGTCGAGGATGTGTGGAGAGATTACTGCCAGCATCATCTGCACGCATGTGTATGACTGCTCTCAGGACCAATGATGCAGACGACGAAGAGGTGCATGCTATGTCGCTGCGGCACTGCGCGACAATTGAAAATTAGAGGAGTCTGGGAGTGCTAGACAGTTGAAGCGTTGAATGTGAAGCCGATAAAGAGGAGGGTGTCCGACGCATAGTGAAGTTCTAGTCCTGTCAATGAGAAGCGCTGAATGTGCATTGTCAGAAGTTCTGGAGATTTGAATTGGCAATCGTATTCCACCGAGACTTATTTTTTCTCAAAATTAAATGCACTTGCTTAATACATGTTCCAGATCAGACTAGTGATGCACGTTCTGGGTACCAAAGTGCAGGCCGCATAGCTGAACGGCCAGTGGAACAAAAACATCTGGGACTGGAGATATTAAACTTTGATTGAGTTGAAGCCCTACTCGAATCTTTCCAAAAACTATTCACCATGCCCAATATGTCTAAATAGCTATGAATTCTGCAGCACACTACATGGTGCACTGGGAAAAGGAGCCTTTATCTCCAGCACGTAGCGCCTGAACAATAACACCGAGATCGCTGAGCTCCGAATTGAGCATGTTCTTGCATTCTACACTTATCTCTTTTACAACTGCGGGATCATTATTAACGGAATTTTCTGTGGATTATGCATAGATAAAAGTGCTGTAGAAATGGTAAACAAACCAGTGGCAAACAAGTGTGACTTTTCTCTCAATTGGTTAAAGGGTATAACTGTGGGTCATCGTTGAGAGAATCATATTTCCTTACACCCAACAAACAACCGCCATAGAGGCTCTTGCATGTCATTCTAGGAAGTCTTCGTCCCAAAGATATTTCTGAACCAGCTGAAAACAGAACAGAAAAGAAAAGAAATGAGAGGACGAGATAGCATCACTACAGCTGCTCCGCTCCAACTTTGTCCTGCTCACCGCCCAGCCGCTCCAACTCCACCTTCCCAAAAGACCTGGTCGGCGTGCGTGCCTCAAACAGCCGATCCAACTGCTCAAGCTCCAGCCCCTTCATCTCCGGCACAAACAGCCACGCCAACGCCGCCATCAGCAGTGCCAAAGCTCCATACACAAATCCGACCCTCGCACCCAACCCCGCATAACCGTCATTGACCAGATACGGGACGGTGAACGATACGACAAATGCCGTCACGACGGACAGCGAGATGGCCAGCATGTTGGTCTTCTCGACGACGCGGCGGGAGGCAGCCTCGGCAAGGATTACGTATGACAGCGACGCCCACGACAGCCCGTACGACACGCCAAAGAGCATCAGCGACGCGACGAGCGTGTGCTTCTGCGCCTGGGTGGGATCGGCGATTGTGCCCATGCCGCCGAGCAGGAAGAGCCAGAAGGCTTGCGAGAGGCCACCGCCGATCAGAAGGGGTCGTCGTCCGAGGCCGTCGACGAAGAAGCCGCTGATGAGGACGCCGGCGAAGGAGACGGCGGTGGAGATGAGGGAGAGGGCGAAGGCGTTGGTGAAGCCTTGTTGGGTGTAGAAGATGGTGCTGTATTGGGAGGCGAAGGACTGGCCGGTTATTTGTTGGCCGATCATGGCGATGGTGACGATGAAGGTGCGGCGCTGGGATGGACGTGTTAGTACGGTGGGGGCTCGGAGAGGTGTTTGGGGACTCGAGGGTCTGAACTTACCCTGTTTGTGCCCTGGAAGACCTCTCGCCAAGATCCTTTCTCTTCGTTCTCCTTGAAGCTGGAGAGCATGTCTATCTCGAGTTGAAGGGACTCGACTGATGTATCCTTCTTTCGTAGCTTCTGGAGTGCTTGCATAGCGTCCTCCTGTCGCCCTCGAGAAATGAGCCTGTTACTGTCAGAATCTTGCTGCTTTGACTTCATTGGGGGGACTGACCAACGTGGTGATTCTACTAAGATAGGGAGCAAGGTAAGCAGAAAGACAGGCATGACGAATTGGATTACTACTAAATATCAGCATGATCCATTTTGCAATGGGAACAGTGTAACCTACGGACTGGAATGCGCCAGCTATTGTTGTTTGGTATGTTTGCTGTGCCGTAGTTGATGCCACTCGCAACTAGTTGCGAGAAGACGATTTGAATCTGCAATTGCGAGGAGATTAGGCCACGAAGGCTAGGCGGCGCAATCTCAGCCATGTATGCTGGGATCGAGATGACACAGATACCCGTCATGCCAAATGCCAGGATGCGGCCAACAGTAAACTGGGCGGCAGTTGTGGCTGAAATCTGCAGAGACACTGCGCTATCTTTCTGTCAGTCATGTAACTGCGATACTGAGAGGTTGTAGTACTTACACAAGAGACACGAGTGCAATGATTAGCATGGCCTTCTTCCTGCCTAGCCTCTCTGCGATTGGCACGCCCAACCAGCATCCCTTCCTCGTGTCAGCCTCTCAAGCCCATGTCCGTCAAACAATATTCGCAGCATGCAAATCATACTTACGATGAGCTTTCCGAGGAATGGTGTTGAGTTCATGATGGAGGACAAGTAGGACGGCAGTGCACATTTCCCCTGTGGAGTGCAGGTACCGAACCTCTTCTCGAATGCTGTCTTGTCGGTGAGATTGGTAGGTACGATCGGGTGAAGAAAACATACGTTCCATGGCTTGAAGACCACTGAAAACACCAACCTGATCTTGGTAAGCTGGGGTTGAGTATATCAACGTTGGGCTGAACTCACATCGTATCCGTAGTTGAACATGGCGATACTCGTATAGCTACCCACATAAGTCAGAAGAGCATCAAAGGACGATGATAAGAGAGACCAACAAAGTTCCAAAAGCCACCAATGGAGTGAACTCCTTCATTCTGCCCCAAAGCTGCGCTTTGACAGAGTTTGTGTCGCCCATGGTTGCACCTAAAGCCCGATAAAAGCGTAGATAAGTGATGACCACGAGGATTCAGCAGCTTGAGACAGCGAACGTCCTCTTTATGTGCGATTTGCAATTTGATTTGGGTGAGGGGTTGGTCACGTCCTCAGTGTGTCGAGATTGATCCCCACCGTAACCACCAGCCGAGCGAAGCAAAGCCACGGCGTAGGCGCCTTGCCCGAAGCACACTCTCCCACGGTTATCTTCCACAGAGCAGGGTCGGATTGGTTTCCTTCACCCATGTGGGTCATGAAAAGTCATCCTATCACTGGTCCGCTCAAGTCAGTGTTTCACACAGATGGCCGATGTTCTGCCACATACAAGAGTAGTGCTCCGCGTGTTGATGCACAGAATTAGAGTGGGACTGCCTTGCGCGGGAAAGCCACGTCGCTTGAACCCCGGGTATCGAAACTACCCCGCTATCATCGGCTTTCAAGATCGCTTCCCCGCATTCTGTCCGGCACATTTCCTCTCACGAAGGCTTATGTTCGGAAGAAGAATGCTTCGTGTATCGGGTGTCGTCGCAAAACTCGTATGCGTGATGTAGATTTTATGGAGTAGAAAATGTAGGTAGCGAATTAGGTCCATTGCGTGATTGACAAGGGTGTTCGCGTGACGCAGCTCGACCGACCATCACTCCCTCCGTAACGGCTCTTTACCGGCTCTTCACCGGCTCTCAACGTCGGACAGAACTTATCTCATCCGATGCGACTGCGGTACTTATTGCGTGGCCAAGCGTCGCAATCTCCAGATCTGGCACCAGTGCTCTTCTACTCAATTTTACACAGGAATCCTGACCATGGCTCCATCAAGCTCTACGAAAAGGCCAAATTTTCTGGTCATTGTTGCCGATGACCTCGGGTACAGTGACATCTCACCATTCGGCGGAGAGATCAAAACGCCAACTCTCGAGAAGCTGGCAAAAGATGGCATCCGCCTGAGCAACTTTCACACTGCTTCTGCCTGTTCGCCAACCAGGTCGATGCTGTTCTCCGGGACGGACAACCACATTGCCGGGCTTGGACAGATGATGGAGCACATGGCAGCATTTCCTGACGTCTTCAAAGGAGTGCCTGGGTACGAGGGCTACTTGAACTGGCGTGTTGCAGCGCTTTCAGAACTTCTGGAAGATGCTGGATACTTGACCATCATGTCGGGAAAATGGTGGGTGCTTTGACTACACATTGATAATGAAAATAGGGCTACAACTGACCCGTATTGCAGGCACTTGGGCTTGACGAAGGAACTTGCACCCTGCTCTCGTGGCTTCAAGAAAAGCTTCAGCTTCCTGCCGGGTTCGGGTAACCACTACGGCTACGAGCCTCAGCTCGACGCCAATGAAATCAAGATCCCCTGCCTCAACACCGATGAGCACTGGATGGACGGCGACAAGTTCATCGACAGACAAAAGGACCTGCCGTCCGACTTTTACTCCACCAAGTACTTCACGGATAGGCTGCTCGACTTCTTCGAGAAACGCACTCCTGACGAGAAGGACCAGTCATTCTTCGCTTACCTGCCTTTCACAGCGCCGCACTGGCCTCTACAAGCCCCTAAGGAGGTGATTGATCAGTACGGTAAGTCTTCTCGTTGACTACCTTCCAAGTATCTCATAGCTTACAATGTATGCAGCTGGAATGTATGACAATGGTCCCGACGAGCTCGCTAAGCAGCGGCTTGAACGCCTGATCTCTCTCGGACTTGTCCGCCCAGGCGTGGAGCCAGCACCGCCGTCTGGCAACATTGGCAAGCCATGGACTGAGCTGACTGACCAAGAGAGGAAAGAGTCTGCAAGAAAGATGGAGACCTTTGCCGCCATGGTTCAACTCATTGATGAGCACGTCGGGCGTGTCGTTGATTACTTGGAATCAACTGGAGAGCTTGACAACACTTTCGTTCTCTTCATGTCTGACAACGGCGCGGAAGGCGTTGCCCTCGAGGCTCTACCGGTATGTAATCAAATTCTAAAGTTTTGAAAAATTCGCTAACGGAAGGAAGCTCATGGGTGGTCCGCGAACCATGGCCGGAGTGATTGACCGGTACTACAACAATAGCTACGAAAACATCGGCGACAAGACGTCTTTCGTCTGGTACGGTAAGTCAAACCACCCCATCCCACAAATCAGCCTGCAATGCTAACACGGAGACGTGTAGGGCCGCGGTGGGCATGCGCCGCAACAGCGCCAGCGCGTGGCTTCAAGTGTTGGATCACCGAAGGCGGCATCAACTGCCCCTGCCTGATCCGCTATCCGAAGTTCGCCGCTGGTGCCGCAGACCAAGAAGGCAAGATCTCGCACTCCTTCACGACGGTCATGGACATCCTGCCAACCATCCTCGACCTCGCCGGCGTGAAACACCCGGGCGACACCTTCCGCGGACGCAAGGTGCACCCGCCGCGTGGCAAGTCGTGGGTGCAGCACCTCAACTCAGGCGACCTGCAGGGCACGTCGGTGCATGGCGAGGACGTGCATGTGCATGGGTGGGAGCTGTTCGGGCAGCGGGCGATTCGCGAGGGCAAGTGGAAGGCTATCTGGATGAATGCGCCGAGAGGTAAAGATGACTGGGAGCTGTACGACGTCGAGGCGGATCCGGGAGAGTTGCATGACAGGAGCGGAGCGGAGCCAGAGGTGGTGGAGCGGCTTGTCAAGCATTGGGAGCAGTATTTTGCTGAAACGGGAATGATCCAGACTCCTGTTTTCGCTGTGACGAAGGCATGATGGAATATGTAAGGCTTCACGAACTGCTTCGCGTTGAATAGCTCTATACTTTCACGATTTTGGCGCTTCGGGCGTTTCTCATGATTAAGTTGGAATGCACTCGGACCTTGAACATCACCCAATACTGATGGATTTTTATGCTACGCTAAAGCCAAGCAAAGCAGATACTCACAACGGATGAACATCGGGCTAAACCGCATTGTATTCAACGTTTTCCAACGGCCTCTCTGCTATGAAAGAAGGATGACACAGAACCTGCGCTCCTTCCATATCTCCAGGCCAGAAAAAGGTGCATAAAAGACATGTTGTGAAGGGAGACTACTTCTGCTATCTGTAGTCGCGTGTCCTGCCAGAGCCCCTGAGTATGGATGGCATCCACCGTTTTAGTTGAGAGTTTTCTCAAATGCAGCCCTGCATTAGGCCCTATCGGTAGGTATGGCTTATTGGCCATATGCTGTGCCGTCTTTCAGCCTCAATATGCAGCTAAGGCGGGGGAAGGCTGGCTGAGCCGCCGGGCGGGGGCCAGACCGTGCCCCTGCTTGTGCTATCACGCAGCATGGTCTATCTTCTGAGTGATCATCGCAAAGAATTTATTGAAAGCTGAATTTTCTTGTGAAAATTACTGCAGGTATAATCTCCCATCACGACAGTCTTAAGATGCCAGTTCTTTTAGATGGCGGTCCACAACCGTATTTGTGTAACATACCCTGCTGGCTAGACTCGTCCTTACCAGCCACAAAGCCACGCGCCAACATGGCTGAGCAAAACCAATTCCTTGGGATATCTAAAATTACAACATGTCAACAACTTCGCCACAGTACAGCCTTGCGTCTGCAAGCCTCCTTGAGCAGACCGGTCTCAGGCCAGCGGTTAGTGGTGGCTTTGGTGTTACCATCACAAGGCTCTCTGATACTCATCCTTTTCCTTGGCACCCTCGGGTAATAGTCAGCCCTGCTTTCTGTCGGAGTCCAGACCCATTTCAATATCAGTGTTGTTTGCCTTTGTGTCAATTTTGTAGCAATTATGACAGAGACTGAGACATCGATCATTGCCCAGAATGCTTCGTCGTTGCCAGAAATTGTTGCCAGATGAACAGCACCTGGAAGCCACTTGTCATGCGCTGCAAGCCGTATCTGGAAACCGTTGACGCGCTTATTGAGCCAATCTGTCGGAGGCCCGCACGTTCACCCCATGACTCAACGAATCATCACATAGGCTTGCCACAACCGTTGAAATTCCTAACATCAGTAGGAGCTGCTTGCGCCGTACGCAAATAACTCATGATCTGGAACCACCTCACAAAGAACGCAAGTGTTTTGAGCGGGGCAGCTCGCTTACGAAACAAACTTTGGCTAAATCAGAATGGTGGATACACGTGCGCTTTGCAGGCGTTGCTGGCAGTAATGGGACTCAGCACATCAGCCACCTTCACGCTTGGTAGTACGAGGCACGTGTTGCCGACGAATCCTCATAATATCGCAGCAGTGGCGAGCTTATTGGCCGGATCGTCAATGTTGGATGAGAAGGTCATTGCTCCCGGCTCTCAGCGGCGCACTGAAAAAGAGCTCAAGCGATTGGGCCTATTGGAAGACGATAAATTCAGCATGTGATGGTGGAGCAGCGGCAATGACGAATGGGGGGAGCGGAGAGAGGTGCAGGTTCGGCATTGACATTGACCCTGCGGAGTGGTATGACGTGCATGAGGTAAATCCGCGTGGTGCTGAGACATGACTCAAAGCTCTCGTTCCTGAATGTCAAATGACTTTAACTGAGGATCAATCTTTTATACGGTAATTGCTAGACTTTGACCTCAATTTTAGTGGAAAAGCCGAAGCCCAACCTTTGCTAGCTAAACCTACCCCTTCATTAAAATCAATATTTTTTTTTCAGCGCCGTAGACCTTCAACGAAGCCAAAATCTAGATCTCTGCAAGTAGGTTGTGGTGGGTGGTTGGGTTTAGCCGGTAGAGGGTGGGTTTCCGCTTTTCGACTAAAATTAGGGCTGGGATTATTGAAACTGAGGGGGGCAAGACCACTCAGCACGTGTCCGGCCGTTCAGATATTCTCAGAAAGTTGACAAAAGATGGGGTAAAATGCCTTGCCTTCCGAAAGTGGCTAGCTGCATGGCGCCATAGACGGATTTGCCAGGTGGTCGAGCTGAACTGATCAATTGATTCGTATTCCCATCCCATCGGCGTCCTGGTGGCTCAGCTGAGCCAGCCAGCCTTTGCGAAGCGAAGCGACGCGGGAAGACCGGATACGTGATCTGTCTACACAGAACCGCAGCCAATCGCAAAGTTGGCCAAAAATGCGAACACTGGCGGAAGGATTTGGAGTGCGGGAGTGATGGGTTGTGGTCAAGGCTGGGCGGGTGTCTTGGCGTCGTCGAAGCCGTCTGTTGTAGGCATCCCTGTAGCAACACACTTATGCTTATGTGGTGGCTGACAATTAGTGCTGATCACGGCACGTAGCTTCACACTAGCGCCGGCTACGATCCGTACTAGTTTCGGCTGAGGCTCCATCGTGTTCGCTCAGGTACTTTGGGTTCCGAGAATCACTGCCCCACCCGTCCCTGTCATTTCCGTCTGGACCATGGGAGGCGTGCGAGGGGCTGCTTCCGGTCCCGGAATGGCATTCGGGTGTGAGTTTGATGTTCCCTGTCGAAGCGCTCTCCCTCCGCCGCGGGATTCTCTCAACTCGCACCAGCAAGAAACAGGAGGGCTACATAATTCTACCGGTGAGTTTTCGAGTGCAACACTACATCGATAAGCATGCCGTTGCAGCGTGGGGAAAGCGGGGGCACGGCCAATGAGTTGGAGACGATTCGACCAAGGCAAGCTGTCGCAAACTTTAAAATGGCTCGGGCCCCGGCAGGCAGTGTTACCAGAAAACCGCTGGAGGTGGCTGGGTGCCGCCGCATTGATACAGGTGGTACGGCGGGTTGTGGAGCGCGCGGTTAGGGCCCGGTGCTACGGTGGGAAAGCGTGGCGAGTCTCCCGTCTTGAGGCTGGCTGAACCGTGACCCAAATGGGATCATCCAAATTGTGGTGGCCGAAAAAGGAACTTCAACGCAAGATCTTTCAGCTGCGGCTGCGGAGGGGGTCCAGGGTGTTTACAGAGATGGAGAGCATCATCGACTGCCTCGTGCGCGTTAGTTGGAATGAATTTGTCCAGGAAGATCTTTCACCGGTCCCTAAAGAAACCTTGCATGCGTGCCATGTGGGCGACTACGATGAGACTAGCTACCGGAATCCGGCAGTATGTTGTGCACAGTCCCCACATTCAGGTATGCATGCAATCAATCGTACACTGGGGTAAGAGTCAAATTGCCTACTGACCAGTAGATGACGTGTCGAGAGAGCCACGGCGCTGACGGTAAACGTTCTCGTGCGAGGTGATGTATTGGCGTTACACGACGTATCTCCTATAGGAAGTAGCACCACTTGGAACGGGTGGCTCTTTTGACTCTTACCTGTCAATGGTGGTTGGGCAGCAATCAATGGCTAGAGAGAGATTTGAAAGACTACCTATCGCGGACGTGATGAGGTTTGACAGCCTGAAGAAGAACTTAGAATTCCACCGCGAATCACCGCATGCCTAATGCCAACCCGGTGTAGGACAAAGCACCAGCCGAGGTAAATGAAGGGTCCAGTGAACGAAGCATGCGCTCTCCCAAATGCTCAGGACCCTGTTAGCCCGTCCCGGAAGCGCCGGGTGGTGTGAGTTACGCATCTGATCGACGTTCCACGCGTTTTAGGTGGCGCTCGTGTACCACCAGAACGGCGACCCTGAAAAAATGAGCTGCAGCCAATCGCAGGGAATCTGCATGCTACAATGGGTGGTCCCTACCACACACCTGAGCATTAAAACCTCACGCATGCACGGCAATCAACACGATCCATCGCGCGCCCCGAAGAAAAGAAAGGGTGCAGTACCTGTCGAGATGAGAATCGGACATGGGTCCGTAAATCCCCCTGCGTTCCCCAATTACAACGTGTTGAGAACGGATGGCCTGCTCCTAAATGTCAGCAAGGGGTGGCGGAGGCGGAATCCACTCCGACAGTCTGGTTCCGATCAAGCGATGGGGAAATCTCAACAAGGCGTGACTACTTCATCGTGTGTCGTAGCTTCAACATAGCCGTGCCAGCGGCGGCCCGTCTGATCACATTCACAGTTGGAATCATCTTGACTCCGAGAACTGTGTTATCACCAGGGACTTGGAGTGGCTGGTGGAGATGCGGGGTAGCGAGGCGTAGCGTACCAAATTTGCTTAGATAAGTTGTTTGCATGCAAACATGACTTCCGCATATAGGCAATGGTACCTATGATCGACAATTAGCACGGGTCACACTAGCCCCTGCAGCGACGAGTCGGAGATAAGCGTTGCTGGAATCGGTTTCGCCGCAATACGTAGTGCAAGTGCGTCATTTGCTGAGACCCCACTATAGCAGAAGCGCGCTATCCACATCTGAGCGAAGAAGTTGCGGGCTTCAGCCAAGCCCCTGCTTTTGACCAGGCACGTCGCGTAGCTGCAGCATCCCTTCACACCCTGGCCAGTGGCTGTCGCGTAACATCCGCCATCGGGCATTCCCACGGATGCGCCGTTTCTCGCGATGGCCATCGATCCATTTTCCCTTCTCGTCGGTTGCATGCAGTGGCCGTGCTGAATGACATGCCAGCGCCGGGAGCTGAAAAATGTGGTTTGCCGCTACTCGCCATACTTAATTGCCCTTCCTTCCAGCTTCAACGAGGGCATGGGTAAGATAAAGAAGTGGTTTAAGAAATCAGCCTCTTGCTGCTCCTCCGACCCTACCCGTAGCTTGCACCCTGAACCTCCGCTCCAACCACGGACTGTGGAACCGAAGGAGACCGTTGCGTAAGTTATCTGTCAACACGTGAAACCGAACCAAACACTCAATTTATACTCAGAAGCTCCACAAAAGCAACCGCAGTCACCTCAAACCAATCGCTCCCCTCTACCACGTCTCTTCCTCCCACGAACGTCGACATGGCCGCACCGGAAGTACAGTCGACCCGGTCGAGCTCTGCTTCCACCTCCAAAATACAGACTGCCGAGAAGCGAGACAGCTTCACCAGTAGCAATGGCTACCATGAATCCAATGGCACCAATGGATACAATGGCATTGGCCGCTCCAATGGATATGGATCTTCCAGTCCAGTCCTTCATTCCCCTACTTCAAGTACGACGAAGACGAGCATCCTCCGGGAGAGGACTATTCGGATGACTCAATCAATGAGGGTATTGCCACGCCCATCCACAGGTCGGAGCAATGCTAACTTTGCCACATCAGGTACGGTTTGGAGGATCCTCAGACATGTTCCTCGACAACATCAGCAGCTTCGAAGATTTCCTCGATGCCGTTGCTGACCAACGCTTGCGATTCATGCCGCACAGCGGCAGCAAGTGGGACAAAGTCCTCCGCTGGGCCGAAGGATTCTGTACCTACGTCTACGGCTTCCATCACATCGTGCACACGTTCATGCTCCACAGCGAAGACGCGTCCAGGATGATCTGGAACAGTGTTCTGGCGCTGTTGGAGATGGGACCTCGGCACATCAAGGTCCTCACCAAGGTCTTCAGCGTCCTCAACCGTCTGGGGATGTCGATCACGCTGTTGCTTCGTCAAGAACTGCTCTTGACTGCCACTTCCGAGATTCGCCGTGGGCTGGCCCACGCGTATTCTGACCTCATGGAGCTGACTTGCGCCATCAGCATGCACTACGTCGGCAAGAGCCAAGGTAATTTGTCACTCGCCATTTGCTTACCTTGACTGCTCACGTACTTGACAGGCGACCAGCGGATTGACATGGAAGATTTCAATGATCAATTTAATGTCTACATCAACGCGTATTACCAGCATCGGGATCACGTGGCTGATGCTTTGTGGTCTGTCCACATGAAGAGCATCTCGGAAGGTACTTGATCAATCCCCGCATGTATCTCGTGATTACTGACAACGATCAGCGGAGACGGACAACTTCCACGACATTCGCAGCTTCCTTGAGCCTGCCGATAGATCTGTCCAGAAGCTCATGATGGGCAGGCATTCTCTCGGCAGCGAGAGGGCAGAATTCACTTGTGAATGGTTCAACTACCACCTGAACGACTTCGTGATCAGGAACAACAAGATGCTGCTGATCACCGGACCCAGCGGCTGCGGAAAGACGATGCTTTCCGACTGGATTGTCGAGTCTCTGCGCGGCTCAATGGAGTCGGATCAGTACGATGTCGTCTTCTATCGCGTCTGGACTGACATCCCCGAGACCACTTCCGCACTCAGCCTCGTGAAGGACCTCTTCATGCAGACGCTCAACAGGAATATTGGCGATGAAGTTCTCATTTCCAGCGCTCGGCGAGCAATGGACATGGCATCCAATGGCAGCCCTGCTGCAGCAGTTGAGAAGGTCCTCTGGGAGGGTCTTGCCCACGTGGCTTCGCACTCCAAGCTGATGATTGTCGTCGATGGCCTTGATCAAATCACAGGCGACCAGCACGCCGTCTTGGATCATCTCCACTTTGTTGCCGCTGCGGACAGGCATTCCAAGGTCATCGTCCTCAGCCGACCTCTCCAGAAGCCCGCGCCATCGAAGACACAGCACCTCTCCATCAGTGAAAAGAACATCCTCCACGACATCCAGCTGCTCATCGAGTCCCGCATGGACGAGAACGACCGCATGTCAGGCATGAACATCACCGACAAGAAGGAGATTGCGCAGAAGATTGCCGAAAAATCGCACGGCTCCTTCCTCTGGGCCGACTGCGCCTTCCAATGCCTCAAGCACGAGCGCACGCCCTCGGGCTTCATGCAGTGGCTCGCGCGCGCACCGAAGAGCATCGAGCACTTCGTCGACCACCACGTCAACGAGCTGCAGCTGGCCGACGCCGAGACGCGTGCCATCCTCTCCTGGATCCTCGCCGCGCACCGGCCGCTGGCCGTCACGGAGATCAAGCAGCTGCTGGAAATCGACACGAAGAACCACACCATCAGCGTGCGCTACGACGACGTCACCGAGACCATCCGGCACGCCGTGGGCCCGCTCGTTGATATTGTTGAGGGCCACGTCTGCCTCAAGCACCCCAGCTTCCGGCCGCACCTGGTCGAGTTCCAGACGGACAAGTTCAAGTTCGACGTCAAGAAGGCGCAGTCGTCGCTGACGCTCCGGCTGCTAGCGTACGTCAAGCACTACGTCCACGAGGACACGGACGTCGCCTGGCGCCCGGCCCGCCCCTACGAGGCGCGCACGTACTTCGACAGCCACGCGCTGCTCGAGTACGCGACGCGGTACTGGGTCGACCACTTCCGCGTCTCACGCTTCTACAGCACTGAGCAGAAGACCACGGAGATCGATGTCCGCCTCCGCAAGTGCTGGCCCAGCTCGACGCTGCTCGCTGTGCTCGAGGGCGCGTGCTTCGGCTGGGGCACCGTCAGCGTCGAGCGCGAGACGAACCAGCGTGTCGCGTTCGAGATGCGCAAGGCCATCCTCGGCATGCACGCCACGGCGACGCTGCAGAGCATGGTCTTCCTGATCCAGCACTACACGCAGACGCGGCGCACCGAGGTCACGTCGCTCGCGTACGAGGCGTGGCAGATCAGCCGGACCATCTCGTCGTCGGACACGACCGTGGCGCTCGAGTGCGCCCACGCCTTCGTCATGGCTACTGACACGTTGACGGTCAAGAAGCGCACCGAGGTGGTGACGCGGAAGGAGGAAATGCTGCAGTATCTGATCGCGACGCACAAGCGCACCGGCGGCGTGTCGCACGAGCGCACCATCCGCTACACCAAGACGCTGGCCGAGCTCTACGTGTCGATTTCTGAGACGGACAGAGCCGTGTCGTTGTACCGCGATCTGTACAACGTCAGCATCGAGCGCTACGGCTACTTCCATGAGGAGACGACGGCCGTGTACAACACGCTCGTGCAGCATCTGAAGGCGACCAATCGCCATGACACGGTGCTCGAGATTGTCAGGGACTACCATGCTTATGTTTGCAAGACGTTGTCGGTGAACGACGAGAGGCGCGTGAAGTCGACGATGAACCTGGTGTCCATGTACGAGGAGCGCAAGGAGGTGGCGAAGGCCGAGGAGGTGCTGGTCAGCTACTGGAAGAGCGTCATGACCAGCAGCAAGTCGTCGTCGACGTCCATCGAGACCAAGGTCGACATCGCTGTCGAGTACTCGCGCTTCCTGCGGCGCCACCAGCGCACCGAGGAGGCCGAGGCCGTCATGCGCGGTGTGTACTCGGAGGTCGTGAACACCACCGAGGAGTCGCGCCAGGAGAGCTCGTCCGTGTTCAAGCGCGTCAAGGCCATCGCCCAGGAGTTCAAGTCCCTGAAGTCGTTCAGCATGGCCCGCTCCATCTACTCGCGGCTGTGGGAGCAGACCAAGTCGTCGTCCTCCACCGAGTCCTCGTCCATGTCGGAAGAGGTGGCCACGGAGCTCGCCGAGACGGTCAGCGAGGAGATCACGACCAAGACGGAGACGACGACCATGTCGACGTCCAACTTCTCGACGCTGACGACCGAGGACGAGTCGACGCTGCGCGAGGTGTTCCAGTCGTCGCTGACCATGTCGTCATCCAACAAGTCCATGTCGTCGTCGGTCATCAAGACGGGCATGGCGCTGTCGTCCAGCTACTACAAGAAGGAGCAGTACCACGAGGCGGCCACGACCTACTCGCAGATCCTCAGCAAGACGTGGGCCTCGATCGAGACGCGCGAGTCCAGCGTGCAGGAGCATTCCGAGGAGATGATCGAGGTGGCCATGAGCCTGGCCGAGTGCTGCTTCCAGCAGCTGCAGATCGAGCGGTCCGAGACCATCTACCGCAACGTCTTCCGCACGCTGCTGCTTCGCTCGTCCAAGAACAGCAGCCACCACGAGTGGGTGGTGCGCAAGGCCCGCGCCGTCATCGAGTACCACAAGCGCATCTACCGCTTCGACGCCGCCGTCACCTACTACCACGACCTGTGCCTGCACCTGCACCAACGCCTCGGCAAGGCGCATTCTACCACCATCGAAATGTTCATCGAGTACGGCACGCTGGCCCGCAAGCTCGGCCGCCGCAAGGACGCCGTCGAGGCCTTCCGCCACATCCACCTCGCCTTCAAGCACGAGGAGGGCTGCATCCTGCGCAAGGGCGTCGAGCCCAGCCTCACGCTGTGCGAGCTGTACGAGCAGGACCACGCGTGGGGCGAGGCCCGCAGCGTCTACGCCGCCCTGTGGCTCACCGTCACCACGCACGCCAAGGACTTCGATCTGCGCGAGTGGGTCGAGGTTGTGTACGAGCGCTACCGCTTCGTGCTCGAGAAGCTGTCGACCGGCAAGAAGGAGGAGTACGAGGCGCTGCGGCAGGTCGCCGTCGAGTACACGGCCACGTGCAAGACGCTGTACGGCGAGAAGCACGAGCGCACCGTGCGCGCCACGCTGCAGCTGGCCGAGCTGTGCGAGCGCAGCGAGACTCACCGCGAGGAGGCGATTCGTCTGTACGAAGAGGCGCTCAAGCAGAGCAGCAAGACCAGCATGACGACGACCAGGTCGAACAGCTCGCAGTCCACCAGCCAGACCACCTCTACCACCTCCAGGACGACGACGACGACGACCACCGTCTCGTCCGTCGCCCGCAACAAGCTCGCCCATATATACTCGTCCAAGGAGACGTCGTCCTCGCGCGCCGTGTCCCTCCACGAAGAGCAGCTGGCCTCGACGCGCGCCGAGTACGGCGCCTCCTCGTCGGAGAGCCTGACGGCAACCCGCGAGCTGGTCAGAAGCTACAAGCGGCAGAACACTTCCGAGAGCACCTCCAAGGCCGTCTCGACCCTGCGCTCGTCGGTCCTCGAGATCTTCAAGAGCGAGCGCAGCTCGGAGCGCGTGTTCGAGGCGGCGCGCAGCCTGGCGCAGACGTACGTCGCGCACGGCTTCAAGGCCGAGGCGGCGTCGGTCTCCAAGGAGCTGCGCGCCTCCATCTTCCAGCAGCTGCGCGAGACGAAGCGCTCCGAGAGCAGCCTGGCCGTCTTCCTGGCCGCCTTCGAGGAGACGGCCGTCGGGCGCAAGTCGTTCAGCGCCGCCATGGCCGACATCCGCTCCGAGATCTTCTTGTACTCGGCCTACTTCGAGGCGCTGTCGTCGTCAACCAAGACATCGACGTCGATGCACATCACCACCATCCTCGCCCGCGGCGTGCGGCTGCGCACCTTCCTGCTCGAGTCGGAGCGCACGGAAGAGGCCAAGCGCGTCGAGGAGGAGCTGTTCGCCAAGTTCGCCGAGCACATGTCGGTCGAGTCGACGACGACCGTCGTCGACAAGCAGACGCACCGCACCACCCTCGAAGCCTTCTTCTCCATCTTCCTCTCCAACATGGCCGACACCGACGAAGACTCCGAGGAATCCAACTCGACCCAAATCTCCATCACCATCATCGAGCACGCCGTCAACACGGTCCGCGAATACGCCAACGCCGCGCGCTACGCCAACGCCCTCGCCCTCGCCGCCCTGGTCCAGCGCTACGTCGCCCTGGTCGGCGGCTTCGCCTCGGGCGCCGTCGTGCACGCCGTCGCGCGCCTCTGCCTGTACCTGGCGGGCCGCGGCACCGAGAAAAACAGCTGCAAGCAAGCCGACGCGGCGCTGTACGCGCGCTGCCTGGATCTCAGCCGCGCGCTGCTGCGCCACGCGCTCGAAGCCTGCGCCGCGCTCGGCATCTCGCTGACCGACATGGCGGTGACCGAGCTCAACGAGATCGTCGTCGTGCTCGGCGACGAGCAGCGCAGCTACGAGGTGCTCGAGCACGTGTTGGCTGCGCTGTGGCACGACAGGACGGTGCATCGCACGTGGTCGACGCAGTTGGTGCTCGCGATTGGGTTGAGGTTGACGGAGACGAGGGCCGCGCAGGGACGGGTCGACGATGCGATTCACCTCGCCGAGGATATCAGGTACAACCTTCATCGCGTGTATGGGCCGTTGGACGTCGCGACGCTGCAGTTTACGATGTTGTTGTCGAGTTTGTATACCACGCGTGGTAGGCATTCGGAGGCCGTGCAGCTGCATGAGCATGCGTTGACGAGGTTGGCGAATGGTGTTGGTGCGAAGGAGGATGGGGAGGATGGTGTGAGCGGCAGCGCGGATGAGAGTGCCAAGGCGGCCCTGGCGCAGTTGGAGGGCGCCCAGCGCTGCATCGCTGCTGCTGGTGGGTGGAACGGCGCTGGTGTGGATGCGGGCCGCTTCCGCGAGCTGTTTGGGGAGTTGTCGCAGAAGTATGGCGGCCAGCGCGCTTGGGGTGAGAGGAAGATGGCGCCCGTCGAGAAGTGGTCGATGAAGGTGGATGCGAAGACGGGCGCTGGGTGGAAGGCGCCTGAGACGTTTTCGTTGACGGCGGTGGGGTATGATGGCGCGAAGGAGGGTGGTGTCGGCCTGTTTGATGGTGCGGTTGCTGGTAGGGCGAAGAGGGCGAGTGCGTTGAGGAAGGTGAGTAACCATGTCGTCATGCATGGATCGAGGTCTTCGAGCTATGGAAGCCAGATGAGTCAACTGCCTGTGAGAGCAGTGTAAGGGGATACCGGTCGCTGCCCACTCAATCTTTCTCTTTTCTTGTTTTTCCTTTTTCCCTTTGGTACTGTCACTTAGCAGGCATTGGTTCTGTGTTTCATTATTGTTGTTCTTTGCTTGTTGAAAAAAGTTGCTTCAGGCAACCGCCTTCTTTACCTTTTCACCATACAGCCATCATTTCCACTCTCATTGTAACAAATAATGTCTATAATACTTGCGTAGCAATTGAGTTTTCACGGTCATCGGCGTCGTCACTTGTTTCTATACTGCTTGGAATTTCTCGGTTCACCAGTCACGATTAAAAGCCAGTCACTTCAATGAAATAGCATCTGTCTTGATAGTCATGCTTCGTCACTGCGACTTTAGTGATATACCGATGGCTGCATCTGTGACATGTACTCTGACATTTTACAAGCTTGACATGCACCCCAGAAAAACTCTCGTAAGAAAGTCGATCTGCCATCTCCGTCCTGGATCCCACCTTAGCTTGGGACGATGCAGTCAGTCTTTCGGCACAGTTCCCAGAGTACATAGCCAATCAGTGAAGTACATGAACTTGAATTGCCAAGAATGAGGTAAGTCGAACACCTGTGGGGAGCTGGAGCGATCATCCGGACGCATTTGTATGAACAGAATTATGACACTTGCGTCCGGACGATCGCTCCAGCTCCCCATATTTGTCCATTTATCGTCGCGTTGCATACGTTTGCTCTGCTTCAATGCCTTTTCTCTCGTAGCTTCTCGACCCTTGCTAAATTAAAGCACCAGTATTAAACAGCACATGGGTAGTTGAAGCTATCATCCGGAAGAGAATGTCGGATTAAAAACTCTACATATACATCCAAACGATAGCTTCAACTACCCATACTAGTATATACCATGATCACACAACCTTCCAAAAATTCCACTGGTACGTGTATTCGAATGATAAAAAGTAAAGGGCAAAGAGATCACATTCAAAAGGTAGACCCGACACTGTCATTTCTGTCGTCCGTGTCGTCATCTTCAAATTCCTCCGATCCCTCCATCGACTCCAGGCTCTCTAATGCCCGATTGACGCCCTCCTCGATGTAGTCGGCAATTCTATCCTGTACACTCGGATCCTCCTCCTCCGGCTTCGCCGATTCTGGCCGTCCTCCGTCGTCATCATCACCGGTATCAGGGTAAATGCTGCGGCTGGAATCCGTTCTGCCCGAAGATTCAGAGGGAGGTCTCAGAAAGGAGAGCTTGGTAGTGTTTTGTGCCTCGATTGCTGCGGCTTGCGCTTCAGCATGGTACCGTTGGGCTCCCATGCCGCGGAGTTGTGTTCTCAGTTTTTTGACCTCGCTTTCCAGTGCGTGGGCCCTTCTCAGTAGCATGATTTCCACCCCTGGTCCCTTAATATCTTCTTGTTCCAAGTTGTCCGTCATCAACACGTACTCAAGGGCTTTGGCGAGTTCAGTAATCTCTCCCGCCTGGGTGCTGATGGTTTCCTCGCTTTGTGCATGAGCTTTTTGTAAGTGCTCGTTTCGGCGCCTGTATTCTTCAATGAAGTCTTGCTTGCGGCCAAAGATGTTCTCGCATGTCTCGGAAATATCCTCCACTCGTTCTGCTAGGCTTCGAACCGACTCGACCAAATCGTCAAAGCTGGCTTCCATTTATTGGGTTTGTGCATTCAGTGATTCCGTTGTCCTGTTCTGAAAGTCTCGCTATCGCAGGGTAAGCCGTGCGGGCGTTAATCTTGTTCAATGATTTTTTGCGCTCTGTGAAAATGGAACAAGGCCGGACTCTCCGTCATGTACAGAGCGACACATCTCTACGCATTGATTTATATGAAAACAATGGATTTCAAAGCTGTGTCATGTCATGAGTTTGGGTCTATTCCACTTTTAATTGATTCCGCCGCCTTGGCTCAAGGAACAAAAGAGAGGTAAAAGCGAACAATGAAGACAGTAATGACATTTCACCCTTTCCAAATGCGTCGAAACATCCCTTCTTTGTCCTATCTTTGTCATCGTCTTTGTTTCTCCCGAGTGCAATCCCACTCTGCTCACTTCCTGCCTGCTACGTTGAATCATCGGACTGATGTTGCCAGACACAGCTATGTATGCGCTGCCATCGTGAAAAGATGCAGTTCAACTGCAATAGGAGTCCCAGTGAATTGCTAAGTATGATAGCTGGCTGAATCGCAAGAGACGAATTATTGGTGAAATAGAGGTTGCTTTGCCGAAGCCTTGAAACGGGAGCTTAAGGAATCGTATCTGGTGCGCGAAGCGTTACAGAGTACTTGGTGTCTATCTCGGGCGGCATACACTGTATATTGTTATCTTTTGCTATCCCGAAGACTTCTGACAGCTTACACTCCAGACTTTGCTGCTTCATGCGCAAGCCAGTGGGCGCTTTCGTTACCGGCGATTCCTTTGTGAGCCGGAATCCAGTGTAACTGAACTCCCAGTCCAACCCGATGAACTTCGTGCATAGCCTTTCTGAATGTATCCGTGATGTAGCAGCCTGTTTCATGTTTCTGTTTACGAATGGAGCGGAGTGCCATCTGACAATCGCTGAAGACGACAACTTCTGGGGCCTTGGTTTCGAGAGCCATATCGATTGCCATCCAGATGCCCATAAGCTCAGCTGCTCGTACTTTCAGTCCAGGGTCTGTGTCGAGGTAAGCCTGCGAGTATTTGCCCAGAGCAGGCATAATCGCGGCTGCGCCAAGCCTCTTCCTGATTCTGCTCCCGTCTGCATACACTATGAGAGGAGACGCTTGCTGGCCCGATATGCGATCGTGGTTGTCGACCGCTTCAGCGGGATTGTCGGCTATGAATACAGGTAAAGAGGGAGGGTAAAGTAGTCCTTGTTCTAATTCTTCCGTTGCTTGTCTGGAGCAATCATTCGTGAAATATCTGCGCTGAGACAGTGGCCACTGACAATTATTGCTACCTTGCGCAATAAATTTCCATCTTGCGTCAGCCAGCTTGTCTCCCAATGCCAGATACGGAGATTTGGTAGGTGTTTTCCACATTACTTCGTCGGTTGAATGCTGCTTCGGTTTACTTGAATTCAATGAATTAAGCCAGGTGATGTTGATTTCTGGAAGTATTGTATAACATGTAGTTTTCATCAGTGGATGGCGGATGGATTGCTTTAAATACGCCTCCAACTTTTTACGGGAGTGTGCCATGGGATAGCCTCTTCTAGCGCATTTTATGGAGAGGCTGGGCATGTTATCGGTGAAGAGCAAAGATTATCATTACAAAACTATGAAGGAACAGTAGGAATGTATGCAGATATCGTGAGTTACTCGTAAGGATGTATGGAATGATACTCGTGGTGGTCATTTCAGATCCCCTTGAAATTCTCATGCATACTTGGATCGGATGACCTTGCTGTGATTCGGGGCAATCGGCGATCATCTCAAGGTCATATTTGCACTATCGTGATCATAAGCCGGTAAAAGAAAAATTTGGTTCTACGATATGTATGTACAGCAGCGTCATTCGCACGCCAAAGAATTCTTTTAGCTTTGGAAGACTTCGGGGCGGTAATCTGGTACTACAGACATTTGAAAAGTATGTGGAGATCCTGGTGGCAGGTGGGTACATGCAGCTCTGTAGGCCGAGGGGACAAGCACCCCAACCTCCCCGCTACCACTCATACGTCCAGCTTAACCTCAGCCACATTTCAAAATTCCAACTTACTCAGTATTGACCTTTGTTACCGTTAGCTATCGGCCCAAAAAACGCCGCTATCTTAGCATATGAGAGGTGATAGCCCTTGCATTAATACCGCCGATTGTGTCCAGAATTTCGAGAGAGGAAACACCCGCCATAAGGCTCTTTTAGGATGATTGTTCTAGAATTATTGGATATTATGACGTAAAGCGTTGAGTAGGACATGTGATGGGTTATTCATGATATGAATCGATTGCTTCTGAGTAAGGAGGTATTACAAGTCTCCGTCGACTAGATCATGTGCTACTGTAATACAACTGAATCAACACTGATTGTGTACTGCAATCCAGCGCGAGGCGCGGATGGCTAACATTTTTCTTTCTTGTTCGCGCACATTCCAATCTCCAGTGGCCCGCCGCTATCAACCCTATCTAACCTCAAAAATAGCCCTATCATTTCTTTCAAACCATGCATATAAGACAACATGAATTTGTTACCCTCTGGGATTACTTTCGCGAGAATATTCACTACTGTATCGCATCTCTTGCTGTCCCGCTCTACCTACCCTCTTCCCGGAGCTTACTAAGGTCACTGCCTCAACATGTTTGCGAGATACAACAGAAGTCTTGTAAGTTCCGGCGTTGACACCTAAGAATTGATCAAGGAACAACAGCTGATAGTTTATCGCCTGGTGAACCAGTGGCCCGGAAGCCGACAATATCGATCTGTTCCTGCTCACAGAAAAAGCGTCAGACGGCCCATACAACTATCCGGGGAGCGTAAGCCATCAGAAACCGGTTTTCATGCTGTCATCCGCAGATTCATTGCTCGCTACAAAGAAATGCGAAGTGCGAAGAGACTGCCATGTCAAATGCTTTGGAACTTTCTGTTTGGTAAGAGAGTAGACAATCAAAAACCAAGCCAGCACATCAGCCATCATTCAGGAAGAACGCCAACGGTCACGACATACTTTCTAGGAATGTACCCGAGAAAGGATGACCGTGGTACGGGCTGTGACACTGAAGATCCCCAAGAAAATTCAGACCAGCAGGGAAAGAAAGGTGATGCTGGGGACGTTGCGCAGACTGACAAAAGAGCTCGACATCTTCGAGACGTTGAAGAAGTTGAAAATGGCGTAAAAGCGCGCAAGGAGATCAACATTGTTGGAGAAATTGGGGAGAGTGTCGAAGAGAGTGATGACGCAAAAGATGGGGTAGATGATTCCTACACGGCTAAAGTGACGACAGACCATGAGAAAGATGTTCAAGAAGTTGGAAACCTGGAGAAAGCCGATCAGATTGAATGGAATGTTGCAGACGAAGCTAAAGAGGTCGAGAAAGATGTTGACGAAGAAGTCAGAGATGATGTGGATGAAGAAGTTGACAAAGGTTTAGAAGACATCGAAGAGCATATGGAAGGAGATTTGGAAAAAGACGAGGAACATGCCGATGAATATATGGAAGAACACGAGGTTGATGAAGGTCTGGAACAACTAGAGGAAAATGTCCAAGAACTCAAGGAAAGTGTCGACGGAGAAGTAGAAGAATCTAAAGTGGATGTGGACGAAATAGTCGGGGAAGACGTCGATGGAGAAGCCGACAAAAAAGTTGAGGAAGAAGCCGAGCAGTGTCTAAAAGTAGTCGTGCAAGAGACTGGAGAAGAGATCAAAGGGGCTGCTGAAGACGACTTGGAAACCACTGACGAAGATGACGAAATCAGAGATGAGGATAGGAATGTAAGAGAGAGTTGCAGAGGCGGTGTTGAATGTGCCCCTGGAAGGCACGCCAAAGAAGGTGTCGAAGAAGATGTAGAAGAGGTTGAAGAACGTTCAATGAAGGAACTCCCTCCGAAATCATTATTGGGAAAGAAGGGCACCATTGAGAAGACTGAGGAGAAGGGAACAAGCCGCGAAGGACATCACGATGGTTCAAACGCCCCAGAAACACTCAAAAATCCGTTGTTCAAGGCCTGGACATCAGATGAGCCCCCAAACGCAGGGACATATGTTGGAACCTCTGAAAAATCGGAATCACTACGACAAATAGAACTACAGACGGAGCCAACTGAGCCAATACAACCTGGAAACATGGCTATTCAAGCTATGCCACCCTCGGAAGACATCAGAACACTCTTCTCGCAGATAGTAAATTTTACCTCTGCAAACGACGCACTGCAAGGCCCCAGGCGAACAGCACTCGGGACGAGGAATTTCATCAGTTATGTCTTAAACCCCAGGGGAATCCACATCGATATGGACGAGTCCAAGACAGAATCGGCTTTTGACCACTTCAAAAGCATAGAGCCACCACAAGGGTCAGACGTCCAGAAGCATTACACAGACTTCAAAGGGTTACACTCATCGACGGTCTGGATCAGTCCTACATCAGATGTCATACAGGCGATTCACAACAACTACTCTGAGATGCATCAGTCGGTCCCAAAAGCCCTTTGTGAGCCCGAGTGGGTAGATGATGCCGTCAAGTATCTGCTTAAGAGCGAGCCTCGGAGGGAGTTACAGCCTAAACCAAGCAGCCCGCCACGATGGCTTCCTGTTCGAATGCGAGAAGAGAGCTTCCGGCCACAAGATGGTGGCGTCTGGGAAATGCCTCCAGTTGTTCACAAAGATATGCCGGTGGACCTTTCGTTCAACTTCAACGTGCAGCCCGATTGTTCTTACTGGATATGGACTGGTGGCTTCCGTCCGGAGATTAGTGGAAAGTTAACGTCACTCGCATCAGTACGCTTTCGCCGCTCACTGTGCCCATATCTCACAATTGAGGTCAAGAGGGACAATAAAGGCAGTAGCAAGGGTCGACAACAGATTGCAGCTGCCGCTTCCACAGCCCTGTATAATCGCTGGACGCTCAGGGCGAGGTCTCTACGGATGGCCGGAACACCTCTCAGCAGAGAAAGATTTTCAGACGTGAGGCATTATGGGCTTCTGCTCGCTGGCGTCAAATACGAAGTGTGGTGCATGCGGCCACACAACCAAATCGGTGTATCTCGTTATTCTACCAGCGCTTGGTCTGGGTGTAGCATGCGACGAGTCCACTCAGGCGATCTTGACACGAGGACTGGAATTATGGATTACATCAATTGGATAAATGAGATACACTGCTGGGGCAATACAAGACACAGCTCCAGCTGTGTTAGTGACATCGAAGGCCGACTGATACCGGAGGGGAAGGCGTTGACAAATACGTTTGCTCACCTGGCTCATACGAAGATGGATGATCTGCGAATCTGATCAAATTCAGCGTGGAGCGAGAGAAGAATGGGTTTGATCTTTTTCTGTCCTTTGCAGTTTGGTATCGTCCGATTGGTTGAAGTGTACAAAGTTGTCAATTTGATCTTCACGTAGGCGTATAGTCATTTGTGTAGTAGCCAATATGTTTGCTCTATGTTACGTAACTGGAAACTTACGAATGATTGTGTGTATTTGAATTTGCACCAGAGTGGA
This sequence comes from Lasiodiplodia theobromae, assembly GCF_012971845.1. Taxonomy (NCBI): domain Eukaryota; kingdom Fungi; phylum Ascomycota; class Dothideomycetes; order Botryosphaeriales; family Botryosphaeriaceae; genus Lasiodiplodia; species Lasiodiplodia theobromae. The sequence goes on from NW_023336523.1 coordinate 108,509, forward strand.
TAACTACGGCTAAAGTGCTATAGGTAGCTTGGTTAGTCCATACTGCGATGAATAAAAATATGAAAAACAGAAAGTTTTCTACAAAACGCGGTAAGTGTAGTTCACCCGATAGATGTCGTAGAGCAAGAAGCACGAACGCCTGCAGGTCGTACAGCGTTTGGCTCAGCACACACAGGATCAATAGAAAGGCGTTATCTGCATTGGAAGCGACGGGGTTCCCGGCAGTGTGGTTCGTTAGGGATGCATAGGGGGGAAACGAAAGGCCGCGTCCAATGGTCCTGCAGCAGATCGCGCATCGGCGAGGCACTTTAATGAAATTTGATGTCAGTCGGGCAGAAGGCGATGAAGGGAAAGGGAACAACAGATAACCACCTTTGACTTTTCGCTTTTCGAGATCATATTGTGAATGCTACATCCACTTGAAAACACCATAACCTAGCACCCGATACGGCTAAAACTGGGACAGACGTCGTATTGTGGAAGGAGATCGGGACCGCAAGTCCCTTATCGCGGCAAATATAGTTCGGTGATAGTGATGTTCCCTTCCTTCTATGGGGTTGATGTTTTAAGCAGAGAGGGCTAGTATGGACCAAGAAAAGAAATAAATCGTGGGTTTTGCATTAGCAAAATTTTTGGCATGCTGATACTTGTGATGGTGTGTATCCTTTTTGTACTGCTTCAAAGGCTATGCAGGGACGGGTAACATTTTTGACCCACGTACTTTCCAATAGATAGTGACATCATCCTATCGATTGAGTTCAGCTTATCTCCCACCAATAGCAGTCCTGCTGTCCGTCGACACGGTCAGTTCGCGAAACATATATATCAGTCTGCTTTGCCCAAAAATATCGGTATAAGGCATCAATAGTCACTTTTCCTTATGTTATCATGTTACTTTCGATCCGTTCTCTCCTACTTCCCCTTAGCGATATTGAATCAGCATGCTTGCTAAATACAAAAGCAACTTTGTAAGTTGGGTGTCGTCGCTCGGTACCTGTCTAGGTATGGCGGCTGATGGAGCTTTCACAAATACACCAGCAGCCCACAATCCGACATTATCGATCCAGCCTTTTTGGGGAAACTGGAGCCGTGCGACCGGGTCCACTTTCCAAGGGGTATATGCCACCGGGCACCGGCTTATCAGCAGCTCTGAAAAGCCTTAGTGTTCGCTACAACGAAACACGGATGGCGAGGAGATTACCACGTCAGGTTCTCTCAAACTTTATATCTCGAAGGGAGAAAGCCAATCAAAATCCAGGCAAGGAAACCAGTCGACCCTCAAGAACGAAATCTACTGCTGGCATGACTTATTCTTTCCCCGCCACGCATATGCCGTTCCTCATGACTGGATTTTGCTTCTTCTTCTTCTTCTTCTTCAATTGACAAATGCCTCCGAAAACCTTCTAGGAAATCATGTTACGGACACGTATCTCAGATGAACCATCATGTATTGTAGTTTGGTGTAACGTTTGCTGCATCTCCCGAGGGACCAATGGATACGCGCTATCTCGATCGGTTGCAGCAAGGCTCCCGGCACTGTGGTTGGGGGAGATATGCGAGACGAGAATGAAAGGCTGTGTCCAATGTTCCTGCAGCAGATCGCGCATTGACACGGCGTTTTGGCCTAGTCGGATGTAAGTCGCAGATGAAAGGGGGGGAAAGAGAAATACAAGGAATATCTATCCCTTGTTTCTGGGGCCCTGTGACCTGTCACAAATAGTGCTTCCACGGAAATAGGAATTGATAAAACATACGCGCAGGATGGCAAGAGGGAGTGCCGATAGCGTATTTGGTGGAAGTGGTCTGCCCCGAGGTGTTTTTTGGGGCAGCCGCCTCTCGGAGGAAATAACTCTAGCACGTCGGAAAGTAGGAACCGACGCTGCAACGGTCTTGCATCTGCGCAAGGAACGCTGCAAGGCTGGTCAGACAGCCGCCAACCATCTGTGGTACAGGACACGCAGAAGATGACAACGCTAGCGACTTTCCGCATTCAGCTGCTGCTGCTACTACGAGCCTCCTTCCCGTAGCTCTGTCCCAAGCCCTCCCCCCTTTCTCAAGCGCCGGCACCACCAGACATGTTACGCAATGAGACATCCGGCGCATGGGGGGAATCAGCAATGACATCAGCGGCGTTTCGCAATCGCCGCTCTCTCTCACGCAAAGCGCACCATCTTCCGTCCAGCAGCAGATGGCGCCTTCCCTCTTTCATCGTCCCGTCTCCGCTTCTCCGTCCTTGCCGGCTGGGGAGTAGAAGTAGTGATGTTTCCGCCGTGTTCCACCGTCACAGCCGCCCGGTCCGACCCGACGTGCGGCATCAAGACCTTCGCCTCGATGGCCTCGCCGGCGAGTTCGCCGCGCAGGTGGTCAGGCGGACCGGGGCCGCCGGGCTTCTCTTGCATAAGCCGCAGGAGGAACATGCCCGTGAAACCGTCCAAGCGGAAGGTTGTTGTCGTCATGGTGTTCGGCGGAGACACTTCCGCTGGATGATCGGGGGCGGACCCGGGGGTCGGGATAGGCTGCCATGCAGTTAGCGAGAGAAGAGCGGAAAAGTATAGTATAGTGTATCATCCCACAACCCTGCCGGCGATCATGACGGGATCATGCTTTTCTTTTTTGTTCCGTTCGGTTACATGCGGCTCAACGGAGATACCGGGGGCAGGGTGGGAGGAAAAAAGTGAGACGTACTGGGACCAAGGGCCGGCGCACCGCGGCGGGTTGGGAGGACTGAGGCCCAAAATTCGACCGGGGTAGGTCGGCGTGGAGGTGGTGCTGTGCTTGCTCGTAGCGGCGCTGGGCTGCTGTGGTTTCGCGGGCTGGATTTGGAATGCGGAGGCTCCGCGGAGGCTCGATGGGGGCCTGACGGTCCATCGGACTGGGAAAAGAAAAGGATGGATGGGGGGGCTGTGGGAAAAGGTTTTTTTGCACCCTGCCGGCACGCGGGTGGTGGCGGCAGGCATGTAGCCGACGGGAAGCTGCAGCTGAGCGGTCACGTCGCGGCCGGGAGAGGCCACCGGTGAGACGGCCTGGGCGTCACCGGTAGAGGCATGGCGCGGAGATGCCGATGGAGTTGAGGTCGAATGAAATCATGGTGCTCGCCGGTGAGGTGGGGAGGAAGTAGGTGGAGACGCTCCTCGTGTCGACCGGTCGCTAGGTACGGCCCGGCCCGGCTGGTGGGCTCCACTGCGCGCGCCTTTTTTCTACGTCATGTCATAGTCCTCAGCTGTGAGATAGAATGGAAAAAGGCCTGGGCGTCTTCCTACTCCTCGCATTCGCCTTCGCTGGCCTCGCAGAAGTAGTAAGATGCGGATCATTGCTCCAGATCACACAGTCACGTGTGTGGCTGGCGAGCGGGCGGGCTAGACAGCGGGACGGAGCGGGAACAGCGTGCTTATCAAGCTGCCTCACTCAGCCCGAGATTATCGCGATCACTTCGACTCTGTCACATTTCGCCGGGAATAACTATTCTCTGCTGTTGACCGGATGCAATAAACAAAATTCTCCGCATGGCTGCGACGATCGTAAACAGAGCAGGGATGTCGCAGCTGTGGCAACACAGTTGCCGATGAGGGCATGTATCCGATGCCCCTGCGCCCAACCAGATGTTTGCCCTGAGACAGGCCAGTTGTTTCGCCGCCCCGCCCATCAGTCTGCCCGCTATCGTTTTTGAAGCCCCGCTGATGCTCACTTATTACTTACTCCAGCCTTGCTGATTTGTCCCCATCCATCGCCACCCATAACAGAATTATCGCCTAGTCTGACAAGCTTCGTCATCCTGGGGAGGTTCGCGACTGCAACAGCTCGCGCGCCTGCCGCTTACTCGCCACCCATGCAAAATCCGCCAATATTGCCAAGGAAACGTGCTCCATCCTGTCGTATTTACATGCACAATTTCTATCTTGCGTTAGTGGACATCGTGAATTCCCTTTCCAATACCCGAGCACCTTTACGAGGGCCAGATCTCGGAAAGCAGTGCGGAGACTGCCCCCCTGTCGCCCGCGCACAGTCCGCTTCGAGTTGTGCCATGCTATTTACGAGGATGTGATCGCTCAAGTCGGAATCTCGCTTAATCTTTGTGCTACAAGATCAACTGGCTTCTATCGTCATTTAACAATGCGCACTGGGTCTACGGGACAAATGTCCGGACCTGTAAGCTCTGGGCGATTTTGACCTCTCTGGGTGTAACAGCATATTCCTAATAACCCTAAGAATCCAAGACGCGCTCGGAGACATCGTCACCAACTGCCATTCCACCTACAGTCCCGCCGAGCACCACGAATACTGCGAGAAGCTCGGCAACGCGGTGGCCGAGCTGCAGGGCGCGAGTGTGTGAGTGGTGTTGTCGCATTTCTGACACCCGAGACCCTTCACATCAGTGCGCTCACACAGGGGCCATAGGGAAGATCAGATCCGCCGCTGCGCTTTGAAGTGCAGGCACATTTTGGGATGTCTGCTCGGATATCTGGAATCTGCGAGACAAAGAGATCTTGGGACAAAGCCGGACATGACGACGATGATACAAAATGTGATGGAATAATGGGAGAACGTTTGCGGAGATTCTTAGAACCTATGATTCTGGGATTGGGGAAGGTTGCGTTGCTTAGACGGAGGCGTCGCGTTCCTGTCGCCGGGGCGCATTTTGGATCTTGACTTGACCCAATCCGCTTAGTGAGTCGATTATGAGTAGTCTCACATGACATAGTTCTTAGCATAAGCTTCACCTTGCCGATTTTAGCGGGCACTGGAAAGATCGAACATGCTGATCAGAAAAAGGCAAATATTTCCACTACGGTAGAGATATTTGGTGTACTATCACAGGTCTGAACCTCCTTGAGCTTCCTGGATCTGTCATGCTGACTTATTGAACTGGGTGAGAACAATAACAGCCTCGTCAAGAGCCTCAATATCCTTCAGCCCGAAGCGCCCGTACTGCTTCTCAGCCTCCCTGATAGCGGTATCTATATCTCGCGTTGCTCGTAAAGATCTGATCGTGATATCCGTGGCCGATGTTTGGAACTTTTCGACTTTTTCCAGCAACTGTGCGAGTTGCATCAGGAGAAGCACCCGCGACGGGAGAACCCATCTGCCCACCACCTGGGGTAACATCTTGACCATCGCTGGAAGCGCCATGCTGTGCTGCCCATTATCGTGACCCTCCTTCATATTCAGCTCTGTGATAACTTCACACTGCTTCTGTAGCACACCGAGGTCCTTTTCCATACTTTCCAAGAAAGCAATCAGATGAGGCGTTTCTAACAAAATTTTCTTGATAAAGAGGCGAATTTCGTCCATGGCTACTTCCCGTTCTGCAGAGGTGAAAGAGTTATCCGGCGAGATTCCCTTCTCCGTTGTGTTCTGCCGCATGGAAGCCCATTTTTGGAGGGCTGGCTTGTTGGACAAATTGACGCTGTCGACCATTTTCTGTACAATGTCAAACGATTTCTGGAGCAAGCTAAAAGAGAAGAAAGAACAGGTTAGCTCAGTTTCCATGTTTCATACTGGATCATCAGGCCTTACTCGCTTATAGGATTGACAATGTCATCAATTGTTTGAATAGACAGGTAGATGATGCCTTCCTCGTCTGTCAAGTTACTCTTCCTGACCAAAGTGGAGACTTCGCTAATGCCCGTTTTACTGTCATGGACGGAGTCCCTCTGGTCATTCGCATCGGCTGCTTGATCGTGAAGATAGGCAAGGTAGTTGCGAAATTTGCCTAGTGGCGAAGAGGTGAGAGAGGTAGACGATTGAGACTGACCGGAGGTTTTGGGTGACGGGGGGCCTCTCGAGATCGTAAGATCGGAACTCAGTGTCGTGATTGGGTGCTTACTATCACTGGGTTGGGACTGTATGATGTGGACCTTTTCCTCATGACTCTGCCCAGGCAGGCAATATCCTAAAAGCTGCAGAGGAGTAGTCAAGACGTTTGAGCCGCAGATCCGAGTGTCTCTCTGTGGGGCATCATCAATGAGGAGGGTCGACGAGATATAAAGACAGAAACATATGGCAATTGCCCATCTCAGAGCTCGCCAGAGCACAGTGGAAATGATCTCGAGACCCTCAAAAGTATCGTTGCGGTCTCGCTTTTCCCGCTTTCTCTTCTTGGCTGCATGATCGATATTGTACATTCTCCCTAGTCGCTGTCACTATCAACTGTTTTGAAATTCAGGATGTGTTGAGCTCACCATGGGGACTGTATAAGTGTGAGTAGTGCCGACTACGCTTATATGAAGACTCATGCGGAATCGCGAGATCGTCGTCGGATCGTGGCCAGGTGAGTTCGGGACACAGAGCTGTTGCTCCGTTGCTTATGTTGTCCGAGTGCCAAGTGTAAGAGCTCGCCAATCTGCCTTTGCGGGTCCTTCCTGCCCTCCGCCGTTGTATGTCGTGCAGAAATTCCACAGGGTTGTCCGGCGTCAGGGTATTTCGCGATGCCATGACGTTCATTGAGCTTTAATAAAATTCTGGCATTATTCGATTTAGGATCTTAGGCTGCAGTTCGTCCATTCTATGTTGCATTAAATTCAAACGCGATCAAAGAAGTTCGTTGCGTTGGCCGGGGAGAGCCAAGCATCCGGATTCGGCGCAACTTCTAAACAATGAACACCTGGGCTTGTCCATGTCAAAGGACTAGTATTGTGAGCATTCCGTTATTTATGATAGAGTCCGCACTTGCACAGTAGCTGCTGACCTTGTCTTACTACAACGCAGCATGTAGTCTCAACTAGAGCTCTGTTTGTTCACAGCCACAATATGGTCTTATCACAAGATGTATTGTGTTCTTCATAACACAGACTTTCGGAACAATGCCAGATATTTCTTTTCAACCAAGTATTTGCCGACTTCCGCTGAAAGTCAAAGCCTCACCATCAGTCATGGCATGACACTGGATAAGTGCGACCACAATGTGTGCCAGACACATCGAGGGGTCCCTAGTCCTCCCGAAGAGCTCCGTGTCCAAGCAACAATCATTGAAGCTGAAGCTTGTCGCCTTCCTGTGCGCATCTAATGCCAAACTAAAGTCTGCAAACGGCCGAGAGCTGCCGAGATGAACTCTAGGGAGTTCTATAGTTGGATCTTTGATCGACAATGTGTACAGCTTCTGTGAGTCGTTACCACCTGAGTTCAAAACCGCCCTTTGTAGTGTAATATTGCGATCTCTTCCTGCGACGGTTGATGCCGGGCGACCATGCTCGTGTAGCAGCTCACTGCCGTACATGAGGCTATCCTTCAGCAGATTGACTCTAAGGTCTGTCAGCAGGGCCTTCAACTTTGCAAATATTGCTCGTTTCATGGTAAGCAGTACGTACTTAACATCCTCCATGAGACTTTCACCATCCATTAGAACGAAAGATATGTCGTTGAAGCGTAAATCTCAAGGTTTGTTGCAATGGATAGGACTTATCTGATTGGTGCACCGTCTGTCTTATGACTTTTGTTCACGTATAACAAGTATAATTGTATTTGAAGGCATCTTATTCTCTTTGATCAATATCTGCTCTATGGAGTCTCTCGAAGTGGCAGCCACTTAGGCCATGGGGTGCTCAGCGACCGGGTAAGCCTCGAGATTGTCACCAGTCATGAAGTCCATGAGGGCTTCGACGCGGGCGAGAATTCGATCAAGGTGCATCGCATCGTCGTACATGAAGATCATGGTCCGAAGCTTCATGACCTTGCTCCTGCTACCAATCAAGCCCATGGCGATCGCAAGCCAGTATTCCCTCAGAGTGTGATATCTCTGACGATGGTAGCGGAGGGTGACACCCGGCACATCGATGACTGGGATGTTGAAGGGCCATTCCGCAGACCGGTATGAGGTATGGATGCGATAAAAAGAGTTCAAGACGTCCATGCGGTCGTCCACCCTCCATCGCAACCTTCTCTCCTCCTGGCTTATCCTGCTCGGTTCAGACAACGTGAACATCTCGGTGCGACAGCAAGGGCATGTACGTTGGAACTCCATGCGTCGGTCACACCAGGTGCCCAGCCATTCCATCATGCAATTCCAATGGAAGAAATGCTTGTCGTTCGATTCGGGACACATGCGTGCCACCAAGTCTGTCGGCTCGATATTCTCATTGCAGATTGGGCAGTTCTTATGCTCCGATGGCACATCTAACCCGCGGGGCAACGCTGGTGTCCAGTCGTGTGCTCCTCCAAGGTCCTCAAGCTTGTCCGCCTCGACAGTGTCTCCAGCGCGCCTCAGGATGTCCTTGATGAACTCCGAACGGTGGGCATAGGCTCGAATCGTGTTGCTCATCTTGGTTGTTGGGGGCTTAAGAGAGTCGTAGGTCTCGGTTTGCGAATCTTTTTCTGCCCTCCATAGTCTTTCGAACAGCAGTTAATGAAGACTCTCAAACTGACATTGTATATCAACACTGATCTTCGAAAACCTCCTCCTGGGTGTTAGAGTGTAGAATGAATATAGTTGTTTTGCCGTTTTGTTATAAGTTGTATGCAGACAATGCCAGGGTAAACCTGAACAATCTGCAGTATATACAGTTTCTGACGCAATTTCAGTAGATGAAAATTACTGTCCGCTCCAGCAACTAGTGATGCTTGCTGACCCGTAGCGGTGGGGGATAGGTACTACTATGTGGGATGTCAGCCGGGACTTTCGTTGCTAGGAATCAAGCGGGGCCCACAAACAAAGGCCGGTGCCTAGTCTGTGGGTCGCAATATGTAACACTGACATTGTTTACAATGATATTGGCCGTTTCAAGGTTCTTGGTCAGCTTCCACGATACTCTCCATAGCCATCCAGCTATCATCATTGCCTGTCTCAGAACCAGCTCATATAGCTTGATTACGCATGACAGACGCAGTGATCTGGTTCGACTGCCCTTGCAGGTGGGCTATCGTCTGAGTTTGTCCCTGCGTCTGCCCTTGCAAGCGGGCAATTTGCAACTTGTGCTGGTCCCGCATGTGTGCGATCTCTCTACGCAACTGACGTATCTCCTCATCGTGCTCGCATAGCTGCCTGCGTAAGGATGTTACTGCGGAATCGATATCCTCCATTGAAGTGTCCATATACCGCTTGCCATCGGTCGGCTCTTTGCAAAATTGCTCTATAGTGACCAAAGCGCGGTTTCCACGTGCACTAGTGTTGACGTTCGCATGGGGCGTGGAAGTGAGCGGTTCATCTTTGTAATTGAAGGGGATCCGGATGGAGCTGTTGAGAGGAATCTCGTACCCGTCGTCAGGAGTATTGTGCAGCGGAACTTCGGCCTGAATTTGCTGGACACTGTACGAAAGACCCATCAATTATGACCCACGAGTCTTTGCAAGTGCGCTGATCGTACCTTTGGACCCACTCTGCGACACTATGGCGGCGCGCCCCTCCCCCACACAAATCGTAGCGCATATGCAAATCAGTATGCCTCCCGCGACGGCGGAGCTGTGGCGAGTCATCGTACGCCTTTGTCCCAGCGGTGTCATGGTGTATACCCTCGTCAGTGAGCCATTTTTCTCCAGCTGCCTTCCACCAGTCTCTCGTAGGTTCAGGCTCAGAGCGCCGACGGCTGTGTGTGATGCCAACCCGCATGTTGCACCCGCTCGTTGCCTGGGGAGCCCGCCCGTGATTATCCATCTGGAAAGGAGGGACCAGTGCCGCTGGCGTAGGTGCCTGGCCGCCGACCCTGCGCTCGCCCAAGCGGAACCTCATACCGGCATGATTTTCTTCGGTGTTTGTGTCCCTAGGGCTGAAAGCGTGTTGTATAGATATGCTATTAGTGGTGTAGTCATTTCTCCTGCCGTCTCCGTAGCTATTTAAAGCTACCCCTGGCGGGGAAAAGGTCGAAGTCGAAGAGGAGTGCAAATCAGGGAGTAGGTAGGAGGGTTCAAGGTTGTAGGGCTTTTGAGAGATGAAACGGACAGCCCTGTGGTGGCCAAACGGGTGGGCCTCGATTGGAGAAGCATAGATTGGAGCTTCCGCTTGAGCTTCATCGTATATTTCATCATTAGAGTTCCTCGCAGGAGAACTACAGCGGGAGGCAGGGGAGATGGTATTGGACGTCATAGGAAAGATGGCTGGAAGTTGTGCTCTAGTGCGATTGGCGAAGGTCTAGAAGGAATGATATCAGAGAGAGATGTCGGTGATAGAGGAACGAGGGTAAGACAGAGGGGCTTTGCCGTGCAAGTTGCCCATGCGGAGATCGTGCCAGCCAAAGTCGTCAAAATGTCTAGACCGCTCAAGACCTGTTCATGCCGAGGCCAATGTAGGAACGCAGAATGTGCAAAGGAAGTTGGCAAGCATAGATATAAGTAGTAAATGGAGAACAAACGCCGGAGCGTTGTGATTCAGTTCGGCGAGACAAGCAAATTGTTGTCGCAGGCAGCCGTGTTGCATGGCATGGCAACACCCGCATCACACACAACAATATCCACGCCTGAGACATGAATATAACAAAGAGATATCGCATGGTTGCAGATTAATCAAAACACGAGGCAGCCATGGTATCAGTTTTGCAAATATCCATAATCGTCACGTCTTTTCTTTTTCTGCTGTTGATATTATTAGAAATCGTAGTCAGGCATGGTCACTCCCACCGTAGTTTGAGCCGTAATACCTCTCGGCACTGTTACTAGCGCTACTAGCATTATGGAGAGACTAGTCCCAAAGTAGTGACCGTTCACATCATCCATGCATCTCTAGTCATCCCCGCCACAGCATGCTTCGGACCTCAGTGGTCAAAGATTATGTCGACATACAGTATGGCTTGGTCAGCACTAGTAGGCTCTTCTGGCACTAATTGGTGGACGTGGTGATTAAGCGTGCACTGTGTGAGAGTGTCCTGGCGTTCGTTACAGTCACAAATGAAAGCGTTTGACGTTTCCCACCCAACGATATCGGCGCAGTGGATGTGTTTCTGAGAGAAGTGATAGTGATGCAGATTGACCTGGAGTATATAGTTCTGCCATTGAAGCCTCATTCGGTTGAGTGCCTTAGAACCGCTCAGTGTGGGTTTGACATCTTCGGCAGTGTACCCGAAAACGAGTGGAAAACAGCTGTTGGAAGCCTTGATGGGATATCTCAAAGAGTGATAGGTAGCTGCGTTGAACAGGCAGCACTTTGAAAAGGCGCTGTGCGAAATGGATTTAAAGACAGCTTTCAGACGGAGATCAGTTGGAGTTGATCATTGGGATATGCTACTGATGTGTTCATAACACATCTTTCCCAATAACACCTGGACGTTCCAGCCTTGGCGGCGTATTGTGCGTGGACAGTGACTGAATCATGCTCTACATAACCGACCCTAATTTCTGTTCTTCTTCGTTGCCTCCACAACAACCTTTCACGAGCGACCAGTCACATACTCAGAAGAATTTTCCTCAACCAAGCGAAGAATGCCTCCAAGAATGGTTTGGCCTCCACGCCAGTGCCGGGCCTTCTTCCCAGATGGAACCCAATGCAGGGTCCCAAGTATCAGCCCTAGCGGATATTGCGGCTTACACCAGCCGGCAAACGAGCCGATTATTCACCCCACTACAGCCGGCCACGGAGCCTATCTTCCCCTCGGCGCGGATTCGGAGCGTATCGGGGTCCTTGATGCGCAGGTAACGACTTTGCTCTGGCAGCAGGTCGAGAGGGACGTGATCATCGGGGACCAGCAGCGAGAAATCATTGATGTACGGGCACAGAACGCCATCAATGCCTCCAGCGCCCGGGAGTACCAGCTTCAGGCAATCGCAATGCGCAACCAGGCGGCGGTGCAAGCGTCCACGATCCACGAACACGAGAACACGATGCACAAGCTGAGAGATACACTGGCAGGTCGCGACGCAGAGATTTCCGCAGCTAAGGCTACGCAGGACAGGATGCAGAAGGAGATTCGCACCTGGACGGAGGGATATCATCGCCAGACCGGAAGCCTCACAGCAGCGCGCGAGAAAGCTCTTGCTTCGGAAGCCGAGAAGGATAGCCTGCGAGTGCAGCTGGACAACGCTCTTGAGAAGATGGCCAGCGATCGTCATGCCGTACACGATAGGATCACCACACTCGAAGGTCAACTGGATAATGCAGAGGATAGGGCCCAAAAGGCCCAGTGCCAAGCGACAGAGATCGACGCCGAGCTCGACACAACGCGTAGCACGATCAGCATCCTCGAAGGCCACCTAGATGCCGCGAATCGCAGAGCGGAGGATGCCGAGCGCAGGTTGGCGGAGATGGTGTCCACAATCACAGCCATGGGTGCTTCAGACCACATTCAGACGGCTGCATCAGCGGATGACTGGACTGGCAAGATGGATGATGAGGATGACGGCCGAGCCGACATGGAGTGCGACAAGGAAGAGAGGGGCGATCTGAGTGTTCGCAGTCAGAACGAGAGTGGAGCTGTTAGTAGCGCAGATGCCTGGTCATACGACCCCATCTCTTTGGGCTGGTGGCTTGTGCTGATTGTTCTACTTCTACCATTCCTGCTGCTGGAGGCTCGGGCTCCTTGAGTCACCCATAGCCTGACACGATTCTTCCATCGAAGCACCAAAACAGCGTTGCGCTCTTCACATAGCGATGCGCGGCTCATCGAACAGGTTAACTTGAGAGCTTTGGACAACTGGATTCGATTGTACAGGTCGCGAAGGGCGACTTCAATGTAGTTAATAGAAGATGGTCATGAAATGGAAGTTGAGATTCATACAAACCTCTGCAGCCTTTGAACGTGTTATCGGTCGAGTGTCAAGCTGCAAGTTGGACATTGGCGGTCCAGCGAGGATTGTCGTGTCTAATGTGCATTTCCCATGTTCGAAGATTTGAATGTCCGATAACGTTTAGCATTATGCATCATTAATGCTCACGATACAAGATCCGTGTATACTTGTATTAGAGCGCGGAATTCAAGATCCATCATAGGAGATTTGTACCCAATCACCGATGAATGAAATTCCAAAATAGCAGTCAAATAATTCCATAAGATCACAACATAAATTCAAGTCCGGGTGGAGGTAACGTCGAGGACATTAATCCCCGGTTTATTTTGGCCCTTTCTGTGGCGTCCTATCACTTTTCTGTGCGCGTATAGGGGCTTCCTTACGGTGGATTGATCGTAATGATAAATTTATTGATGGATTCTGCCGGCGATCAATGTTATGAAAGCCATAAACTCAGAAGAGGTGACCAAAGAGGGCGCAACGGGAGGAAGGGCCCCGGTAAGAGCGGTTTGGGATCCATTAGGCACATATAATTCTCTTCTACTCAGTTGTGCCGAGCTTATCCTGGGTGTGATGGGATTCGAATGACATCATTTATCATGGACTAGATCTTTTATTGGCAGAGTATCTGGTGGATTCCACGGTATTCGCCTCTCTTCAATTGTTGTTTGCTGTTTGTTAGCTAAAGGCGCGTATATATTCTACGCTACCCACAGATAGCTTACGGATTATTCTGCGTGTTCTTTACTATATATATTCAAAGCGAAAGCGGGGATTATGGAATCCTATTATGGATTCTCAATCACACGAATAGTGATGGGTGATAACACCAGAGGTGTTAGTTTTGGGGACGAAAGTTGTAACACGAAGCTCTACATCGTCATTCACTGAATATGGGCCCTATATCTGTGGAGCTATTTCAGCTGATATGGCTTTCTTCCCTTTACATCCACCAACCACTTCGGTGTCACAGCAAGCATACAGTGGCCAACCTCCTCTAGAAGATTACCAACTCAGAAGTTCCCAATCATCCACCATGTCCCACTTCAGACTCTCAATTGACATGAACATGGGCAACGGTCCCGCACGCCAGTGTCGAGCCATCAGCAGAGAGGGACTCCGATGCTCCAACTCCCGCCCGAGCGGTGCCGACCTATGCTCCACCCATGAGAGGCAGCGGATCGACTTTAACAGAAGCCGCGACCAGTACCACCGTCCTCCTCCCACCAGTTCCTCGCCGAGCTACCACCACCGCACCGCCAGCGCCACGTCGGCCTACTCGTCCTACAAGCAATCCAGGATCGAGGCCATGGACCGTGAGATGGACGCGCTACGCAGCCAGCGCGCCTCCAGCCGATCCCGCCAGATGCAAGAGCTCGATGCGGAGATCGCCGCTTTGAGCGCCAACAATAACCGCCGTCGGGACAACGAACTCCACGCCTCCCGCCTGAGGACCAACGACCTTGCGGAAGAGCTCTCTACTGCCAATGCCCAGCTTGCCGCTGAGCGCATCAGGAACGGCGAAGCAGCTGGACTGAGGAGCGACCTTGCCAACAGGGATGCTGAGATTGCCGCCTTGCGTGCCCGCGAGATCGAGACCAAGCGTCGCATGCTGGCGACCGATGAGGATGTCAAGTACTGGAAGGGCCAGGCTAGTGACTACGAAGCACAGGGAAGGGATGTTTTGGGCCAGTTGGAAGATGCTCAGATCCTGATCGAAGATAAAGAATATGAGACAAAGCGTAGGGCAGACGATGCCACGTATTGGCGGGAACAGGCTCTGGACTATAAGGCGCAGGGAAGGGGCCTTTTGGATCATCTGGAGGATGCACAGGTCTTCATAGAAGACGGGGAGCGTAAGGCAAGGGAGGATCAGGGCCTGTATTTCAGGGATGTGTGAGCTCATCGTCGCCTTGCAGCCATAGATGAACGTGAAGGGAACAAGTTTACGAGAGAGATAGATAAAACTGCAATGAACTCATATCACCAGACCTGCCTGATCAAGGACGTGGTGGCCATGTGACCTTTCATAGGTTAATCGAGTGTCTACAAACCCTGTCCTTGTCAATATAACCTCTTTTACTAGTGCAGAGCCCATCGTTTGTTTCTCTTTCTATATAGTTCAAATTCAGACATGATCTCGGATACAAGTGCTAGCCCATCGTTGTCTAGGAAGCGATGTCAAGAATCGACTATCAGGCGATGATGACACACCACTACCTATCGCCTTCCCCCTCTCAGTCACCGTCTTCGTCCTCGTCCTCTTCGTAGTCGTCGTCATCAATGTCTTCCATCCGCATGTCACACCACTCATACCATAACCGGGTCCTCGTTGATCCTTCTGAGCTTAGAGTGTGAGTCCACGATCGAAATGGCCCCAAGCCTATGTTGTTCTCCAGAACGCGCCTAGGCACGCCCATACACAAGAAGTCCGAAACGGCAGGTAGAATGCATTGTGCGAAGCGCGCCAGGAGATACTGCGGAGCCACTCCGTGTGGCTCCAAAAGCGGAACGTTGTGGTACTGAGACACGAGCTCTTCATCTGGAGTAAGTAGCTGGACGACCATCCGGCCGGCCTTGGGGACGAATGCGAAGCTCCGATCTTGAAAGCTCGTACGGAGGTCAGCACGGAGATGCAGCAGGTTGGCTGGATCCTCGGTGTTGTGGTACTCAAGGTCAGGGTCGTTGTTGAAGCTGTATTGTTCCATTTTGTTCGACGGGAACCAATCCCAATACATGCTTAGAAGACACACATGGGCGATTCTGCAATCATCGGTGGATCCGCTCATAGGGCAGCTGCCGTTGCGGAGGTAGGCCGTGTCGGAGAAGTCGGATGGGGTGGTGGGTTCGTAGTCGACTTTTGGGGCGCAGCAGGCTAACCAAGTGAGCGGAACCTTGTGATGCGGGAAGCACCATTCACGAAAGTTCTGCACAACCGGGTAATTGTATGGCTGGGAGCCGTCGTGGTCATCAGGACCAGGAACGCAAAAGAAATAGTCGGAGCCAGTCAGGATCGTGTCCGGCGAGGAGACAATTGGCGGGCCGTCAGGGGAGGTAGCGAAATAGCCATCAAATCGGTTGCCAGCAATGATTGCGCACGCGGTGTGAGCAGTGCCGTGGTGGATGCCGCCATCGGGATGATCGAGCGCCGGCAAAGTGATGAGGCGGTTCGTCGAGGCGGGAAAGGCAGGATGACGGAAGTTCGCCTCGTGCAGCGGATTCGTAGAGATGGTTTCTATGCCAGTCGCTTGCTCTGAATCACGGTTCCGGGCGCGTACGTGAATCTGTGGTTCAGCCATGATTGTGGCGAGGGGTTGAGGTGGGGACATGATGAGGACGACGAAGAAGCATTGAAGTGGTTTCGGCTGAGAAGACCCAGGGAAGCGGAAGATATCGAGACCCTGTCCGTGCACCAGAAATGCCAAGGTGCACGCTCCATTGCGGTCTCAAACTCTCATCTTACGTCACCGTCACCAGCCTGCGGACTTATCAGACGGCCAACCATTGTGCGAAGCACCAATCACTTCGCATTTCCAGACTTGTCTCACCAGAGAAATCACGCTACTGGTTCAAGTGCGACTGAATTTCTTAGTTTCATAATACCATCCTGTACCAAAATACTAACCTCAGGTGTCATTGTAGGTGTTAACAAACACAGAAATTAAGTAGACCGCCGACGTAGCCCCACCGCATCGCGCTTCAGTCGGAAGCCACCAAATAATTTACAAGCTGTCTCAAGCGTGTTTAAGGTATTGTTTTAGATAGGCGAGGATGACAACGGTTGTGCTTCAACTACCGACGGATGCTGCGTATCATAAAAAAAAAGGAAAAGGAACAAATGTCTTACATCGTGGATAGTTAAAGCTATCGTGTGGACGAAAATGTAAATTTGGTATTTTCCCCATTTGTTCCATGCGCGCAAACTCAAAGACCTTCATTTCACGCTCGCCATCCATCCATGAGTCCTCTTTTCAAGGTAATTTGCATTTTATAAAGGAGATCCCGTCACCTTCAGGCGTGGTGCGAGAGTTTGAAATCTCTGGATCATCGTACTCTCTTGACATTTGATCCCGACAAATTCCAATCTCTCAAGCTTTGGCCATTGCATGGTCATTGGGATCTGATTTAGAATGTTGATCCTAGAGCATGAAGAGCAGATCCTGAGATGAACTAAACGTTTCGCTGCACTGAGAACTGATCCCAAGCCACAGAAATTCTCGCCGACCATGATGTCGAGCTCTGTGATTTTGGAGAAAGCCATATCCGTTATATGCATGTCCATATTAACATCACGAAAGGAGAGTGGGCCTGATATTCCTTGAGGTGGTGTCCAAAGCAGGATAAGATGGTTCAAGCCCTAGTGACCATACAGGCTCAGTGTAAGCCTCGTCAACTTCTTTTCACAGAACATGTTGCGAAAACCAAGAGCTCGAAGGACGAAGGATAAGGGCGTTGCTCCGTGCCGTAATGAACATCCTGTTCCGTGTGGAAGTTCCCATGGTACCATGAGCTACCAGTTCCTCCACCGAAACGAGTCACCCTCCGTGAAATCAGCGAGCGTTGCTTCAAACGATGTGAGGTTCCGAAATGCCGGGAAGCCATACATGAGTGAAGGGAACGAGTTTACGAGAGAGATAGATTATGATCATTCTACCTCGAACATTTCTGAGGCTGGTAGAGTAGCACAAAATGTATGGAGGAGAATCCCGTCAAAATAACCAAGATCATCTCCGGCTCTCGGTCTTAATTTCCCTTTGTTGACCGATGTTGAGCAACTTGTATTGCGTACTGTTTCCTGATGGGAACTCAACGCTTAATTGATGCATTTCTACGTAGTTGAAGCTAATTTCCGGACACAAATGTTCATTAAACATTTGGACATTTGTATCCGGACAAAAGCTCCAGCTCCGCCGGAATGACATGTTTCCAGAACAGGGCGGGGGAAGAAGGGGAAGAAGGAAAAAGCAGAAATTGGGATGGGATCCCTCTTGCCAGGCCGATAGACTTCCTTTGCAGAACATTGCGCTACACGGTGTCGATTCTATGCCCGGATATGGAGAGTATGGCGTAGCCCAATATATCACGCATACGGAAGAGGTTAGAAGAAGAACATTGTGTTTGAAGTCGAAAGCGTTCAGTAAATAGACCAATGTGGAATATTGTACAAATGGGGTAAAGCGTGTGTTTCGGATCCATGTAAATAGTCTTCTCCTCAACAACCCTCAGAGGGTTAATCCATGAGTTCAAACACATTGAGTTCCGCAACAGGCCTGGTAACTGCATATTAAAATATCTACTTTTGAAGTTAGCAGGAGCCTGAGAGAGAGATTGGCATCATCAAGAGTAAGTGACAATGACAACTCTGTCGTAAAATAGAAAACAGAGAGATCAGTGCTACATCTTGACTTTACTAGTGTAGAGCCCATCCATTCGTTGTCTTTCTGCAGATCCGACAATTTCCGAGCTTTTCCCGAAGGGGAAATTGGCCGACGAAAAATTCTCCTGTTCTACCCACATACCCCAGATCCTCTTGAAAATGCTCTAGGGTCTTTGAGAGTGGCTTCTAGTGGTATTGGGGTACTTTGAAAGAGTATACACTATATAATGGGGTCAGAAATTTCAAGTGTCATCAATCAGCTCAAGAACATCTTCACTTCTTGATTCAGCTGCCCGGCTAGCTCAATCGGTAGAGCGTGAGACTCTTAAACACTCTCTAGAGTGCTATCTCAAGGCTGCGGGTTCGACCCCCGCGTTGGGCTCAATTCCCACATCTTTTTGTTTTGTTGAAGTCTGGGGATGGTGGTGGCTGCGGAGGGGGCCTGAGAACTTTTTTTTCGCCGCACGGCGTTCCTTCGGTGCCCGATACCACCGACTCATGCATACAGAGGGATATCACAGCCGAAGACCAGCGTAATTTTGTTTTTGCTCATATCATGGGTAACTGAAGCTATCGTCCGGACGCGGATGTATAATTATTAATTCTACATTTACATCCGGATTATAGCTCCAACTACCCATACATGTTCTTATTCTTTTTCACAGAAGCTTTCTCTAGGCGCGCTTGGAGAATTAAAGATCGATCTTAAGCGTACCACGAAAATCCCCACATCGACCCAGTTTTTAACGAGGAACCAGGTCAATATGGAGCAGGATCTCCCATTATAAAGAAGATGAAACGGCTTTAAAGCAGCTGTGGTGTGTCGTGGTCTCCGACGCAGCTGGGTTTATATCAGGAACATGAATAGTCATCTGGCCGCAGTGTTTGGTAGATGGAAATCCGTGGCTAAACATGCCATCCTTCGGAGACCTTCAGACCAGCACATTGTAGAGGGCGTTATAGTGTAGCTGTGGTGATACTACACAAGCTCCCTGTTATACTCCGTAGTCTTCCTGCTCAGGAATTTCTTGTTCCTATTGAGGGACTACTCTAGCAGCCCTCCTTCCGCGGGTTACTATGGTTGAAAGAGTGGAAAAGATTGCATACCGACTAATAAACTAACCCTCCCGACTTAAATACATGCATCTTCTGTGATGCTCCGTCGGACCGGTACTATCCGGCCCGGAACGCCCTCGGTAATCCTTCCTCCCGACCAACCTCCCCCGGTACAATAGCTTTAGCGGCTATAGTAGTGGAAGTAGCTTTTCTTTCTTTGCTCAATTCGAAGCGTCGACTAAGCTGTAAGTTAAGGAGTGAAAAACAAAATACCGAAGCTATTTTGATGAAAACTGGTAAAAAAGAAACGGCAGATACAGTAGTCTCATCCATTACAATCGTCTTATGCGACAGAATAGAACGAGTAACTTCAAAAGAAATTTGTAAAAGACCTCTGTCACCTGGATCATTTACTCAGTGAAATTTCTTACCATACCTCATGCTGCCATGTTGCCAATTTAGACGCGATGTGCGCATATTGTGTTACCGGAACTTAGTTTATAGTAGAATATTCGAAGAAGATCTATGTACTCCGCTCTTCTCCCGTGGCATACTGCAACACCCTTTTTGTAGCGAGCAAAACATAAAGACTACCGACAGCCCCTTCATACGCAGTGTATTTGCTTTGGCACCGGCATAAGTCGAGGTTTCTCTTAACACTTGGTAGACTGCAGAGACTTAACAATGCGTTTTGAAGATTCCCAATTACTCAAAATAATCTTAGGGTTCTATTTCATGTGAACGCCATCAGCAAAGAAACAAGATCAATGTACTCATGAGTGATTGAGTTTATGAACAACGCTCTGATCGCACATCTGATTTGGTGTCACCTTATCCGTACAGGATGTTGACACAGATTTCTGACTGCTAAATCCTGTGACTTGCTTGTCACTTTCTATCGCGGAGAAATTTTGCACGCTAATTAAATGGGTTCTTCCGCCGCTGACGGTGATCACCAGACCGAAACAATGCAGTGACCTGGTGAATGCCAATTTCATTCTCACCTACCTGTCTCGGTCTCTAGACTGTGGGCATATGCCAGGCTCCAAAACTTCCTGGGTGATAGAGATTTCGCTGAAACCCGCCCGCCACTCATTCGCCGCCTCCCAACCCTCACTCACACCTGACCACTATCCAACCGCATCAATAGGACCAGCCTCTTTCTCGGCTGTACCTTACGGTCAAAAAAGCAGAGAAGCGTGTGGGTTTGTGGGCTCAACGCACGGTCCACGCCCGGACCGTCCAGCGCCCTGACCAAAACGCCTCCAAAAAAAAAATCATCAACACCACGCCCGAGCAGTCTATACAGACGACAGCGGAGCAAAAGAAGAGTCTCTCCGACGGGGAATCGAACCCCGGTCTCCCGCGCTTGCTAGAGCAGATGCTTTGACAAGCGGAAATCATCACCACTAGACCATCGAAGATGTTGAGCTCCTTGGAGGAGCTGATGGGGTGTTGGCGAATCTCGCTCCAGGTGGTGGCTTTCTATAGTGTACAAAATAAGAGGAGCGTGCAATAGAGGAGCTGATAATGCTAGTTGAAAGGTGGAGGAAAGTTGGGAGGTGTGATGGAAAATTGCCGTAAGAAAAACATGGCTGGCTCGTTGGGTCGAGGAAGGTGAATACAAGACCCTAATGACAACCGGACAGTGCTGAGGAGAACTAGCGGAGTGGAATATTAATTTTTCGGTGGTTATGATGGTAAGGGTAGCTTGGTGTGATCTGAGAGCACCCAGGAGGCGCAATCTGCACATCGGAGAGTAAAACTTTGTCTTTGAATGACGATAATATAGCTTCGGTAAAGGCTGGCTGAACAATTTCAAGTGAGGTAAAGGAAGTGTGGTTAGTATGTCGGTCGATGTAGATAAGAATTAGGTGCTAAGATAGCGGAATGACTGCTTGCATATGTCTATCACTACGCTCGTGTTGTTCATGTTTCCCATGCAAAACCTCTTGCATTATGATGGTGGAAGAACGTTATTGTCTTTGTGGGATAGCTCCAACTAGCACGGGCAGTGGACAAACGGACCAAGAGTAACAACAGCAGGTCGAAGTTGGGAGAGCCAATTCTTGAATATCGGCCTATGTGAGCAGGTGAGTATATCACACTACAATAGCCCTGCTGAAACTTCCACAACCATTGGCTTTATAGTCAAGCCACTTTGTACCAGTTGTGTGCTTCCTTCCCTCTAGGGATTGGGGTTGCCCTTCATTGCGTCTCGAAGAAGGTTGTAGATGGAGTGGCTTCGGTTGTTGTTGTTCTGAACCAGGTGGACGACCGTCACAGGATCACCAAACGTGCCAAAGGCAGGCTGGAAAATGTCAAGGTAGAGTTCGGGGTCCAGGCGGCTGCATGCGTGTTAGTGGAAATGATAAACGGTTCAACGCGTGAGGACACCATAAGTGGAGAACTTACAGGACTGCCTGCATACCGAAGCGCTGGTAGTACTCCATGATCAGCGCCTTCAAGTATTCCTTGCCCTTTCGCAGTTCTTCTTCGTCGGCACGGATCTCCTCCTCCAGCTTGGCTAGGTCCTTCTCGAGCTGGGCTTTCTCAGCAAGGAAGCTGTCGGCGGCCTGCAATTTCGGAACTGTTTTCTTCTTGGACGGCATGGCGACCAGTCTCGTGTGTAGGTTGGCGGGATTTGGATGTTGGCGCAAACACGAAAATAGAAGGCGTATCGCGTCGGATGTGGCGGTGGAGGGTGATGAGGATGAAGAGGTCGTGGTCAGAACCGCCGGGTCCACGGGATTAAATACGGCGCAGAATGATCCGCCGCGTGATCTTAGATGCTTAACACAGTTAGCGGGTGGACTTCCCGCACTTACTCCGGTCGTGATTGTTTCCCTTGCCTTGATGGCAGGCTGGATTGGTTAGTTCTCAGGAGCTACAAAATTATCACCGACCCAAGAGAATGATGAGGTCTCTTGATGATTCTCAAATCCATCTCCCAAGAGCACACCTTGCCACATACCTTTCCTACGTTCTTCATTAAGTTTCCTCACCCATTTGTCCCTTCTATGGATGTCAAATGGCCTGAAGAAAAGGTTGTTGTATAATGACACGCAACGACTATATGCAACGTTCTGAGTGCTTTTGCTGGCGATATATATTTTGCCTGTCAGGACTTTAGTCTTGATTCTGCTTAGCAAAGCACTTGCAATCAAGACGCTAAGTTTTCCATGTTGCAGCGGTGCAAGCCGCTTGATTGGTCGCTTGTCAAATTGCATGTGCTTGTAAGACGCCGTGATATTCTCCACTTGAAAACTACAACAGTGCACTTCCAAATGAGAAGGTCGTGTCAGCGGTGGCAAACCCCCCTACGGAGACCAACTCGTTCGCGATGCTCTACCAATTATCCCACACGATTCGGAAAATGGCACTTTAAGATAGTGTGTTAGAATATTTAGCATTATATGTGTGTCAGCTCCATTTGTCGCGCGGAAAAATCCCGAGTGTATTGTTGTTGCAGCAGGGAATATCTGAGCAAACATTGTTTTCAAACTACGGGACCCTTCTAGATGGAATGATCAATTCCAGCGCATAAATCGTTGATCATATCATAGATTCATCATGATTGCGGTCATAGACATATCACGGTGCAGGGCGGGAGGCTAAATTTGAGGAACTATTCTGGTGCGCCGCAGAAACAGGTGGCAATTGCGCTGGAGTTCGTTTTGAGGGAGCAGGCGATGATTTCGGGAGCATTGAAATCAGGACCGGTATTCTGACGTAGTGAAAGCCATCCAGGAAGCTGGCGATGCCGCTCACTAGTTAGCAAGTCACTCAAGCCTTTCCCCAGCTGCCTCGAGACATTTCAGCTCCTCACCTACGCTGTCTCCACCAGCATCGTCTATCTACTAGCGCAGCCCTCTGGCCTATTGTACCTTGTGCAGCATCAGTAACATGTGCTGTCCCACATGCGTGCTCGTTGACAGTCCCTCGTCTTAGAGACTTTTTCAACACACACATCGATATGCGCGCTTTCTTCGTCAGCCGCCGTTGCACGTAAAAGCCGGCAGTCATGCATAAAGCTGGAAATGTATGACCAGCCATTTTCAGGGCAATTTTCTCCGGGAATAAGCAAGCTGGCCATGGTTGGGCCGGGTTGTTAGCATGCCTCGTTGAAACGCGTGATGCAAAACTGCGCCGCCGGCATAATCCTCTACAGCCCCCTCTCGCGGCCGATGGCTAGCGTGAATTTGCTTTTTGCTCATGTCACGGGTAGCTGAAGCTATCGTCCGGACGTGTATGTAGACTTTTTAATTCGACATTCCCGTCCGGACGATAGCTTCAACTACTCACATCTGTTAATTTTTCCAAGGCACAGCTGGGGCATAGTTACGCTATGTTCTAGAGTCCTGCTATTCTTCGCGCCAGCTATCGGCTGCAGCACCCCTCTGTACAAGAAGTCGCCCTCCCCATATTTGCCACAGTGCCTGCATATTTGACCTCACGCAGTGGTCAATATTGAGTACTCAATCTTAATAATAGGCACTGCGGAGAGTTGTGCCGTCTACCCGATTTGCCATTGCACCAGCCTGATAAACGGCACACTCCGGAAGGACTGCGACGACTGCGAGCATTGTAACTTTCGCCTTGAGTACGTTCCACTAAGCATAACCATACTACGCTATCCTTATCTTTTCCATCCATTCCGCTAATGACAGCAGCTTTCCTGCCATTATGACCGCCTCTTCCATGCTCTGCATAAAATCGCCCCGTCTGCTGTACCCCTTGTATCATCCCGGTGAAATTTTAAGGGCATTGATCGGCTCTAAGTGTAGTAGACGTAAAGGTTGTGTTTCCACAGCAGCTTATTTCCGGTTTCATGGGGACTGGATTCGTAAAGGTGATGTTTCTCAGACGCTAGAAGCAATAGATCGCGGTTGTAAAAACAGGTATTTCTTCCATTTTACCAATCAATGGCGGCGATATAGGTTTGTGACTTATCTGATCGTCAAGAGGCAATTTGCATGCATGGCTGAGAGTTGAGGGGCTGCGCAGTAGCTTATGGATCACAACTGGAATAAACGGCTATCTAATTGCCTCTGACTGCAAAGTTGATCTTTTAGTAGCTTGTGACGCAATCCAGCCCAGTCCTTACCTTTCCTGGAAAGGCTTCGCACAATAATTCCTCTAAGATACTACTCAGCTTCAGCATATTTGCCACAGATTTGCGCGGCAAAGCACTGCGTGACTTGATTGATACACCGCCTCTTCCCATCATTTGCCCCTTCAGCCCTGGCTGAAATAAAAGCACCTCTGATTGGAAAATTGCGCGTATTGTTGCATATGCAGCTTCTACTCTCCCGCAGAAGCGGTGTCACCTCTCAAAATGACGTGCACCACAACGGATCCGGCTGGCTGCATGGGAGACCCCGCACAGAGAACACACACTTGGCCAGCTTCAGGATAATCTAAGAGTCACACAACTGCCAAAGATTCCGCGTTTCCAGGTCTGTGCTGCCAAGCTTATGCGCTCGCTCGACAAGCCTACAGACAGACGTTCTCTTCCATCCACCACCACGCTGTCAATCCACAGAACTCTTATCGATGATCGTGCTTTTAAAGCTGTCATGACTTAAACAAACGCAGGACTAATTCTTTCTCCATATAAACCGCAAGGCTACAAGTCCGAGCAAGCCAGCGATCATGAGTTCGTCTTTTCCAAAATCTTCTTGCAACTACTGTTCCACAAAGCCCACAGAGAAGGAAGTCATGCAAAACCTATCTCTACTTCAGCAGAGCCAGAAAGACCTCGTCGGTCAGCATGACACAAGCAGCGGCGCCGATGCACCACCCAAAACCCGACTGAAGCCTCTCACCCTCGACTCTGACAAGTATATTCCAAAGCTGACTCTTCCAGATGCTGCATACGGTATGGCGCCCGCTTCTCCACTTTCTGTCGCATCTGACTTCTGTGCGTAGAAACGAAGTAGACCATTAGCATTCCCGCCGATCTTTGCAGTCACTTCACGCTTGACCCAGTTACTTGGCCGAATCAGAGACCCGCGTTGCCTGTGGGCTGACAATCATTTGCCCGATATGTCACTTCATCAAAGCAGACAGAGTGCGGTGCGCTGGCACGAGATGTGGGAAAAATGCCGCCAGGTGCCTATGTAGTGTTGGAAGGTCAGCAATGAATGCTTTATTTAAAGATATGGGTGCCATAGTAGTGAGAGATAAGCAGTTATAAGATTTTAATTTTCATAGGAATCGCATTGTACCATTCACAGTTGGATATTCAATCTGAGCAGCTACCACGAGGCATGAACAATCATACCACCCAAGACGGCCTGTGTTGGAAGAAATGGGAAAGGGAAAACAAGGAATGCAGGGTCATAGTATGATAGAATATATGTACCCTATCTATCGTAGATCAGGAGTAGGAACCATTGGTTGAAAGTCTACTCCAGCATAGGCATAGGCTGTGAGGTAGCGTAGTACCTCCGTATAGCCTTATCTACTTATATCAGCCTTGACACTTACTAGTAGTCTCACTGGTGCTAGTAGAGGTGGTGGTTATTATTCTAATGAGTCCGCTCTTTGAGCAGTGTGTCGAGCTCCCTCTTAGGATGCTCATCGTGCTTCGGTAAATCATTTTCGCCGTCTATTTCCACATCTTTATGTCAATTAATCTTTTTCTTCTGCGTCGGTCGCTCCAACTCCGAAGTGACGGTGAACGATTGAATGCCGGGTGTGAGGCACGTTGACAGTGAAGTGAGACGGTTCTCACGAAACCTACTCTACCACTCTGTATGTATGGGTCAAAGGAACGCCGTGCGGCGAAAAAAAGTTGTCAGGCCCCCTCCGCAACCACCACCATCCCCAGACTTCAACAAGACAAAAAGATGTGGGAATTGAGCCCAACGGTCGCGTGAGGAAATATATCAGCACACACAACTTATGAATGCCAAGAAATGGAGCGGACAGGAAGCAAGTTTTGGAAGACATTTTCGCAGAAAGGCATGTCGATGGCATGCATACCAAAAAGCAGGATGTCACACAATATCAGGGCACTCTTAAATGCGTGTAGCGGATGCTCTGCTGTGGGGGTGAATGTAGTGTAACATACTTTTTTGAGTACGTCCGATTATTTCCTCCAGCTTTCCAGGGAGAGAGGCTCTAGGCCGTTTCAGAACAGGTGGAGTTCTTAAGCTCAGTGAATTCTCGAGCAGGTTGTTAGTTGAAGCTTTGGAAAGCAACTATGGAACTAAATCAACTCCTCAAGTCTGAATCCTCACCCAAGACACCGCCGTAGCTCCGATAACTCGCGACTCCTCACTCTCTCACCGTTGAAATGGAGATCGATCTTCCACATGGCGCTAACGAGCGTTCCACCGAAGTCGAAGACCAGCACGATAAGCTCCCGGATATCACTGCCATGGTTGATGCCACTACCGACATTGCAAGCTGCTTCGAGGAAGGCAGCGCACTTATCGCCCAGGCCTGCACCGAGCTCATCGAAAATGCTTCCTTCATCGCCTAAGCTGCCACTGACCTCACCATCGCTATCGATCACGCCAAGCAAGACAAAGATGTCATCGAAGCTACGATCGAAATCGTAGGCTCTCAACTTCCCTTCACTCAGGAGTTCATCACCAAGATCACGAACACCATAGGAGAACGGGTACGCAAACAGAAGGTCCGGTAAGGTGCTCTCATACACGTTTTCTTTGACTTCTCACGAACAAACACAGCTTCGGCAACCGCGGTGACAAACTGGAAAACAGCTAAACTGGCAAACAATCACTATGTTGGCAATCGGCGTTAAGGATTACATTCATTTGAACCTTACAAAATGATTTTGAACTTTCTGAAAGGCTTGAAGGCGATCAACACCTCGTGCGCTTCTCACTTAGATGAATTGCTCCGCCACCTCGAGATTACTCCTCTCAGAACGTTGGGGCGGAAGCGGGAAACTTCCGGGAAGGTCACCGATGTCGACTGAGAGCTTAATGCGGATACTTGAGGGCACGCTCTCATTGTCTTTCTGTTCTCAAGTGAGATGCTGATTTGCGCGCAGCTTGAAAAGTGAGGAGCACGCAGTGGATCACACAGGTCGCACGCGGAGATGAAACATAGGGTCAAGGAATTCCTTCTCTTCGTGACTAGGTCTAAAGCATATATTATCGATGGTTTCCTCCAACATTGATGTCCGTGTAGTGTGTTTCATTCGACCAAATCGGCACACGGAGCTTCTCCCGGCGGTCAAGCAATGGCGCGACGCGGCGGAGCGGTGGTGCTATGTGTGTCATGGTCGGACTCTTATTTACACTATGTTGTTGCTTGTGGCAATATGCAATGTGCGCGGCGTCCCCGCAGCTGGACTTCTACGCCTTCAAGGTTATTTTCGCGACATGTTCCAGTGCTGACGCAGCCAGAAGGTCTTAGCCGATCTGCTGCGTGTCGGTAGCTTCAGTTCCCGCGCTGGTTTCCCGCATCTGCTCCCCGGAGCCGTGTATGATGATGGAATATCTCGCTAGCCGACCATGTTGGTGCTTGGTGTCTGCTTTCGCATGTTTCCTGATTTGGACCTCGAAATGCGTACCCCATCGTACGACCGAGCGGTGCAGGCAACCTACGAGGGTGACGCATGCGCTTCAGAATCGAGAAGGACGAAGAGTGAGTACAACACGGGCAGGTGCCATCAACACCCATCTAGCCACTTTAGGACTAGCGCGTCCGCTCTTCCCCTTCTGCTCCAGGCATAACATCACCCCAACTCCACGCCCGATCTTCCTTGCGCAACCTCACCACCAACATGACGATAGGCACGCGTGACAACGCCGGTCCACCCAGGCCTGACCGACGCAGATTCTTCCAAAGCTGCAATTTTAGGATCCCAAACATACCCTGCCAAATCTTTCACGGCGCGCGCGGTCCAGCCGCTATTGTCCGTCTCCAGCACCATTTGGATGGACTCGAACGCTTTTCCATCAGGGCTCGCATGATCCGCGAGGAGACGGATGCCGGCTTCGTCCGTTCGCCACCATTCATTCCAACCAACAAGGCCCGCGAGAGTTCCGCCCACCGGATTGTCGTGTAGGTCCGCCGCAATCCGCTTCACATCTTCTTACTAACCCGCACGCTCAGATGCCTCAACAACAGAGCCCGCTCCCTGAACAGCAAGCTCGCTACTGCGCCACCCTACACCAAAATCGCCGCACTGCACTCGCTCCAGACATACAAGGCCATACCCGACTTCCCGCGCACTTTGGCTGAGATCGACGAGCTTGCCGCTGCACAGCTAACCTACATGCTCCACCAACTTGGCAAAGAGGCTCCAAAAGGGCTGACCCCGAAGCGGAAGGCGTTCAAGAAGGTGATCGGGCTTCCTGACGTCACCTCTGTCGCACAGTAAGACGCCTCTACCGCCCTTTAGACCGAGTATTCACGGGTGTTGCTGGATATGGACAATGGGTACAACCAGAATGCCGGCCGTACACGAGACTAGGCCCCGAAGAAACTAGCTTTCAAGTATGGATAGCTCTCAAAGCCGACCTGCATGCCTACTTTGACGGTCTGCTCTGGCCGAACCAAAAGCGTTGATGGTACCCCTGCCCACATTCCCTGCACACCCCCGCTTACGGATACGATCGGCAATATCAAACGGAGGAAGTACTGCGGTACGGCCCGCCCCGCAACAGCCAGTCGTTACACAACAGCCTGCCGAATTGGCGTGCAATGCCAAGCATGCCAAGTGTGGGGAATTGTGTTGAACTATTACTTCAAGGCTGGAGGCTACCACGCGCTTCGGTCAATATGATTGCTCTCATGATATGGGCTTGTCATAGCACTGCATACACAGCTAGCATGCTGTGACAAACACTCGGCTCTGCGGTTGTGGCAATCTCTGCGGTGCGGCGCTCTCTTCTCTTTCATTTCTTATCATATCGACATGGTGCCTAATGGACGTCTTGCAATCATACATCTGTATCACGGTAGAAAGCAAACAATTTAATAAGTATGAAACAATATCATCAAAAAGCTCAACTCTTAAACACTCCATTGCTAAAATAATCCTCAATTCACCTCGCCGAGTAACTCAATCACCGTAAGCTGCAAAATATACAGAAGTTGGAACAGAGCCATCTCAGACCGCACCAGAACCGAGCCGCATGCCTACAAAACAGCATAAATCCAATGATCTTCCCCCAATCCGCCGGATACCTCCGCACTGACCTATGGCCCCCCCGTCCACCATCAAGCAGATTCAAGCGGTCATGACCCAAGCACACGCAGCCTCCATATCATACCTCTGCAACTTCATCTTCCTCAGCAGCGTGTCTGCCATCTCGATGGCTTTCCTCACACGCCGCCGCGTACTCAAGATACGATGCACTTCATCGCTGTCACGCAGCCCCATCGGGACCAACAAGACGTCTTCCATCTTAGCTAACACGCCCAGATATCTGCGGGTACTCATCTCGAATACCACGTTCCGCAGGTCGACGTACGCCTCGTGGGAGCCGAACGCGCTGCTGTCGGGCTGCGGGTTGTCGCAGAGGACGTCGTCGGGCCGCATCACGTCATTGTGCATCCAGTCGATTAAGGTTGTGATGCGGTGGAGGTCGTCTTCGAGCTTGGCGGTGTCGAGGTACTCGAGCTCTGTGTATTCGTAGTAGAAGTAGGAGGGGATGTCGAAGATCTGGGAGAGGATGGTGAGGAAGATCACCAAGAGAGCGAGGCTGCGAGCTATGAAGTGCCAGTTCATGGTTGGGCTTGGTTGGCGGGTGGTGGCGGTTGGTTTTCGGGGTTGTGTGGATGTGTGGGGGGGGGGTGGATGCTGGTGAGAGATGCGAGAAGGATAACGAAGGAAATTGAGGGATTAATATCTAAGGCTTTATCACCTGTTCGTGGACAAAAGGATTGTTTTTCAGAAAAGATGGTGGCTTTATTTCAACATGAAACATGGAGCATGGATTGTTTGTGGGTGTCGCCATTGTCCGGTAACAGAAGATTCGAGATTCGCTTCCTCGCGAATAATTGCGTTGGTGAAAAAATATCTGCTACCGCAGTTTGCTAAATGACGGCCGTCTCTAAATTTTGTCTCTGACTGTTCTTTATCTAGGAAACGGGAAGAGTGAGAAGCTGGCCTTGGTGATATCCCACTACAGATTCTGTGCCATCAGAAAACAGAAAGTCTCTGAAGAGTCTATTTTTTATCGGGCATCGCCCTCATTTTGCTACAAGACTTGATAAGAGCATTTCCTCTGTGTAGCTGAATAGGGCTGGATTGAGCTGAAATATGTACGTTCTTCATTGGAGTAGTCATCTGGAGATCAAACGATAGACTCAGCGTCTGCTACACGGTTGCATCTACCAATAGCTATTCTGAAATGTGATGCTGGGGCTCTTCTCGCGATGGGTCGAAGTGATGTCGGCTGGATATGACTAATATCTTTTCGAAGGTGATTTCAAGAAGATGAGGCAGATGTGATCTACCTTGAAAGAGTTGAGAATTCCCCGGCACATCATCCATTCCTTCGCCTTTTGCTAGTATACAATGACTTCCCCAATTTCACCAAGCAACCCCTATATCGATACAGTGATGGGCTTCACAAAAAGCCCCATCCAATGCTTTTTTGAATTTCCAACATGACCCTTGAGACACAAATTCTCCATAACACCCGCTAATGACCCCAGAGTTGATAAACCCAAGAACCAGATACCCATTCCAACTTTTGTCGTCCATTATTAGTACAATTCCTTTTTCCGTTCCTCCGATTAAAATTATAGTTTCTTCCGCAAATCTTTGTCGCAAAGCCAGCGTCCAAGAAAAAGAAGGCCGCCGCCAACAACAAGCGTCACGCCCTATGGATGATCGTTAGCACAGTCACTATTTAAGAGCGCTAAGAAGCTTACCGTAAAGAGTATCATGTTCGTGTAACCATCAGGCGAGCTCTCATCAAGAAGACATCCGGCAATGGGCGAACCCATGAGGGTCGCCAACGCCGTAAGTGTAAAGAATGCGCCAATCCTGGCACCGATCTTATCATCCGGCAGAATCTGAGCAACGGCAGGAGGAGTGACGCTGATAAAGACACCCGAAGTAAATCCGTAAAGGCAAGCAAACACCATGATCATGGCAATACCCTGATCGGGCAGCCACAGTGCGAAACTCAATACTCCAGACAGGATCGTCATCGGGTAGAGGAGGTTCAGACGGCCGGTCTGGTCGGCAGCCCAGCCACCAAGGATCCGTCCGAAGAAGCTCGAGCCATTAAGAACCGGAAGGAGGTAACTGTGAATAGAAGCAGAGGGGTAACGAAGTAATGCGTAAGATCCTATCATGACCAGTTAGCGACATGCTTGGAAGGAGACAACTGGAGACCTACCGATGTAGTAGTTCGGAACGTAAAGACCGAGGGTGGCCACGAAGTTTCCAATAGCCAGCACAAGATAGCGCGGGTCTTTGTATCCGTTGAAGTCGAGAAGGCTAGACACGATGGATGTTGTCGGCGGCTTGGGGGCTTCTTTCGTGCGTGAAACGGCCATGGCAACGAGGTAACAGACGAGCAGTAGAAGGGCGACGACACGCACGGCCCAGCCGAAGCCAATCTTGGGAACGAGGTACGACAGCATGATAGGTAGCAAAGAGCCGCTGATGCTGCTGGCGCCCGACACGATGCCCATGGTGAGCGCCCGGCGCTGTTTGAAATGCTGGCCTACTACTGCCAAGGCGGGTTGGGTGTTGAAAGCCACGGCGATACCAAACAGAACGCCCTGAAACACAAACGGTTGCCATAAGACTCCGGGCTGGGAGAAAGATAGTCCGATGAGTGAGCCGCAACAGCCCAAGGCGGCGGCAGGGTAGATCCACTGGGATGGTTAGCACAAGGAATCCATGCGTAGATCACTGATGATGTAATATACCTTCAGACCAAAAATGTCGGATAAAGCACCAGCAATTGGCGCTACCACGTACATGAGTGATATCTGCAGTGTCCCGATAAAGGCGATAGTGGAGGGTGGGTACTCGGGAAGGTAGTGCGTCTGGTAGTAGTCCTGGAAGAAGCCGAAGCTGTTCGTAACACCGAAAGAGGCAAAGTAGACAAGCGAGGATCCGAGAACGGTTAGCCAAGCTCGGACGTTGTCTTCGCCCAATGGTGTGTCTTCAGGGTCCACCACATCGCTGGACACTGTCACTTCGACACCTTTTTCCACCTCTTTCATCGTTGGGATTTCTTCGGTTGAGTCCGACATGTCCGCAAGGCGGCTTGACGTAGGAATGACGGATAGTGAGGAGCAGACTGGCGATGGATGCAATCATTTTGCGATGGCATGGAAAAATAAAAGGTCGAGTTGCTCACATCCAAGTTGCTATCACGTAACAGTTCCAAATTACAGCCCAACAGAGTCTGCATTGAGGCTGCTCACGCTCAGTGCCCGTATGACCGCTGCGTAAGCGCCGTGAGTGTGCCGGTATTGGGAGTAACTCAACATGGGCATCGTTTCCAGCTGTCGTGATTCAAGCCAAGATCTAGACTGGACCACAGGAAGTTTTGTCCGCTTTAGGCTACCACGATCGCGGACAATGCTTAAAGGGACGACGAAATTGCGGTTTAGGAGTCTCTGGGGTCGGAATTTGGCCGAGGCGGGCCGGTCCGTGGGTCTGTCGGACCCTTCTCGATTTCCTCGCTAAGTAATTTTTAGCTCGTCTCCTTACTAGCCGAACCATTCTCTCGGACCGCCACCGGCCGCAGTAGATCTCGCATGGACTCACGTGGCGTGCTCAGGGTCTAATTTATATTTGCGCTTGTTCGTTCTGAGTTTTCATCACGTACAAGTAACTGATGGAGCCCAACTAGAAATGCCACAAAGCTTCGAGACCGACCTCGATCTTCTGTCTTAGAAATGAGCTTGTCGCGCTCGACTCCCAACGGGACCTCGCGATGGTGTGGGCTCTCCTGACTCTACGCGTCGGTCACGATCCACTCGTATACACCAGCTCTTACCTCCGAAATATCCACGGCCAATCACGCAAGAGCGTGCTGATCATCCGCAGCTATCCGGGTAGCTATGTTCGCGCGCACATACCATGCTCCTTCGTGGGTTGGTCCTTGCGCCGACAGGGATGATGGTTACCGAAAGTGCGAGAAGCATCCTAAGATAAATCTGATTCATTCCTCCCGCTCGTTTCACCCTGGGGAGAATATCAAGCTCTGGTATTGCTGCGGGCATGGAAATTTTTCTCGCGGCAACTGACCTTTCGCCCCACACTTTCGCAATCCCACAGGAGCTTGTTCCTACAACGGGACAACATTTCCAACCGAAAAAGGTTGATGTGCATAATTGCAGGACATTCATGCGTCTCAGGAAGTAAAGCGATGGTTAAGAAAGACTCGGAGGTTTCGGAGTTCGAAAGCGAAGAGGCAAGTTGAAGCGTCCTATGATTTTACCGGCCAAATACATGTCTCTGCACTCGTAATGACCCTGTCGCGTAGCAATGCAAGATGAAACGCTTCAAACTTCTTGATGTCTGATTCAAGATGAAACCATTGTTATTTGTGCTAATCACATGGTATTCCCTAATCAAGTCATGAGCTCCGATCTCGCTGTTGGACAACCAACGGACAGTGAGGGAGGCTGCTCCACCCCGTAAAGTTGAAACAAATCCATTCCCTTCCATGAAAAATGGTGCAATGCTAGAATGATCTGTAGTCATAGCAGCTAATTTTGTGCAGACCACGGGACTAACATGGATCATTTCCATCCCTCTTCGCCTCCCCCAGAGCAAGATTCGAGGATCTCTATTATTGGTAGGATAAGCTTTTCCTTGTATGGTCCGCTCGATGGACATCGAGCACAATCCAAAGGCGTCTTTCCATAATTGCTGAGCTTTCTGAGTGGTGCCCCATGGTCTAACAAGCTCTTCGCAATTGCAATGTGGCCTCTTCCAGCCGCGTAATGAAGTGGCGTTTCTCCATATTTTTCTGGTAACGATGGATCGGCATTTTTTGTTTTTGCAAAAGCATCTCCTGTGCTTGCAATTGGCCACGCTCAGCGGCCACGTGAAGTGCAGACTTTTCATGGCCCCCACTCGTATCGTTGACGTTGGCATATTTGTCAAGAAAGAGCCGAACAACCTTCTCGCTATTTCCAGATGAAGTAGTTTGTAGAGCATTCCCGAAGCTTCTGCAGCTGGCGTTCATATCGGTACCATTCCTGAGGAGTATCAGAACAGCCCTCCCGTGTCCTTTGCATGAAGCGGCGCGGAGAGCACTGTCGAAGTAACCACCGCCGGCGTTCACCTGAGCACCATTTCTGAGCAGGCGCCTGACTGAAATTTCCAGACCACCAAGCGATGCGTAATACAGAGGCGAGGCCATGGCCTTCGCCTTTTCTGATTACTTGTCGCCTAATTTGTCGCCGGTGTACAGCAAGTACCAACCCTCGTATAAGTGTTCCGTTAAGAAAAACTCTAATATGAGTGCACGGAGACGCTCGTCACTCCTCTCGGTCAGAGCAGCATAGCTCATCCAGTGATCAGCGGAGAACTGTGCGAAAGGAAATGATTGCCAGATCCCGTCTGGAGGGATGTCGGTATTCAACGCCAGCAAATAAGATAGACAAAGGCGTGCAGTGGCCGCACTGGAATCAATGCTCGAAAGCAGTCCCGATATATATCTCTGAGGAAGGTATTTCTTGACGGTGAAATGTGTAAGTCGTACTTCAGTTGTTGTTGCATCCTCCGCGGGATCTTACTTTTCTTCAACTGTGACCAAGCTCTTGCAATACCTCAGACTCTCATTAGGCATTGGTGCCCTGTTGCTTGGATCGAACCGCTGCTGGCTTTCTAGATCCACGACAATGGCGTCAACTATTTCACGGAGTGACAATGGCCTTTCCGCAAAGGCTACGAACTGGAAAATAAGCCGTGTTTGGTTCGCGTATTCCGGAGGTATTCCAGCCAGTGTTCGAGCGTACCTCTCATCAAGAGACCGAAGTGGCGAACGGGGTGTATTTTGCAACGCCGAATAATCAAGGCAGTTCTCAAGCGCATCAAGCTGGCAGGCGGCCCAACGGAACCTATATTCCAATTAGAAAATCAAAATAGCACTTGTTCTGGTAGTACTGACATTCCGTCAGCTTCCCTGACTAGAGTAGTCTCGATCTCAGTTTGAAAGTCCAGTTGGGTCCGCCACCGTTCCAGACCCCGGTCGCGCCTGACCCTTGTCGATATAAAGCACGTAAGTCGATTATGATCAACTCGCTTTGATTTGGGATGACGTCCTCGTTGCGAGCCCAAACGCCTATGGATGACTCTATATCATGCTCGAGTCTGCTTGTAACAAGCAGATGGACTTTTGTATGCTGCGGACGACAGATGTACTCAATCCATGAAAGCAGTTCACTGCTCATTTTGCACTCATCAAGCGCATCCAGGACGATCCAAACTTCTCCTTATTGGCATACCATGTCTTCGAAGATTTGGCATAGCATTTCAGTGTTTAACTTTTGTTCGTCTTTGTTCTCAAAAAAGAGGTAAAGTGCGTTAGTGTCGCTTTGAACATGTCCTACTCTGCGGTAGAGCTGACTGATGAGTGAGCGAAACATCTCTTCGAGAAATTACTTATGATCGTCAATAAAATTCAAAAAGATGTAGAGCGGACCTTAGGAACGCACCTGGCTTCTCTGCAGATCTTCGATGATGATGCAACTCAGAATATTCTTGCCGCATGCAGGCATGCCAAAGAGCCAGAGAAATGAGTACTGCTCTAGCTTCCAAGCTGAGTATGCCGCACTTTGGATAAACAATTGACCGGACCCTGGGTGGCGATATTGAAGTCCCTTATCATAGTTGATTGATGGATCTGGTGGAGATAGCCATGAAATCATCTGGTCGCGTCCTTGTTGGTCAATCATGCTCTCAACAGCATTAGCCGTTTTCCAAGTGATCACGGCGATGTCATTGAGTCTTGCTTTCACTTCAGAGCTATTAGCCATCTCTATTCAAATACGGAAAAGCATTTCCAAGTAATTTGTTTCACTGATTCGTTCTTTAGCTTCAACACGGTGTGCGAGAATCCGTCTCAGAAGGTCTTTGACGTACCCCTCTAGAGATCTGTACGACAGTGGACGGCCCAATACCAATTGTTACAGCGAGGCAGCTACCATAGCCTCACGCAGCCTGCACTTGACGCACAAAATCTAATTCCGCCGATCCAGATAGCCTTCTCCAGCTGCAAGCCTGACGAAACATTCATGCATAAGCAGCCTCCCGCAAATTCCTCAACTGATCCCTTAAAATTGCCCAGTAAACTGTAGTCAAAGAATAAGTCATCCATAAAGCTTCTATTTACCACCAAATCGTCTGGTCTATGTACATGTCGTATCCTTCCTCCTCCACGTGTACATAGAGTTCAGGATGTTGAATCCTTACCAGTAGTCAGCACCATATGGTCATGCCAACTACTTGAGCTCATAACGCGGCTTCTCAATCTTGCCGTTCAGTAGATCCCCCAAAAAGTCCCTGAATGTGATGGGATGAAAGTCTGGGAAGAGTTCCTGAGCGTCGAGATAACCGAGATACTTCGCGTACTCGACCTGGTTGTCTCCTCGCACGTACTTGCTGTATTGATAGTCCCGGAACTGCCGCATTCCAAAATTGACATTTGTGGGCTCGCGCTCATAATTCTCTCTGGCCTCTTTGCAGAGAGTCTCCAACTCGCCGTAGGAAAGCTGATGCAACTATGTTAGCTCAAAATATTGAACTTGAGATTTGCTGTTCCATACCGTCTGTCTTTGAAGCTTTTCCCCGGTCACCTCCTCCACAATAGAGAAGATTTCATTGTCGCTGAGGCTGTCACTCCATGCCAGAACGTATTTGTTCAAGGTGCGCTCGTCATCCAGAATGCGCGCAGTCCAACGCCCGATATCGCGCAAGTCTCCAATGACAGTGCTGCGTTCTCCGTCACCGTGGACAAGATTCATTGGCACCAATGCTGCGTACGAGAACCTACCTGAAGGGAGCACCCCTGGGAAGGAGACTTGGTGCCAGGTCCCGACATCAATCACCGTGAACGGAAGATGGAGCCTCTTGATGTGGTTGTACACGTCCTCTTTCTGATTCGATAATCAGCTTAATTGACTTTTGAACCTCACATCGGGGTAAATTCATCCACCCACATGGTCGCGTGTTACCATGACGCCTCCAGCCGGTGCCACAGTGATCCAGGCACATGGTACGAAGCGTTTCACGCCCGCCTGTTTCGCAGCGGTGGCGAGATTCTTCTGTGCATGGAGCGAATGGGCGTCGATGGCGCTGATAGTCACATCAACTCCCCTCTGGATGTCGACGAGGTCCTGCACCGGACCATTGATGTCGGCAACGACTATCTTCACGCCCCGCTCGGTGAGCTTCTTCACTTCGGGCTTGTCTGCCGACGATGGTCGAACGAGCGCTTGGACCTCCTGGATCACCCGATGTTACTCTCCACTCCAATGTGTGTTCGTTCTTTGCATAGCCTTCCTCTTCACTTCAATATACTCACATATTTTCCGTACTCAAGCAATCCGTCAAGAATAGATCGGCCTGTGTGGCCCGTGGCTCCGAGAAGGAGAACTCGTTGCTTCTGGTTTTCCATTGATCGATTGGCGTAACCTTAGATGATTGAGATGATTGGGATGATTGAAAGACATCTCTTGGACGTTGACGGTACTCAAATATAAGAACGTCCCATCTTCTCAATCATCACGATATCCTACGGTTGTGAGTGATTTACAACAATTGTTCGTACATTCCGCGCTTGTTAAGCGTCAAACGGCCTCGGGGTTGCTGTACTCCGAGAAGACCAATAAGAAAGGCAAAGGATCATTAAGATTCTCACTGAAAGACACAACTGACCATGAAAATCATGCGACGACGTTGCGGTTTGATTCCGATGCTTACGTACCGCATGTCCGGAGGAACTCCGTCCGAAGGACCGAGCCGGACGAAAAGACGGACAAGCCTCACCCACCTTATTGCTCGACTTTTATCTTATCGCTTGCTAGCAAAGCTCGTTTCTTTGCCAATGAGAAGAAGATCATTTAGAAGGCCTATAGCTCAAATTTTCATGTACCAATCCATGCTGCCTATACAGCCAATTCCGTGAAAGTAATGCGCAGAAACGGCCGGTCCGGAAAGCCTACGTCAACGACACCAAATCAACGGGAATTAGCCTCACATCACCGTGGCCATATATTTGGTCAAATCGCCGTACATTTGCTTTACGAAACTCTATCAATTGCCTTTGGAGGCCACAAGCTGCTCGCTGATCTCCCACAGTTTCGCCTCAGTCTCATGATCACCAATGGACCAAGGTGCATAACCGACAGTCCTCACCCTTTGGCCGTCAACCACAGCCGCCGGCTCAGCCTCACCACAGTCCTCACAATACAACCCGCCCTTCCCCTCCAGTCCCTTCGCCGTCGCACACCACACCGTCGTAGCAGCGCCTTGCTCAAAGGACTTGAAGATGAACCAGTACGGCTCAAACATAGCCTTGGTCGCCTCCGTCGCGCTATCGAGGAGCTTCGTCTTGATGCCGCCGGGATTGACGCTGAAGCCGCGGACGGGATGCTCTGGATCAGAGCCGTACAGGCGGTCCAGGTGGTTGGCGTGCAGGGTGCAGGCCAGCTTGGACGCGGCGTACGACTGCTCGGTGTCGAAGCCGCGCCGGGAGAAGTCCAGGTCCGTCAGGTCCATCTGGGCGTCGAGGTACAGGTTCGTCGTGCCGGACGTCAGGTTGACGACGCGGCTGGCGCGGCCCGGGGAGGCGGCCGCGGCGAGTGCGGGGAGCAGCAGCGAGGTGAGCAGGAAGTGGCCGAGGTGGTTGGTGCCGAATTGCGCTTCGAAGCCGTCGACGGTCTTCTCGGGCGACAGCGTCGTCATGCCCGCGTTGTTGATCAGGAGGTCGAGCCGTTGCGATTGGGCCAGGAACGCGACGGCAGCCTTCCGCACGGAGGCTAGGCTGTCGAGGGACAGTTCCAAGATCTTGATTGGCCCGTGGCCTACGGAGTTGGCCTCGATGGACGCTTTGGCCGCCTCGCCCTTGCTGGTGGAGCGCACTGCGAGGTAGATTGTCGCCCCGGTGGCATGCAGCGCACGCGCTGTCTCGAGGCCGATGCCGGCAGATGCGCCGGTGATCAGCACGACCCGGTCCGGCCAGGCGTTGATCAGACCCTCGTCCTCGACGATCTGGAGTGCAGTCGGCCTGGCATCACCTGGCCCGGCGGGGCTGGCGTGGAGGTGGGCGTACGGGGCAAGACGCTTAGTCTGCTGATACATGGTGAGAGATTCGATGATGAGCGATTGACTTAGAAGAGGATGATGAAGCATGATATCACTGTCTACATGTCGACTTATATATACATACATCGACTGTTCCGTCCATTGTCCGTTCGGCGTTAAGACAGCCTACTTCCGCATTTATAGCCCGGAACCTGGATCTTTGGGCATCCGGCCTCGAGCTGATTTGTGTTCCTGACTCGAAATACGGAAAAGATCTGTTTTGGTGTTTAGGGCGTTAAAGCTGGCCAGTCAGGATTTTCGTAGCCCAGTACAAGATTAGAATAAAATAGTCTATTTCGGACATGTAACAAGACATGACCTTATTCCCGGCTACCATGTTAAAGCACGATTTATTGGCTGACTCGATCGTTGAGCCCGGCAACTACTGCTGTTTTGCTCTCCATCAGGCAATTCCATCGGCCATTCCTCGGGAAATGCAACACTTGTGGGGTGAAGTGAGTGTCAGAAAACCATGACGGCGAACAGTTTTATCATCAGCTAATCATTTTCAATTAAAGGATGTTGAAGTCTGAATAGGAGATCTGTTTTAGCTCGGTCCCACCTCTGAGCGTACATACATAGTCTCTGCTAGTTGCATGCCCCTTCGGGGATTGATCAATTCTGGCTTTCAAACGAGAAGGCTAAGACTGTTCCATGTCATCCGTTCTACCAGCTTTTGCTCTATAATTAGCATAACTGAGAGATCAGCTTGCCCCGGCTTCCTCCTTCGAAGAGCCTCATCCAAGTTTTCGGTATGTCCTGAAGTACGGTAAGCATGTGTAAATAACAGGATGGACAGATCGACGTCGCACATACCTCGAACGCCGTCTCAAGAACCATCTCATTCTCATCCCCCAGCACAATCTTCCCCTCCTGCGCCGCCCTCACCAACTCCGCGATCGTCTCCGGCGCCTTGTGCAGCCAGTCCAGCACCACGAACCCCGTCAACTGCAGCCGCATCGCGACGACCTCGAACCAGTTCCGCAGGCGCGTCCCGTCCTCGAACGCATTGTACGTCGCCATGCTCCCGCACACCGCGACGCGCCCGCGCATCTTCATCCGCGCCAGCATCAAATCCAGCACCTCGCCGCCCACATTGTCAAAATACACGTCAGCGAAATCCGGCGTGGCGGCGGCGAGGTCCTCCGCGAAGCTCGCCGCCTTGTAGTCGACGCATTCGTCCGCCCCCAGCGTCTCCTTCACCCACGCGCACTTGGCCGCACCCCCCGCGATGCCGACGACGCGCGCGCACCCCAGCAGCTTCTTCGCGATCTGCACGACCATCGACCCCGTCGCGCCCGCCGCGCCCGACACGACGACCGTGTCCGCCGGCTTCGCCGCGGCGACGATGGCGGTGCCGTAGTACGCCGCGAGGCCCGTCAAGCCCAGCGCGCCGAGGAAGTGCGTCGGCGCGATGCCGTCGGCCGCGGGGGCCGGGTTGCAGGCGGACGCGTCGAGGATGACGTGCTCGCTCCATTCGCCCAGCGCGGAGGTGACGAGCGTGTGTGGAGGGAAGGAGGTGGAGGTGGACGCGACGACTTCGCCGAGCAGGCTGCATTTCATCGGGGCGCCGAGTGAGAGTGGCGGGAGGTAGAAGCGCTCGGGCGCTACGGTCGTGCTGATCCACTGCCGTTGGGCGGGGTCGTTGGAGATGTATTTGACGCGGATGAGGACTTGGTTGGGTTGGAGGGGAGGGAGGGTGGTGGTTGTCAGAGAGAAGGTAGCGTCGGGCCCGTCAAGAATGGGTGCGCCGCTGGGACGGCTGTTGAGGAGCCATTGGCGGGTGGTGATGGATGTCATGTTTGGCTATTGGGTTGCGGGCTGGAAGCTCTGAGTCCGCGGGTAACAGCTTGGAGCTGTGTGCATTTTATAGACCATGCGGTGGAAAGTACACCTGATTCAGTTGGAGTAGCTGAAGATTCCCTGTTCATCAAGATAATGATTCCGTTAGTCACAACATCTCCATTCCGTTTTAAGTTTCAAGATAAACCATGTCAGCTTTCTTCTCTGCCGCCTCCTCCACAATTTGCTCTTGGCTGGGCTTGTGGCAAGGTTAAGCGGCTTATTAAGTGCTAAGCATGTAGCTTCTAAGCCCGCTTAATAATCCTGAGTTGATGACAACCCTGATCATCAGCACTCGTGGGGGTGTTAATTAAGCTCAAGGCGGGTAGCGCTGCTTGCGCCCTAGTAATCTGGACTTACAAATGCAACTTATCATGAGCTTGGTAAGCTTGACTACTGCTCAAGGGTGCACATAGCCAAACAGAATCTGCGGTATATCACACCAGATATTGGTAATTTTCTATCACATAGATGGATGAGCGTTAACTTGATGGGGCGTGTAGCAAAAGCAGGGAAGCGAGAACAGTGCGGATGATAGTGCTCTGGAAGGAATCTTGCATTGAGGAGGCGTGTTAACAGCAGGCGGGCAGCACTTCAGCAGTGTCCTGAAGGAGGAATTTTGATATATATTCTTGGAATTTTATGAGCGAAGTGCTCTTGCAGCGATAGATGCACGCTCCATGTGTCACATGACAGCCGTTGCTCGTGTTCACGATTACTTGACTCAACTTCGAATGGCGAAGTCCCAGGGTATGACGCATGCCCAGCCGTCCAAAAAGGGTAATAAAACGGCATGGAGCAATCGGTAGGATCCGGCAGCAAAGCGAACACTCATGGCTTTTCATGGGCGCCTCAGCTAAGCTCTTGGCACTAAAGCTAAGGGGTGAGAGGCTGAAGCAGTAGGAGTGCGCTGAAATGAATAAAAAATGTTGTGAAACACACGCATTGAGCTAATCATCTCTTTAACGTTTCTGAAGATGTGCCCGATGCTAGTGGGCTGTGAATCGTAGTCTTTACCGCAATAGAGAGCCAGGGTTGAAGCACCTGCCGTTGTGAATGGCCGGCAATGACATTCCTTACATTGGTTGGTGCTAAGGGCAGCTAGCGAATACAGCCGCTCCGCCAATGTCAACTATTTAGTTTACCGGGAATAGTATAGCGCTACTTCACTTTACTACAATAAGTATAAGCTACCTATTTTTACCAAGGGCCTAGGTCTCTTCTACCACAAAGCTATTGGAACAGACACGTCATCCGCTTTTCCACAATCCCTTTGATAGCCATATATCCAGGCCCTTATTAAAAGCCCTCCAGAGATGAGTATAAGATTCATGGCTTCCGGCGATTTATTAGGTCTCAAATGCCAGTATGCCCTTCCGCAAAACGATTGCAAGGCAAGCGGAGGCTAGAGCGCTGTAAAGCGCCACGCGAGAAATGCTGAACCCGGAAAAATCCAGATCGGCCGATGGTGTGATAGACGGTTCTTTGGTTGATTCGCGTACCTTTCTTCACATCACGGCCCAAGCCTGTTTTCTACTAGCTTTCTTCTCTCAGTCCGTCACATGATTGCTGCGTGCTGTTCTGGGTCGGGCCATTCCGCGAAGACAACCCGTTAAATCAAGCCGCCGCTGACTTTCTCTTCAGCCATTTGCCTACAATCTTTTTACAATTATTCCTGCATTACCATTTTCTGAGGAGTCCTCGTCGTTTGTCGACCGCACCGATCCTCCTGCAGTTCGAAGTATGCCATACAGTACAGGTGTGGAACACCACAGTCAGGCTGATCCTGAGAAGCGCCATGGAGGAGAGCCGAAACGTCAAACAGAATGCAACCAACACCGTCCGTCAAACTGCTCATCTCCCCAGCCGGGCACATTTGGCCAGGATGAATCAGCATCGCATCCGAACTCAAAACCCAGGAAAGGTCACAAAGGTACCCGGCAGTCGTGGGTCCTCTTCTCTACAGGTACTTTTGGTCTCCTCTGGTTGGCGCCCATGCTGGCCCTGATGTATCTCAACTTTACCGAAAAAACAATTGGCGGTACAGCATGGTGTATCAGAGAGCCGTGCGGCGTTATCAGCTACTACCAGGGGGATACCGCCAATACCAACACCAACTCATTGATTGGCAAGTACAATAAGGCAAACCGTAATTTACTCGGTGGTCTTCAATTCGTTGCCAAAGCCCTCGAGGTGTGGTATGTTTTCGTCGCTGGAAGTTTACTTTACATCGTAACATGTATGCTTGCCAAGCAGAAAGGAGGTCCGTAGCCCTAAAAGGTCATTATTGATTGATCTAATACTAATATTTACCAGGCCTCCCCACGGGTTATTTCCTGGCATTCTTACAGTTCCGAGATCTTCGCTTCCTCTTGGATTCAGGCTTATACGCAGCTCCCCGGGAAGCACGAGGGCACCACAGCGCAGGAAGCCGTTTTCATGGACTATATCTCTACCTCTTCATGGCATTAACTATTTCCATTTGCACCATTGCAAATCTCATGGGCCCATCGGTAGCTGTACTCCTTATACCTGAACTCCATTGGCTAGACACACCGGAAATTCCGGATATGCAGTTCAACGAGCTCATGTCTGGTAGCCCACCAGCAGGCAACCTCATTCCCAACTGCACGTCGGAGGAGCTCAGCATGCGAAACTACACCTGCTTCCAAAACCATCATCGGTATGACCTCGACGCGTTGATAATTAATAACGCCGTCCAGATCAACAAAATGGTCGATGAGAACCCCGAGGGCGATCTCCTTGAGTTGATACCGGACTCGCCAGTCCTATATGAAGGAGTGATGCCCTTTATTTTTAACGTAACCTTCAGCCCACAAGCCTTGTCATTCGTTACATGGTCCCTCAATAGACAAGTTCTGCGCCTACTCTCCAAGGACTTTGAAGGACTCTTCAACGTGGTTCGAGGCAATACCACAGCAAACCCTATGTATACCGAGCGGTATGCGCCTTACAACAGTTC
The DNA here is from genome assembly GCF_012971845.1 of Lasiodiplodia theobromae. Lineage (NCBI taxonomy): Eukaryota > Fungi > Ascomycota > Dothideomycetes > Botryosphaeriales > Botryosphaeriaceae > Lasiodiplodia > Lasiodiplodia theobromae. The sequence continues at coordinate 152,693 of NW_023336523.1, forward strand.
CCGTTCTCTCGTTCTGCAGCGCATGGGGCCGGTCGTAGCGGTCGGGGCTTCTGGCTTTTCTGGCAACCTGACTACAACCACAGTCGGAAACGACCGCGATATCCTTTGCTATGACTCGATGGACGGCACAAATCAAAATTTTTCAAAATGCTTTCGGTCCGGGGTCGGATGGAATGAAACCAACTCCGTCGCCTCGTTCATAATCAACGCCACAAACGAAGACTCTCAGCCAATAAAGGTCCGGTCGTACTGGTCAGATAGGTCGGTGAATCGAAACATCGACTCGTCTGGAGCGTGTTTTGTAAATGGTACCGCCCCCGAAGGTGATCAGTGCGATTACGACAAGCTGTTTGCTCCCGGACATCCACCACTTTTCGACGGAGACCAGACCCAGGATGTCCTCGTAATGGAGTTCTCGCGACCCACATCCGACAACCCCAATAGTGTATGGTGGGCCGAATTTATCCTGTCGTACAGCTTTACCAAATACGCGTTCGACGCCACAACAATCATCCCCAACCTCGAGAACGCTCAGATCCCCGACCCTCCGGACCCGGACACTGACAGGACGTTCCCTATGGTCTTCGATCCGAATTGGATCCTAGCTTCATGGGGCATCAGTCCCGGCGCCCAACTCACCACCGATTCCACCGCCGTTCGCATGCTGCAGCAATCGGCAAACAAGGTGGTCGATCCCAAGTTCCCCGATGCCCCAGCTTCCTCGTTGGCTTTCTTCGGAGCAGTGCAGTACATGCTGCTCCAGGCCGCATCCCTCGTCCCCTTCACGAGCGGCCAGGCTGACACTTTGGACCTGCCGAATGCCACCGATGAGAAACCGGTGCTCTGGATTAATGTTCGCCGCGAGGCCTGGGGCTGGAGCATCAGAGGCCGCACGTCTGTCCTGGGCGTTGTTGTTACTATAATCGGTATCGTGACCGTCCTTGCACGCACGGTGCTGCTGATTGTGACGCGCGATGATGAAAGGGGGAGCGCGGAGCTGGTATCAGCTGCAATGCAGCATGAGTATGATGGGGCATTTGGTGATGCTGTCAAGGAATCAGACCTTTCTCGTGTGAGATACAGGATCAGAGAGGACGAGACGACGGGCAAATTGCGTTTTAGGGCAGTGTGGTAATTTTCACTGCACTGATTTAGTCTGTGGTTCTGGTGAATCTCTAATGCAATTTTCTTTTCCCTTAATTTATTGCGTAGATATTATCGTAATTCAAATTTCAAATTTCTTCATATCAAACATAACACATATGGCTACACAGAGTAGACACTTCCAGGAACAGCTTTTTTAGATGAGGAGAGTGCTGTATAGTAGACGGCATATTTTCTTAGATTCCAGCGTGGCATCTTAATCGAAAGGCAGGAATTCTATAACAGGCGAGAAAAATTCAATTAAGGCTTTCACTTCAAGTATGCTTAAACGGATTGCTTTATTACTAGTACTACTCTCGATGTACCATTCCGAGGCTCGCAAACCTCGCTTTGAAAAGCAAAAACTGGTATGTAATTATGTAGCTTGATGAAAAATATCACCAACCTTTTTTCTCCGTGTTCTTTTTGATCCCACGCGCTCGTAATTGGACTACCATTAATTGCAGTATATGTCCAATTAAAGCCAATTCCCGCAGTCTTGCGGTGCTAAAACATGCTCGAATGAACTTCCAATGAGCATTACCGCACCATTCTCACCTCTTACCAATCCGCCAGCTTTTGTAACGCCTGTTCACTCCACTTCTGGCATCTTGCAAAGACGCCAGCCGACGTCCTCCCTCAAGATAACCACTTTTGACCCTTTCAGTCTGCGATTGACTGCCACGTCCGCACCGACATCGCTGTCCTCCGAATAACGGCCCTCGCCAGCCTTGCGCTGCAACGATACCACTCTTGGTGGGATATCAGTCTTCCGCCGCCATGATTGCAATTCTGAATCTCCCTGTAACGGTCCAGCTGCTGGTGAACTAGCCCCTCAATAGACACAGCATTTCTCAATTCCCGCGTCTTGTACCTCATTTCGAGATCCGGAATCTGACAGTTCCGACGAAGTTCCAGGAGGCGGCGACGCGGGTTAGCCGTCACTCCGACCTTTATCAGGCCACGGGAACGGGATTTGAGGACGTAGACATATCCACGAGCGGACGAGAATCGAATTTGTCTGATGTATCGTCGTCGCCTTACCATGTCCGTGTTCCAGTCCGAAGCTGATGTTCTGACTCTGTGGTATATGTGGTCTGGTGATTTGTCGACTTCCGGAGATGGATGGGGGAGTTGGGCAGTCTTCGCCTTGATTGCTCAGCTGCGTTTGCAAACTTTTGGCTGAGAGATCTTGACGGTGAAGTCGTAATTGTCTCCCTGGTTGTGAGCGGCGGTGAAAATTCTTTCGAGCTAGATTGCGATAGTAATTGCTTCAAGGTGAGAGGCACCAATAATTACTTTGAGGAGAGAAATGCGCCCAGATTCTTTTGCAGGGTTGGTGATGACGATTTTCGCGAGACCGGGGTTGGTCGTGAGTGCTTCGAGGTGGATGATGATGGCGATGCCTTGCGGGCGGAGGGCGATGGTTTTCCTTTCGAAGCAGTGGTGAGTGCGTGAGGTGTTTGACAGAGAAACGAGGCTACTTTCTTCCAAGTAGCGAGGTGCGATGATGCGTCCAAGGTGACGGTAGGCTGAACGTTTTTAAGGCAGCAAATGAGAGCTCTTCGTGGTGGACGATAAAGGTGGAAGAATCAGAATAGAGGACGGAGTTGATTTGTTTGAGCAGGAAGGTGAACGTGAGAACTTGAGGACTGTGGAGTAGAGTTGAAAGCTGAAGGGAGATGGCAGTGACTTCAAGGTAGAAGGCGAGCGTGCTGCTTTCAGCATGCAATGCTACGGTAATTCCTTTGAGGCAGGATTGCCGTCAGGCGCCTGTTGCGAAGAGCTCAGCAAAGATACCACGGACGACTTCGGTAGGAGAGATAGAGGAGGTCGGGAGGTTCAGGTAGCTATCCTGGTTGGCTGTGAGACTTGAACTCGGGCAATACCTCAGGCGGTGGCGCTGGGTTTCACGTGCTGACGAGTGATCTAAGATAGAAGGAAGGTACCTTGATGTCCGCAGCGTCTTGCTTTGGACTTGCCAAATCTGGTGTTTGTCTGTTCCGAAGGATTGCCCATGGAGAGACTGCTTCAGGGTGATGGATAAACCTTAACCTCTATGATTATGGCCGAAAATAGCGACGGCAAACTACTTAGCCGCGCTCACATCCTGGACAAACCTTCCAATTGCCGCACCATACGCCAATCAGCAGTACGTTTTCCGAGGATATAGTTGCCGTTTCACTTCAGAGCCGCACCGGCTTTACAGTTCGGGAGCAGCAGTTGTTCAGTTGCGCTTCGAGGCCGGTCGCAGGTCGTCATTCCGGGTGCGGCTCGTCTCATCAAGAACGGTCGGCCAGTTCTCGGAAGATGATAACTTGGAATTCTCTAAACAGGTGGACACCAGGAACCGAGGGAGGGCATGATTTCCATAGTTTCTATCGGGCTACAACAAAGCAAATGATAAGCGCCATTCGCACCTCTTGCCCTCCTACTACTTCGCCGCATTATGTATTATCTCTTCTCGAAAATGAAAAAGCCTCCTAGACGCGGAGAAGCTGCTGAATAGGCCTAGGTGCAGAGCTATCGACAATTGCTCAGCCGTTCACATTCAATAATCGCCATCATCAGGAGGCATGGACACGTCCAACACGGACTCGTAGAGCCAACGCCGGTAAGTTCTCTGCGCCCAGATGGCAATCCAGTGCAGAGTCGCGACAATCTGCTGGACACCAGACTCTGTCATAGTGTCACTAAACATGATTTTCCTCCAGATAACCTAGTCAAGCGATAATCAGTAAACGTTTTGGCCATAACGGACCCGAGGCGGAAGGTTTTGTACTTACAGTCTGGCCGATGCCATTCAAAGAAGCGGCGAGAAAGCTCCATTCGTGGCCGTCGATAATGATGAACGGAAGAAAGTCGTACGCGTGCTTGCGCCACTCCTCGCCCCATGCGCTCTTGACCAGCTGTTCCAGCCGCTTGAGTTGAGCGGCGACCCAGACGCTGATCTGAAGCTGCGCCTCATCCCAGGTCTGGTCGGGACGCTTCGTAAAGATGCTAAGGGCGATGGGGGTGGCGATGAGTGGGTCGTGCAATGTTTGATTGATAGAAAGGCTTTGTGGGTTGGATTTGAGTATAACGTCGCGCATGCATTCCAGGTCGTCGTCTCTGTCGAAGCGTAGACAGACGGCGAAGTCCACCATCTTCGACGTCAGCTGATATTCGGTCAGGCGCGGCCATGATGGTACGAGACTTTCTGGCTGAATTTGGGCGGTGTTACTGGTGTCCAATCAGTAAGGAAATGGATGCAGTTTCTCTAACAGCCTTACCAGTTCATGAAGCAAATACGTTCGGTGAAGGTCGTGTTGTGCGGGGCAAGGTCCAGTACCGCAGAGTGCACACGCGCATTCCAATCAGCCACACAGTGCTTGCCATTTGAGCATTCCCGGGCCACCTCGACAATCTTCTGCAAGGCGTCGCGCGTGAGAACCGGAGCATAATACGGGTGCTGGACGTCTTCCAGGAACTCAAAATCGCGGTTCGTCTCCGGAGCTCTGGGTCCCTTCTCCTGCTCCTGTGGTCTAGGTCCGCTATGGCGGACACACACAGAAGACGGGCCTAATGCACCTCGTAGAAAAACACGTGACGGCCGGTCTTGATGGTGTAGATGCCCTGCACCATAACCGCGAGCGGGAACGGCGGCCGGTCCATCTCGAAGTCCCGGACAACCATGACATCCCCGGGCAGTGCCAACGTGCGATTAAGCCGCTGTTGCTTCCTATAACCGTTGTTTGGTGGCGAGCTGGTTGAGGATGGGGTGTCTACATGGCGCCTGCGCTGCAGCCGGGGTTCCTCCGATTCTTCGTCGTCATCGTCATTGTCATCGTCATCGTCATCGTCCTCATCATCCTCATCGTCGTCGTCGTCATCGTCCTCATCATCGTCGGCATGGCGGGGACGCGCTGCCAAAGTGGTGCTAGTGCGTGCAGCTCCCGTTGTGCGACGGCGCTTTACTCCAGCGGCGGATACTGGCAGCCTGGCGGTGGATGCGAGAGACTCGCTCTCGAAAGATGAGGACGACCGTTCGCGCATCGAGCCTTCAGGACGGAAGAGTGGGAAAGACGACGGGAGCGGCAAATAAGGATGGTCGCCGAAGGCGAAGATACCCGATGAGATGGAAATGAGTGGCGAGCGCTGATTGGAGACGACGACGTCGGAACTGGTAACTGCGTATGGATGCACCGCGTTTCTAATGTTTGTTACGCGACGCGTTTGGGTGGACGCGTCGGAGAAATTTTGGCGTCCTCGGCGGCGAAGCTACTTACCAGATCAGGTTGAATCTTTCCGTAATTTTGTGTTAGTATGTAAAGACCGGCCGCTGCCTCCGTGCACGGGCCATGTAGGAAGCTGTGGCTCCCCATTCGCAGAACTGGAGTGCAGCATGATGGAAGCGTCGATTATGATCCAGTGTGAGAGCGTACATTCTTGTAACAATTGCCAGGGCATACTGCCAACGCTTCCAGTACCGCTAAATCAATAGTACCACGTGGACCGACTTACATGCTGTACAGCCTCTTGAGACTCAGCTGCGACCTAAGCGACATGGATTAGGCATCAGCCGAACGCGCTTTTACCAGGGGGGAGATTTCCCACGCAACCCCGCACAAACGACTGTTCTTCTTCTCAAACCAAGTCCTCTTCAACATGCGTCTCCTCAACACTCGCACACTCGCACTCGAATCGACCTATGGCCAAAGTCCCCCTTACGCAATCCTTTCTCACCGATGGAGAGAGGGTGAAATTCTCTTCGAAGACGTTCAGCCAGGTGCACACACCGAGACAAAAGCAGCTTATAACAAGCTGCGCATGGCATGCGCCCAAGCCCTAGCCGACGACCTCAACTACATTTGGATCGACACTTGCTGCATAGACCAAAGCAGCAGTGCTGAGCTTTCTGAGGCCATCAATTCCATGTTCGCCTAGTACAGCGACGCACGGGTGTGCTACGCGTACCTAGATGATGTCCCTGATGACGGTGATGTCAGTTATGACAACAAAATTGATGCTATCGACTCTGCTTTCGGCCAAAGTGAATGGTTCCGGAGAGGCTGGACATTGCAAGAACTGATTGCCCCGCAAAATCTCACGTTCTACTCCCAAGGCTGGGGTGAGATCGGCCGCAAATCGACACTAGCGAAGCCGCTGGCCGAGATTACCGGTATCGATGAAGACGTGTTGACAGGCGAGAAGCCGGTACTAAGTTGCAGCGTTGCAAGGAGAATGTCTTGGGCGGCAAAGCGGGAAACTACAAGAAAAGAAGATGAGGCGTATTGTCTGATGGGTCTCTTTGACGTCAACATGCCAATGCTCTATGGTGAGGGCGCAAAAGCTTTCATAAGACTGCAAGAGGAGATCATGAAAGAGACCGATGATGAGACGCTGTTCGCATGGATCGACAAAGATGCTTCGCCTCAATCCCTTCACGGCCTGTTAGCAAAGCGTCCAGCTCACTTCGCCGACTCAGGAGACATTGTCCCCTTTGACACCAATGACGCACGCGAAGTATTCACGAAGACCAATCAAGGGATACAAATCACCCTTCCTGCTGTCAAACATTGGGCTGTTTGGGAAGCTGCTCTTAATTGCACAAGCCCGTCGCGCGGAATATTTACCATTGGACTCAGAGAGCTCTCAGAAAGAGGTGGAAGAAGACAAGTTGCTAGGATGTATGTGAACTGCAGGCTTATTCCCCTCAAAGGAGGTTATCTGGATTCGCCACCAATGGTACGATTTTGCATCCACCAGAACCTCGTTCAACGCGAAGGCGTTCCACGACCTCGTCTATTTTGGAACTGATGCGTTGTCAAAATTGCGCACCGGACATCTACAGGGCTGGTGGATCAAAGACACAGTCGCGAATGCTGAGGCTGCCCGCAATATTCTACCGGGTTGCGGGACCTTTCCGATCAATGGCAGTCTAAGAGAGAGAAATTCTTGTAACAATCATCATCCAAAACAAGCAGAAAAACAAGTAGATTGTTGGAGTATTGGGATTTGTACCAGAGAACGGCAAAGTCGGTATTGGAGTAGACGTGGTGCCTTGTTCGAACAAGAAAATGAGCCTTTTTCGATTTTCAATCCGCATTCGAGGATAAAACTCCCCCATTCGAAATAGACCTTGGCTACACGATTGTGAGGGTAGCTATCACGCGAAGATTGAAGGATGGCAGGTGTTGCTTTGTGCAGATATGTATATGATGTAAAAGCTAAAAGATAAATGAGCGTGCAGAATCATGGAGATATACATTCAGAGTTACGGGGGCATTTCCTTCTAATTTATTATGATTCAAGGAGCAAAGCTTCAGCCCTACACGACAAGGGAGACCACCAATACTGGCGCACTGCAAAAGTGGCACATGAAAATTTCATAAAGCTATGTAAATGTTTCTTTCTAATTACAAACCACCTAGACAAGAAGATTCCAAGTCAGATCACGAAACACATTAGCTCGAACGACTCAAAGACTCAGACTGAATTCTCCCATTGTTATGATCCGCATTTATCAGCCCACTCAGACGTGGCAACCCCACTTGGACGCAAGCTTGTCGCGGAAAGCAGCAATGACGCAGTCCTCCACAGAATCACCGACGCCAGCAACCTGGTTGTTGTCGACGACCCAGCTCTGGTCAGCGGCGCTGTGGTAGCAGGCGATGTTGTTGTTAATGGCGCTGCACCCTGAAAGCACTGTCAGAACCGAGTACAAGGTAGCACAGGAGGAGACGCGGGTAATACTCACTGGTGATGGCATCGCCGCCGAATTCGCTGCAGGACTGGCCGAAGGTATCCGAGTCGATGTCTTGCCTGGTGATGGAGAAGGCAACGCGGTAGCGCGTAAGTGCATCCTCGGACCACTTGCGGATGATGGCGGCGTTAGCCACGCAGTCGACTCGCTTCTCTGTTATTACTGTGTTAGCTGATTGCTTCTGTAGTCGGTGAAATGGTGTTTTTACCGATGTCGAGCGAGGCATCGCTGTTAGTCGGGGCTGCGACAGCGGAGGAGACGGTAAGGCCGAAAACGGCGGCGGTGATGGCGGAGCTGAAGAACTTCATGGTGAGGGAAGATGAATTGGCTGATTCGTAATAAAAGGAGTCAAAGTGGATTGTTGCTGTGAATGCAGTGCGAATGTGAGTGTGCTGATGAAGCTGCTCTTGGGCAAGCACTCTGTCGCTTTATATATTCATTTCGAACCGTTCTCTGGCCTGAAAATATCTGTCAATCCGTACCCACTGCTGCCCCGGTGGACCATTCGGCCATGAAGCCGACTTGGAATGCTGACATGGTCTTTGCTTCAACTTCGAAATACTAAATTCCTGTCAGAGTCCCGTGGTTGCCTTTGCTTCGCTGGCTGGGCGCTATGGCCATGGCCGTGCGGAAATCTGTGTGGAGTGATGTTTCATTGGTCGAACAAACCGCTTTGTATCTGGCCCCCAAGTTTGAGGACCCGCAGACGCATGAAATAGGAAATAGGGCTAGCAACACATACCTTATGAGCAGCATGTTCCTGCCGATCTTCTGTTGGATGCGGTTGATCGTGCTTCTTTTTGGCACTTTCATTGTGCACAGCCCCGTCTCGGGTCATTTTAGCTCCACATCGACTGCTCACCGCCACCTTGATGGGAGTACCAGTCATTCAGGTAGATCTCAGACAACGTTGGTTGAACATACAATCTCCTCTCGCAGTCAATGGTCGACATGAATTTGGTTTTTCACTCATATCATGGGTAGCTAAAGCTATCGTCCGGGCATGTATGTTGAATTTCATATTCCTTCGGTGCAAACTTGATAGAGGTCGATGGGTCTTACTGGCTCAGACTCCGGTCAAACTAGTGCTTCTGCTGCCTGGCGTTTGCTGCCGATCCCGCGTTCCGGATCATTTGCTCTATCTCGTGGGATCCACATAAAATGTATCCGTCATAGAAGCTAATTAAAACCTTTTCGCCAGATTCCTCAGTCAGATCGCTGCCTTTATATGGACTCGATGCTAGCGTAGGGTGCACCCTTTTGCGTCTAGTTTTTAATTCCACATACACGTCCAGCCGATAGCTTCAGCTACCCACACATGTTATCTTTCTAAGGCAGAGCTAGGGCATATTTACGCTATGTTCTAGAGCCCTACTCTTCTTCGCGCTAGCTATCGGCTGCAACATCACTCTGTAGGGAATCCCAAAACATCACGTGCCGAAACACCATTTGCCTAAATGAGTGTCGCTAGTACTATTGCAGAGGGGAGTAAATAGGCGGAGCGGCCACTTGGGATAAATCTCTGATAGAGGATCGGCGTTTTCACATTGTAAATTGGCCACTCTGTTTTGTTGGCAGTCCTTGCCTTTGCTATTTGATTCTCTCAGCCGTATCCCGCGCGTCGTCTGCTGTTGCTTTGATTTACACTCATCTCTACACTTCAATAGTAGCCTTCAAGGCAGGCTGTACTTAATAGCGTTTCATACGTATATTATGGCTCTCATATATATTTTGCACAGCTGATCTACGATCCCGCGCTATTGTTTGGTGTATACTTTCATCGGTTGTCGTCCTGTCTTTTCTGGCAGAGGAAACTTAACGAAGGACCTGCGACACCCGATGGTGTAATTGCTATTCGTTCCAAAACATTTGCGTATCCCAAACTACAAGCGAACAAGTTCGGAGTATGTCTTGAAAATCATTCACGAACTTTCCCCATCTCGTTCGTTTTTGTTTTTCAATGTAACCAATACATGCAGAGAGAAAGTCTCTGTCACGCTGCATAAAAAGCAGGTATTAGAGATCATTATCATGGACGTAACACTGACTCGTAAAGAAAATACACCGAGTTGGATAATATCGATTGTATTGACGAAGGAAATGGGAATAATGTCACAAACTCCAGGCGGATTTGATGCCACAACAGAATTATCGTTACTGGAGCATTCTTCAAAAGTGTGTCTTTCCCATTTTTGTAATTAGTGGTGTTATTTTACTCGTTGCAAATATCCATACATATGCTTCGAATGCAATCAGGCGAGTGGCTTATTCGACCTCGAAGCCAACGTCCTCCTCCAACGCCTTGCCCCCAGTAAAAGGCGGCTGGGACCTCATCATAACCAGCAGAATCCTCGCCCACTGGTTGGTCTCGTTCTCCCAACCGTGCATGGTCGCCTGCTGAACGACCACATCGTTCGCCTTCACCTTCGTCCTCGAACCGTCGTCCAAAGTGAGGGTGACCTCACCCTGGACGACATAGACGTAATCCAGGGAAATGGTCCGGTGGAGCGGGAACTTTGCGCCAGGGGGAACATCCAGGATCCTCAGAATGGCACCGTCGTTGACGAGGCCCGTCTCCAGCTGGCCCTTGTCTTCCGGGGATGAGACATCGGCGGGGAGTTCTTCCGTTGCCCACAGGGGCGTCAGGGACGGGCCGATGCTGAGAGGGATTCCGGGAATCTCAGCGTCATCCTTAATGACGGCCGTCGCAGTTGAGTTGTGGCCGGTGACGATCCTGCGAACCGGCGGAAGCGGAGATGGAGATGATGCGTTCTCGGCCATTTTGAGGCTGTTACTCTCTTCAGTGAGCTGATGGATCTAATAGGAGATCGTCTGAGATCTGTACATACAAATAGTTTGAGTTTAGAAGGGAAAATATATATGTTGTTGGTATAACAAAGGAGCTTAACACGGCCTGAGGTAAATCCTGATTTATATAGAACACCCCGCTAACCCCCTGTCACCTTGCGCGATTTGGAATCCATGCGGAGGGGTAGGGTGAACAGCGGAGGTTCAAGGGGATTTGGTTAATGATATGCGTCAGGGGCGCCAACATGTGGCACCACGGCCCGATTAGGAAGGCCCTCGGACCAATGGTTGCTCCGTGTTTCGTCCCAGTCATCGGCACCCGGCTTTCGTTAGTCGCATTACGCAACACGCCAGCTCCTCTTATTATGCTTAACTCTACTCTTCCCCTGAGGATCTGATGTCGATTCCGCCAGAGGAATACTAATCGCAACTTGATGATCAGGTTAAACCCGCGGGTGTACGGCATCAGGACTTCACGAGCATGTTGGAAGTTATCAATGCTTTCCCTTCATGTCTCCTTGCCGTTCAGGGGACACAAACCATGTTCAGGTTCGAGCTTATCGCGTCTCAGAGCAGGACGGATTTCTCCACATACCGTCCCGATGCCCCGCATGGCGCTTCTTTAACGGTTCCAGAACAGACATTAATGTGGGGGCCAGTCCGTCTCCGGCCTCCGATGCGCTGTTCCTGCACATATTCTACCCACCAGTATGACCACCTTATGGCTAAGATTCATCCTCTTGAATCCCACATGGCCACACACAATGCTTTCTTGTGTATTGTGCTTCATTGTTATAATCTTAGCGCACTTTTTGTGATTTGCATCGGACCCCCTGTCACCCTTTTGCTTGTTTCTACACTGGTCACGTTATCGAATAACTTTGCCGTTTAAGTTTATCGACTTACGATAGAATAGTAACGTTTCCAGTGAAAGGAACAAACAGGAAGAGTATCATAGGAAGAACATTCATTCATGGAGCCCCAGCATGTCGTTGACGACTATTTCCGCGGCATACTTCCATGTGGGCGCGGCTCTATATAAGACGATACTATCCTTCTTCATCAATCTACTAGTCTCCTTCCTCATGCCATGATTGAGCATAAACAAAACACTTCAATGCTTCTCCACGCCGCAAATCCGGTGGGCCGGCCTCAAACGGATCATCACCGCCCCCTTCCCCTTGCTTGACGGAAAGACACACAGGGTTGCAGAACTTTAACTTCGAATTTGTATGAATAAAGGTAGATAATACCACTTCTTCTACTATTACCAACAACTAATGCAACGCTTTCAGTCTAGACTGAACGTGCCCTCTACCGAAAAGTCCGCTAACCCAGGGCCTTCAGAATCATAGGAAGAATCGTGCTCTCCAAGTAGGTCCAGTGCACGCTGGTATAATCGCTCACCCACGCCGCACCCGCATAGTACGTGCTCCTCTTACCGTTCAGCGCAAACGCCTTCTGGTAAAAGCCCTGCGCCACATCCGCCCACTTGCCGCGCATCTGCAGGGGCTTGTGGTTGCCGAAATCCAGCCACTCCAGCTTCTCCTTGGTCGCATTCAGCGCGCCCGTCTCGGCGAACTTCGCCACGGCATCGGCCACCATCTTCTTGGCGCCCTCCGGTTCCAGCTTCTCGTCGCCGACGACGTTGGTGCGGAACACGCCGGGCAGCATGCCCGAGTAGATGACGTTCCAGACGAACGACTCGCCCTTCTGGCCGGGCAGGTTGAGCACGCCGGCGGACGCGTCCGGCGGGGCGTTGACGACGTCGAGGTTGTCGCGCAGGCCGGTGTTGTTCAGCACGCCGACGTAGGCCGAGCGGTAGGCCCAGCGCGTGAAGACGTCCAGCTCCGCCGCGTCGAGCTGCAGCGGCGCGAGGCCGGATGCGAGCGGCGGGGCGGTCACGAGGAGCTTCTTGGCCTTGATGAGCTTGTTTTCGCAGCCGTTGACCTTGACGATGAGGGAAACGCAGTTGTCGTCGCGCTCCGCGAAGGCGACCTGGGTGGAGTAGAGGACGTCGGTGGGGCCGAGGTGCTTGGCGATGCGCTCATACAGAATGCTGTTGTTCATCGTCGTCGGCAGCAGCAGGCCGCTGTTGGCCGTCGCGTTGAGGTGCACCGCGCTGAACTGGTTGAGGATGTAGGCCGTCGATTCGCGCAGCACGTCGCCCGTGTAGCTGACGAAGCCCCAGATGGTCGGCAGCGCGGCTTCCAGCTTGTACTTGGCGACGAACTCGCCAAACGGCAGCGCCAGGTCCTCGGGGATGGCGCCGATGGGAAGCTGGCCCAGCGAGGGGAAGGTGTAGTTGATGTACTTGGCCGCCAGCTGTCCGTAGGTGCCAAGCGCTTGCTGCACGGCCTGTGGGTTGGCTGCGGCGGTGGCCTGGTTACCGGAGGTGACGGGCTTGCCGGTGCTGAAGTCGACGTAGTGCGTCTCGAAGCCCGGGTTGGGCGCCGGGAAGAGTTCAATGTCAAAACGTTTAAAGAAATCGACGACTCCGGGGAGCTCAAGGTAGGCGATGACACCAAAGTCGAGTCCAAAGGGGAAGTTGGGTGCGGAGTAAGTGTTGACGTGGCCGCCCTGCAGGTCCCATGCGTTAGACGAAATAATTTTGGAGTTGTTTTGTAAGGGCACGTACGAGATGGTCTTCCTTTTCAATCACGACAACACTCTTTCCAGCATCGAGAAGGCGCACTGCAGCATACGAGCCGGCCGCACCTCCGCCAAGGATGACAACGTCTTTTTCGATTATGTCCTCGGGCTTGAAGTCTTCATGTCCGAAAGGCAAAGCCAGAACCGACGAGGTCAGCCCTAAGGCAACACTGAGGATGAGTTTCATAACGAATGACTGGCTCTCCGAAGTCAAATGAGTGTAGTTGGTAGTGTTTGAACTTGTGAAGCGCGACGTGGGCATTTATCGTGATGGAATTGCCCTTCGTCATGGGCAACATCCGTCAACTGCCGGTCCAAGCCGATCCGTGCGCAACGTAAGGAGAATAACCGGCTGCCAAGCATTTTTAAACTCTTAACAAAACCTTGCAAACATGGATTGTCGCCTGTTAGATCCTCAGCCTTCTTAAACGTCTTGGAAAACATCTGAGCCCACCTGGCAGACACCAGCTGCCAATTTTACCCCTTGAGAACGCGGCTATTTTAGGACTGGTTCTGTATGCACGGCGACTCAGTATAGTATTTTTGGCGGAAAGTATATATAATTAGGTCGTATTTAATGACTCAGCCTCACGTCTTTACATTCACGGAGTATCCCGAACCAAGGAATTCGTGGTACAAGTGCTCGAAGTCAGAATGTAGAATTATCCGAATGATCCTCGGCTAAGTGAATCTCTGATGCAAGGCTATCTATCGTGCTCAATCTGCCGGACACCATTGGTTCGATGGAGAAGCAGCAATTACACGGTACCTCCCTTTCCATGTTGCCAAGCAAATCTTCTATTGCTCTGTCCAACGCTTATGCCTTTGGAATAATTCTTCAAACGTCTCCTCCCTCCCGCCTTTCGGACCTAGTATGCTTTCCAGTTCACTACTCCACGAAGGTGCAAGTGCCCGATTTTGGTATGGATCTTTTTCCATCCACACAACCCAACAGTTTACGACCCGCTTCGCAAAGCTCAGCTCACACCGAAACCACTCTTTATGGTCTATCGCCCTATCTGAGCCCTCGTGAGCGCACGGTAGGATTTCTCGAAACTTCCTTAGCTGGAGATGTACCAGCAGCTCCGCGCGTTCGTGGTGCGGCACATCCCGCCACACGTGCAGGACCCTCAGGTCATCTAGGTTGCAGTCACGCTCTATTTCATTTCGGCGTTTGGTCGGATCCTTCGCCTTGCCAATCTTGATGAGGCCCGGGTGCGCCGGCGTTCGCATGATGTAGATGCAGCCGCTGGACGTTTTCCTACCAAGGGACTGCAATATTCCATCGTGCAGTTTTTCACTGATGCTGCGCGACCAGCCGGGCGTGAGGATGGTGGCATTGGCGGCGCTGTTGGAATCGGAATCGCTGGAATCGGAGCTGCTGGCATCGGCGTCCCGCTTTCTCATGCTTGCCACCAGGTCTTCCTCTACCTCATCCTCATTCTCTTCTGGGGAAGGACTGCACGGCTGTCTGAGAGAATTTGATTGACGCGGTGTGACACGCAGGCTGCGCCGACGCTGATCAGAAGGCCTTGGAGTAGGCGAAGGGGTCATTGGTGCTTTAGACACGGAGATGGACGGCGTGCAGGGATTGGTTGTCGTCAACCGTCGGCCGTTTTTTCCTTTCGTGGGTGTTTCCGGACCTTCAGATTGGATGCGAATGCTGGGGCTACTGGGTTCGAATGGCGAAAGAAGCCCTGTTTCTGACGTTTTCGGCTTGATTTCTTGCATCTCTGGTTCTTTCCAAGATCGGGTAAGTCTTTCCGGGGCGGACTGAGTCTTCCATGTTAACGCATCCATCAGCCGCCTAGGTGTGCTTAGAAGACCATAGAGAGTTGGAATAAGGCCGGTTGGCGCTGGGGTACCCGACTGAATTGGTGAAGAGGAACTGTCATCATCTCCTTCAATAGACTGGTATACCTCTGCTCGCGGTGTTGCGTAGCCGCCGGAGAAGTCTTCAGCCTCACTAGCCGATTCAGAATCCGACCAATCATTGCGACCTGCATCAGCTGTTACGGTCCCTGACTCGGAATCCGACCAATATTCCGAATCCCCAACGGCAGAGTCCTCACGTGCAACGTGCCTTTGCCATTCGTCGTAGTAGAACTTCAGCCAAAACCAATGGCGATGATCGTTGCAGAGAAGAGCGTGAATGAAAGGCCAGAGATGCTTTAGTGGCGAGTCGGTACCTTCTTGCTCTTCATCTTCGGAGTCGGGGTCTCTGTATTCCTCGTCTTCGTCACCCTCCTCCTCTCCGGACAAGGTATCGAACATGCTGCGAGCAATGGCTGAAGACAGCTTACGACCGCATCGACCCATCACTGGATCGTATGCAATGCACTGGATGCGGTTTCCCTGATCCTGCAACTCCGAGCTTGCGTCGTAGAAGTGTACCAAACCCGTTCTTTCGGGCAACGACGACGGTGTCCCAAGATCAGGCTCGGCGCTCTTGGCTCTGGAGCTTCTAGAAGGCACGACATCTGTAGTGGGGTTTAATGAATTTCTTTTCCGTCTAGGGAGGCTGGAATCGTCGAGCCATCCTTTTGATGCTAAAGCTTTTGAAGCCATGAGCGCGAGGCGAAGAGGCGTGAGATGTTTCTTAATGTGTCTGTGTTGCTCACAGAGGAGAATGCGGGAAATTGCGATTGCATGCTCCTCGCTAAAGGGTGGTTTTGTGGTGCATATCACCTTAATAAGCGGCTCAATGTCTTGGGTCCATGGCTCGTAGCGTTTGTCGCAGCAGTGGGTGTTATTACCGACGAGGGCGCAGCATCGCAATTTGCAGCCTTCAGTTACATTTCTCAGTCGTTGAATTATGGCAGCCAGCGGTGGGGCTAATTCTGGTTGAGGTACTGGCCCGGAAGGGGTTGTCATCCTGGTTCGACGCTCTGGAGGGTGAGGTTTGAAGTGGAGTACACAAGCAGAAGGACGCCTGTGCTGCGGCGCTGCCCTCGCGTTTAAGTCTCCGAGACACGGAGCGGTTTGTTTCAGAGACGGCGGCAGGTGATACTTTGCGCCCCACCCTCGTGCAGATTTTGGGGGCGACAGTGCTGTGCCGCAGACCATCACGAGGCGCAGCTGCGATAGCGCCACTTATTTTTACACAATCAATATGAAGGGGAAAATAACTCGACCATGCGACTCAGCTGGGCATCTCAAAAAGCGATGGGAATATCATGGTGTGTCAATCCCTTAACTTTTTGCAAACAAGGTTCTTGATTATGCTTATGTCCAGTAATACACGTGGAGACCCTGGCAGTGACTCTACAAAATAGAGTCTACGGGCCGATCTGGATCTAATGATAAGTTACCCCACATTTCTCTTCCCGGAAAATCTGTCTCGAAATGTTATCCCTGCCAATTCGCTCGACGGGAACCGGAACCGCCACCTGCCGGACCAATGGGAAGTGAAAGAGTTGCAGCTGTCGCATACCATCAGGCTACCATCAGGCATTACTGCTAACATCCCATCCTCCAGATGGAATGGCTAAAGACAAGAAGTCGTCAAAGGTATTGCGCGCGCAACACGGCTCTTGAGGCCTCTTGGCCCTTTCATTTCTCTACTAATTCCAGATTAGAAGAATTCTCAAGATCTCTCATTTCGCGTCGCTTGTAGATGAGTCTTGCATGTAGAGAGAGATGATTCTTCTTGAGTAGTGAGGCTTAAAGAATTTCGCCTAACAACTTTTTCCAATGGTCAGGTTTAAACTTCGACACGACAATCCACAATATTCGAATAGTTGAGTGATTGAGTGAAATGCTACATTCATTCCTGCTTAAATATTCAATGACGATGATGAGGAAACGCCCGCAGGCTTGGTATGTGCTAAATTCTTGCTAAAGGGATGCTGATGTCATGACAGTGAAAATAGCAATTTAAAAGCGTGCCACATGCCTGATGCAGTAAGAATGTGACAAAATGGCCCTGAATTGATACCAGAGTCACGTTATATGGATCAATTTTCAGCGTATAAATCTGTGGGCGTGCTCTGTCGACGACACCAAGCTCCTCCCCAAAGCTCAATCCTGTCCTCCCTCAACCCCGTCAACACCCAAAACGAATCCATATCTGCGCAAAGTAGGTTCAGATCTCCAGGCACTTTTTCTTGCAGAATATCTGACTACGACAATCAGATACAATGCGACCATCACCCAGTCTTCTTTTCGCGCTTGTCCTTGAGTTGCAAAGTCTTGCGCACGCCGGGCCAGCAGGATATGGAATTAGCCAGTCAGCAGTTGCAGAAATTATCCCCGCGCATAGTTGGCCTGCACAGGTGATTTGGCAAACTGAGGTAGCGACTACAACAGCTGCTTGGGTCTCATGAAATGCCGGGTCTGGATTCTGATCGACTGCCTCTGTAGCAGCATTGCTTACAATACGCTTCTGGGACGACTTCATTGTTATCGCGCCATTTCAAACGCTGGATTGAGACATTTGTTGCTATGGATCGTGTTCCAAGTTGCTTACCCTCTGATATTTGAGCGTAATGAGCGCTTGTTAATGCGAAATAACTTTTAATGGATCGCATTTGGGCAACGTGATATTTTTAGCGTTCCACTCTTTTCAGCTGGGAGAAGCATATCACTCCTTATCCTAGCCATTTATCCTAGCAAAAAAAAAAAAAAAAAAACCTCGCGGAACGACATCAGTCCGTAGCTCAGCAGGGTCCAGCCGGCTTCGCTTTACTGGCTATTCCTACTTATAAGTGTGATGGTGGGAAAGACCTCACATGCGTTAGTTGTGAAGTGCTGTTCCTTTTCTGCCCATCAACAATGGCCGGCAACCTCGATACTAAATGCCATCAAATGTTGTGTTGCTTTGGTTGTCGATCCCGAGCGCTTCGAGCGGTACCGCTTTCTTACCAAGACGAGATAGAACGAGACAGAAATAAGCAACAAACGAGCTCGCTCAGGCCCGAAGACCTGTGTCCATGAATGGAACGCCCGATTTAGCACCGGAGGTTGGCGCGCCAACGAGATTTGCCGCTGTTCTGCAAGAACGCATTAATGCACTGGATGTTGGAGCAATGCCATTGGCTGGTGGACGCAGAATGCTTCTTGAATCTTCAAAACGGAGAGCAGTATTACCGAAGCCTGCGAGGAATCATCCAATGTAACTTTTTATCAAAAACAACTGGAAATTTCTGTCCACCGGATAACAGTAATGATGTTACGATAGGAATTCAGTTCGCGCATATTTCTTTCCACGCGTATTGTGTACTAGACTCTATGTCTGATATATATTTGGGTATGGTGTTGGAAATAAAGTATTTTAGCAAGCGAACAAATGTTTATAGTAGACACTCTCAGGCGGCCCTCAGGACGCGCTTCCCCTTGAACTACATGTTCAATAAATACGTGCCTGTTCCCCAGGATCATTTAACTTTGTTGAGGCCAACACAAACCTTGACAAGCTTTGCTTCACGAGAGAACCATCACTGAGAATCTTTGAAAGGCTACATTCGAGGTTCATAGCAAGGCATTGCGCGGACAGAAGGGATGAGATTGGTTTCATTCATGTAGATCGCCATGGAACTAAGAGTACCGGCGAAATGAAAATCTACGTACATCAAGGACCTCGAGATCGGAGACCCATCTATCTAACCATGTCAGAGATCTTCCAGCCGAGCTCCGTCTTCCTGAATGTCAGGCGCTGAACGCTTGAATCGAGATCGGGCAAGACGTCGGCGATCAGCTCCTCCATCTCGGAGACGTCGGAGCCAGCATCGCTCTCGTCGTCCATCTCAAAGTGCCTCCTGTGGTAGAGGCTGCGCACCCACTTGACGGCGACATCAGCGGCGGCCTTGTTGGACGCAAAAGCCTTCTGGATGTTCATGGGCAGCCTCTTCGGGTTGTCGAAAACCGTGTTGTATATGTTCTTGACCGAGCGGTCCTGCTCCTCGATGACGGTCCCGGGAGCATCGAGCGAAAGCGTGAACAGCTTCGACGCGACGTCGCGCAGATGGGCAGGGAGCTGCCTGATGATGTGCTTGCCCTGATCGCGGGAGTGCTCGAACGTTTGCTTGTGGTGATGGCGGATTGACTGCTGCAGCTCTTCCACGCCCTGCTCCAGTCTGTGGTGCGTGGGGTTGCGCTTGTACAGCGTCTGGAATTCCTTGACCCGCTTGTCGAAATTTTCCTCGAGGTTGTGCACGAGGTTCACGCTGACGTGCATCAGGTCGTTCTCCGACGGCCTGTTGTTGTAGTCGCGCGAGGCATTGCGCATGTCGCAGAATGTCGTCCAGTGGTCGGCACCCTGGATGACGTTGTGGGCAACGAGGGCATGGAAGGGACCGTAGTTGCCTGTGGTAATGCAGAGCAGGATGAGATCGATCTGGCGGTCCACACGGGTCTCCCAGTCAATGTTGTTGGACTTGTCGAACATGTTGGCGTTGGTGGTGACTTTGACGGAAGTGTCGAATCTCTCTCAAGTTTTAACCGACGTATGCGGATGTGGTAATTGTCAAGGAAGGTGGGGTTTCCTGCTTTCCCTTTTATATCGATACAGAGCCAATGATAATACGGGAGACCGGGGCGTGCTCTACTACGTCAGTTCATATCATCATATCGAGGGATTTCCGTGAACAAGGGGCACCATTGCCAAGTCTCGTAACCGCGGGTCTGGCGAGGTGTTTGCAGCCCTTTGCACGTGAATTCTCATACCGTATTGCCCGGGAGTATTACCCCACATTCGCTTTGAACCCTGGAATCTCACCCCACATTCATTCCGTTACTCAGCGCCGTCTTCTTGTCTCCGCTTTCGTCCCGCGTGCATTTCCGCTTTCACCGTTGACGTGTTTCCTAATTCCGTAAATTCCAACTTCTATCGTGTTTATCTGTTTTCGCTATGGTGATCCGTTTTCACACCCCATCCTTTTCTTTTCTCTCCTGTCATGCTAATTTGCGTTCTTTGCTAAGTTCTATTTTACGTAACTTTCCGTTTGCATTAATTGACGTCAAGGGATGAGGTCTAGTCGTGAGAAATGCTAGTCCGTTTGGGTTGAATCTCGACACCATGCTGCCAAACAGCTCAAACCAACTGCATCCAGGAATTCTCTCCTTGCATCTGAAATCGTCATAGTCGTCTTATGATTTTGCCTCAGTCTCATCAATTTGCTCAACCTTTGGTCACCCAGAGTTGGACGGTACCTGCAGCTCTCAACAGGATTGCGGGGAATAGAGAACTATTTGACTCTGCTAGTAAGGATTGATAATTATATATAGGCAGCCTTTGTCTCGTCCATCACAGTCATCATCCTCCAACTCAGCTTCTCATCAGCA
Organism: Lasiodiplodia theobromae; assembly: GCF_012971845.1. Taxonomy (NCBI): domain Eukaryota; kingdom Fungi; phylum Ascomycota; class Dothideomycetes; order Botryosphaeriales; family Botryosphaeriaceae; genus Lasiodiplodia; species Lasiodiplodia theobromae. The sequence goes on from NW_023336523.1 coordinate 173,322, forward strand.
AACAACCTCCAGGAAAGTCCTGCCCTCCACGTAAGACTTCAACCACTTTCGATATCCTCAGAGCAATAACTAAACGCCTTCGCAGCAAAATGTCCGCAAACTCTCTTGTCGGCCCCGTCTACCTCGACTGGGAGCAGCGTTTGGAGCAGAGGCTCGACCTCATCCACTTCGCTCTCAAGCAGGGTGACTCCAAGATCCTCGCAGCCATCTTTGCCCAGGATCAGTCCAGCCCGATTGATCACCACGCCACCTTCAACGTCCAGGCCAGGAACCTTGGCCCCCACGTCAGCGAGAATGGCTCTCGCATCCTCAGGGATCTTGAGGACCACGTCCTGAAGACCAACGAGCACATCCGCTCCGACAACAACCGCATTGACAAGAACATGGAGGAGCTTGCCCGCAGCGACAAGCGCAACGACCAGGACGCCTGGCACAGGAACATCCAGGAGAACATCAACTCTCTCCGCAACACCTCCCGGCAGCAGGTTGAGCAGCTCCGCTCCTACGGTCGCCAGAAGATCGAGCACCTCCCCGAGCAGCTCCGCCAGCCCGCCGTCGACATCTTCAACGGCGCCGTCGGCGTGGTCTTCACCTTCGTGAACACCACCCAGCAGTACCTCCAGGATGCCTCCAACACGATCCCCACCTGGATCCGCCAGCCCCAGGATAAGGTCCAGGAGTTCCGCCGTGCCTACAAGTACTGGTATGAGGGCTCCGAAATCATGATCAAGGGTTGGTTCAAGGGCGCCCGCCACCTCCGCGGCGTCCCCTCCATGAACGATGGTGCCCCCGACGGCGACAACATTGGCGCCATCAGGGACATCGCCACCAAGCTCCAGTGCATTGGTCTGGAGAGCTTCACCATCGTCAGGAAGGGCAGTGGTTGGGCTCTTGAGATCTCCGAGGAGTAGGATGATCGTCCACTCACTCACTCTCAACCGATCAGATACTCAGTCGCACCAAAAAATAACTACTTGAATTAGGTAGAAAAATAATAGAGGAGTGTCTTTGATAAAACTGCACAGCTGTACTAGCTACATATTTTGTCGTGACCATCGGTCTTTGCTAACCTTCGAAACATTTTCCCGAAATGTGCATCCTGACAAGCGAGAAGTTGGGAGAGCGCGCCGGAGTCCTTAAAGCCCCTCATAGCTAACAATGATGCAAAAATATCTTTAGCTCATGAAACCTACAGCCTATTTTATGTAGCATCAAGCATGGCTCCGACTGTTGGTTGTATCGTGGCATCCTGAGCCATCTCACCAACCATCCCGCTCTGCGCTCTTAGTAAGCGAAACTAATCTACATGTGCCAAGTAAGCCCGGAGACTGCAGCTTATGCCTACAAGTAGGTATGAGCGTTTGGTATTTCCCTCTACGTGGATGTCGGTTGTAAGATGATGCGACAGGTAACGACTGACAGTAAATCTATGAAGGCACTGAAGTTCATCACTTCAAATCAAAGGGAGACTCACTCGACAGGTGGCTACTACAGGATTTCACGATAAGCTTGACTAAAATGACAGGCTTCACTTACAGGCCCGATCACTTACAGATAGACTATTCCTCGCTTTTTAGACGGCTCCGAGCCCACTGAAACGCTCTCAACAACACTTACCAAGATTGGCACTCACGAAGATCACATTAGCAAGTTCCCTGTAGACGGCCTCTGAGATTTGCAGTGTGAAGAAGGATATATCTGACCGGAAAGGAGAACCCATAACCGATACAAGAGGAGTTCCTGTTTTCTGGAATATTATCTGTTAAGTTTTTAGTACATCAGCACCATCGTTGTTTTCCTTGCATTGAATGAAAGGCTTTGGATGACAGCCCTTCGCACACATCGACCTTGAAAACTGTGCATATGGCCTGATAATGATCCCATATTTAGAGTGGATGATAAAGCATGCGGCCAAGGGTGCTTGTGGGCTCTCAGGCATTTGTCAGCGAACCAGTCCGCAGAAGCGCCGATCGGTTCCGGCGACAAGGCCCCTCGACCTTTCCTCCGAATAGCCATAGTGCGGTTTTCATTTCCACCTGCCCGGCCACCGGGTTTTTGGATTGCCCAAGGCGCCGTTACAAGCCACACGAGTGACCGACTTTTTGTCTGTCGTCCCAGTCGTCAGTGAGCGATCTTCGTATTCGACATTTCTGGCGGGGGACCCCAGGCCGGATGCTCTCTACGCTAGGCGTAGAGGGGTCAAGCGGCCCGATGACGGGCCTCGAACGCACCCTGACGGCGAATCTCGCGTCGCTAATCCCCATTCATGCCTACGGGTAGAAGCCCATGGGATTTAGGGCTGCACCAGCCGTTTTCGCCGTTGCGGTTTGTCCAATTGTTGCCCACCGCATCTTTGGGTGACAGCCACTTCGCACTTGTGGTCGGGCGCTGGCGCGTTTACACAGAGTGCAAACGCACCACCCACACCGACTGCGTGGAGGATTGACTTCGACTAAAGGAAGAACGTGTGCAAAATTGATCAGAGCAGCTGATGAGGAAGCGGTGCCCTCACCGACATCAATAAGCGGTATACATCTCCTACGGGAATACCACCGAGCTTTGTCACTCAAAGTTCTTGAGCGATTGCAGTCCGTGCAGGCTAAATCTAGCTGGGCAGCCAAGAGGTGCTGCATGTCATACATTCAGCTCAGCCAGATATACTTGGATACACCGTGCGTATCCGTCCCTATTTTTGCTTTTGTTCTTGGCCGGGTATGTGGCCGTGATTAGCCATCATCCCCGGTGCGAAAGCCAATCATCCCTTTTGGCCCCCACGATGTCCCTGTGAGATACCCCTGCTTCCCAACCACCATGCCAGCCGCGAGTCTAAGCTTGCTCATCTCTTGAGCACGCTTGGTCATGCTTAGCAGAGCAGGGGCCCTGGTTGCCAGCAAATCTACGTCACACACAGAACGGTCGACACTCCGGTCAGCAGCCCCTGAACGACGGGCAGAAACCCTCGCTATTAACAATTAGAGTGATGCTTTCTGAGAAACTGCTGGAAAATAAGCAGGAGAGCAGCCCGCTTGGTTGTCGATTGTTGAGCACTGCAACTAAGTCCACATCCGGGAGAGAGTCCCGTGCAGATCATTCGTATCGAACACTGCGTATCCGGACCGCACCACCATTTTCGGACGCTTCATGGCGTTGCCGCTCAATCAGCCGCACCAGGCTGACAGCTGCTTCCCACCATTACTGACCCCAGGTCGCGCGCGCAAACTTTTCCTCTTTAGCTTTCCATCCCTACCGCATCCCCTCTATACCAGGCTGTGGCGCAAACCGATGATCCCCTTCCATCTCCGCCGGCGGCGCTCGTAGTTCCTCCATCTCTGACGGACCTTTTGCCGCCAGCTCATACTTGTGCATGCCACCGGCCTGCAGTTCCGACCGTGCATGGTCAGATCCCATTTCGTGCGGATGTGACTGCTCGGAGTCATGCGAACCGCTCGCTCCAGCCTGTCTCCTTTTCCGCAGAAAGTAGAACAACGCGCCGGCGATGAGGGCCAAGCCCGCGACACCGCCCACGACTCCGCCAGCAATCGCTCCTGTAGAAGAGCTGCTGCTGTTGCCGGACGCGCTGGAAGAGGAGGAGGCGGTGGAGGTAGAGGACGACGACGTGGTGGATGCGATGTCCTTTGGCGAGATACACTGGTCGATGCTGTAGTACACCCAGGATGTGTTGTAGCAGGTCGCGAGCTCGGCAACCTGAATGGCTTCGGAGGAGCAAGACAGGCTGTTGGAGTTGCTACCGTAGATGGTCACTGAAAGCGTCCGTCAGCATTGTTTTGGGCTCCCTCCGCATGGACTGGTGCAAACCGTCTACTTACCCCCGCATCCTTCATCCAAGTCTACGACTTGGAAACTCGAAAAATTGCTGGTCACCCGATCCCGTAGCAGTGTGCAGGTTCCATCTGGATACCCGTTGGGGCCGTTGATGTTGTCCTGAGACACCAGGCATTCTGAGTCTTTATAGACAGTGATGTCTGTTGCGCCGCTTCGTGCCACCAGGAATTGGAGGACAGCAAGAACAATGAAGCAAAAAACGCTACTAAGTGGCGGCCGTGACATCGTTGTGCTCTGTGGTTGTTAGTAGTGAAGCTTCGAAGAAAAGGCGGATGAACTTTTTACCGTGCAGAAAATTTTCGAAGGAATGGAAACCAGTGTTACATATCTCGTGGGAGGGAGGCTAAAAAGAAAGACTGGAGACAGAGGGGCTTTGGAGATAGCTAGGCTCCGCCCCGATGACGGTCCCTGCGGTGACCTAACGTGCTGGCTACTGCATGTGCGGGAAGTGGAGACATCAGTCAGCTACGAGTCATTTGCCTGGTTGCCTGCCTTCAAAGTGGCTTTGTGCGCCGAGACAGGTTGGCCTTAGCACCGTTTCGGGGAGGGTGATCGTCAGCCTAACAGTCCTACCGGTCGATGTGACCAGGGTTGATGGAGCATCGACACAAGCACAGTTGCTTTTTTCTTTCGTGAATTTGGCCCCCAAACTCCACTATGTCGACTTTTGGAATATGCTTGAACCTCAATTTGGCAGGCCTGACATCTATTATTGGCCCTTAAGCCCCGCTTTGGGCAACCTGCACAGACCGTTGCATCAAAGCGTTAGCTCAGCCCCAGCTGGACAACTACCATTCCAGAGGTTCCCATCAAGGGTCGAAGAAATATAAAATCGTTTACATTACCGCACATTGTGACCAGCATCCAGACAAGTCCTTACAGAAATCAACTCGTACATCTGAATTCCAACCCATCATGCACTGCACACTCCCAGCCCTCATCGCCCTCGCCTCCTTCTCCATCGGCGTAGCCGCCGATTGCACGAAGATGGGCTACATGACGCACACCTTCTACGGCTACCCCGACAACGACCCGCCGGGTCCGGCCATCGCCTACGACTGCGGCCGCGGTTTCTCCGCCGGCGGCACCGGCACCTACAACGACCCGCTGACCTTCGCCTCCGCCGAGGGCGAGTTCGAGCCGTGCGAGGTCATCTACGACCCCTACACCCGCAAATACCTGCGCTACGAAGACTACTGTCAGGCTTGCACCGACGACTGGGCCAACGGCAAGATCCGCCACCTCGACGTGTGGACCGGCAGCACCACGGTTAATGGTGGTGATACCCAGATTCAGTGCGAGAACGACTTGACGCCGGCGGAAAACAGCCAGACTATCGTGAGGAAGCCGGCTAGCAACCTCCCGGTTGACAGTGAGTGTTCCTGAGATGTCTCTCTTCCTCTGAGAGGGAGTCCTTGCTTTGGACTTTGAGCTAACACATACTTTCTGCGTAGCAACGGCACTGTTCGCCAATGGCAAATGCCATACTGATCATATCTACGACGATTACGACATCAACGACTACTGCTCTCATTAGGCGAACTAAGTCTCGAGCGCTCATGAACAACGTTTCAGAGGACTTGACGTCTACTATTTCTGAGATACTCTTTATGTTTTCACACTCGTTCAGATAACATGAATGAAAAAGCGCATTGCCCTGAACTTTCTGGAGTTGAACGATTGAATTCTCGACGATGACAACATTGGAGAATGATTGATCACCCTGATTATGTACATGAAATACGAGAAACAAGCAGACACCTTTTTAACAAGAATCTTCCCTTTTATTATCTGACTGCTACTTACAGGATCACCATTCTTAGATTTTATTTTGACTGTTAAGGAAAGAAACATGGAGCTTTAGTGTACTCTAATTAACAGTTTAGTAAAGATACGTATCTAGCTAATCTTTAAATACAGTATAACGTATTTAACATATGTTCGATTATTAAAATGGGGGAAACCATTGGTGTGGGGCATGTTTCATGTCAGGTTCATCCACACCGAAGGGTTTCAGAAACGATGCATCCAATTAGTGGGAATCCAAGTCTCAATTAATTAAACAGGGAGTATACATAGAAAGCAAAAACCGAATTTCAAAAAAAGATGCCTGACCTAACGAAACAACCTCCAATGCTAATGATTTTGTTACAGTCCTGCGGGCAGCTCTGCACGGGCAGGCCTGGTGGGAAGCTCATATACCTGTTGAGACATTTTCAGCTGGTAAGAGATGCCATCCATCTCGACCCTTGATTCTTCAGATGCACTGGCCGAGATTCTTCCCCGTCTGCGGCGCCTGAACAGGAAGAATAGGAAGAAAGCAGCAGAAGCCACTGCAAATATACCCACCGCTACTCCAACGCCGATTCCCACCTTGGTTCCATCCGTAAAGCCGGTAGAGGACGACGGTTTTTCAGATGTTGTCGATGTGGAAAGTCCGGTAGTCAACTCCGACGCTGTGTGAGTTGAATAGAGAGAGGCTGCGTTCACTTGAGCAGTGATGTCCGATGTCTTTCGGTTGAGTTGTATGAGAGGAGCAAATAACGTCACAGTTGGCGCCGGCCCACTGGTGATGCTATTTGCGAGGGGCAATGTCCAGTCTGTTGTTGATACGGCATCCCCGTTTGAACAGGTAGCTATCCTGAACGTAGAGGAGTCCACCGCTTTCATACATGTTTGGCGCTGGGAATCCATATTCCGCGCGCATGTATATCCTCTTGAAAGTACTTGTCAGCAGACAAGAAAGCAGTATTGGGTAGCGACTTACACTGGACAACATCCATACACTGCTTCATCGACAAGGGTGCTGAACTGGAATTGGAAAGACGGGGTATTGCTGTCTTGCTCAGATGTCATACCAGCCACACACGCGGTCGTATAACCACTTGGGCAGGAAAGTCCCGGTGAGTAGAAACCCCACCCTGAAAGTGTACGGTCGGTCGGTGTCACAGTCGCCGTTGGCCAACAAGATGGGTTGTCGTGCAAATCGATTGTTTCGCATGATTGAGCCTGCCAGGCGTCTCGCCATCCGGATTGAGCCGCGGCTTGGAAGAAAATGGTGCAGTCGCTGGGTCGTGTAAAGACCGTTGACAGTGGTCCAAGCACTGTCCTGGACCAGATACCTGTAGTTGTAGCCGTCATTTGCGCATCCAGGCCTGTGTTGGTTGATGAGGGGAATATGGTGATGGCGAAGAGAAATGAGCGAGAATGTCTGGGGTTTTAAGCATACGAAAACATGCGCTGTGGGATGTAGCTAAAGCAACAAGGCTCGTATTACAGAGCTGCAGCGGTGCCACTTAACCAGCCTTGCTCAATAACCGCCGTGGATATCGATCATGACCAATGATATTCCAAGGTATTCGCCACGGCCCCTGCGCCACTATTTCAGCCTTGCTCCCCCGACGACGAGTTTCCCGGCTATCATACGATTATACCATTTTATGTGGATATGATTTGTCTGTATTTATTCTTGCCTACCGAAGATGCATATTGGCTTAGAAAAAGGGTTGTTTGATGAGGGCTTCCCACCCACTGCTCGGTTTCAGGTATGCATGAACGCACGTTTTAGGTTGCAAAAAACCGCCACAAGCGGAGACGCTGCTGTATGCATCAATGTGTTGTCAGTACATAATCCACTCACAATACTGCATTGTCTCCGTGTGCATTTCGTATCGCATAATATCACTGATCCATTTCAGAAAGTTCGCACAATTGTGTAATTAAACTTGCTACAAACGCCTCTTTCAAACAGTCTCTTGTCTCAATAAACTTTTGTTGTCTGGCTAATAAGTCTGTCTAAGCTGACGACAGCTAGAGACCCTTCGCGTTGTGAATGCCAAATAGCCGCGCGTTGTCACGGGTCAACTCATGACCAGTTGCCAATGCTCCTTAATACTCAATAGAAGAATTAAAATCTTGAGAAACCGAAAAAAAAAATAGGTGAAGCGAAAATAGAGGCAATGCTGTGTAACAAGTGGAGACATGAATATACAACATGGAGTTCAAAGATAAACCACCTCGTCAGAAATTTTTTCTGGCAACCTTTGGGTTCTATCGGCTTTCCTCGTGTTATCAACGTTACACGTGATCTCAGCTGGGTTGGTATGCGCCACCTCGTGTTCTGTTCTTACCCTGAGACAAATGGCAGAGGCGGCTGTAATACAACTTCGTCCACTTTTCAGGTAGTCTATGAGCTCATGACAGGCCGCAAGAATTTAACTCCCTCTACTCGGGGAGAGCAAGCCTCAAAATCACCGCCGGGTTTCCCCTGGAAACCTCGGATCGGGCTTCCTGATCTGTACTGTTGCGCATAATAACTAAGTTAGAAACGTCTCCGGACGAGTGATGAGGTGCGGGTAGCGGATTTAAGAGGTATAAAGGTTGTACAAAGGCGACAGCTTAGCGCCGTGGCTCGATTTCCTCCACTTACCCCGCTCTTTTGTAACATATTTCCTTCAGCCTCGCCGTGGTTACACAAATAATGCTGCTGAACCTAATCCCTGCTGATCTTGGCGTAATAACAGCGGCAAAGTGCCGGGTTCCGAGATATCTCAGCCTTCTGCAGCACATACGCTGATTAATTCAAACATATTTGAGTCAGTGGTTCTTACGGCACGAGAGTCGCATCGATGATAGCTGGTATGCTTTATTCTACAGCCATCAAATACATTTTCAAGAGCCTGCCGGTCGTGCGCAAAGTCGGAAGGATCTGTCGCACAACTCTATCGAGTTCAAGCGAGCAAGGTCCCTTCTGCTTCACTATTCCGTTGTGCTTTGTAAGTCAGCTCATGGACTCCCCTACAGTAGTTTCGCGGCATACATGGCAATTTAAGAAAGTTAGTAGGAAAATAGCAGCATTGTGGATTAGAGTTGAAAAAAATGGGGACAATTCGGCGTGGTGTATCTCACCTCTGGGGGCGGAAACATTTCTTACACAGACGGGCACAGGGCTCGGAGTGCTCGGGGTTCTCGGAATGCTCGGGGCCTCGGGCACGGGACCATTGCGGGGCTTCGGGGCTTCGGGAACGGGCCTATCATCCCATCGGCGGGGCCGCGGACCACGAAGGATTCTCAGAAACCCACTCCGACGGCCGTATCCGTCTGACAACGGAAGCCTATTGGTTGTGGAGAGGCAACGAGTTGGAACACCAACAGATGGCAAATGGCCATATTTATTTTAAAAGGGACCGTCTCCCCTCGTCCATCCATCATTCAAACACCTTGCGATCAACTCCATCAACTTCATATCGACATTTGCCAGCAGCTTCGAATTCATCTACCTAAAAGAACGCCAAGATACCCTCGAGATTTTGCCAACTCCAGTGTCGCAATGCCTATTTCCACCGCCCTCCAAATTCTGCACTCCCAGCTCTTCGTCACGGTACCCAAGCCTACCGCCAGCTTCAAAGATCGTGTCGTCATCGTCACCGGCGGCAATGTTGGCCTCGGCCAAGAAACAGCGCGTACCATAGCTTCCTTGGGCGCTGCCAAAGTCATCATTACCTCCCGCTCCACCGCGAAAGGCGAAGAGGCGCGGAACGACATCATCTCCTCGACGAAGTGCGATGAATCAACGATCGAGGTCTGGCCCCTCGACCTCTGCTCCTTCGAGTCGGTGCGTGCCTTCGCCGAGCGCGCTCAATCGCTCCCCCGTCTCGATGCCCTCATCTGCAACGCCGGCATCGGAACAACCGCGTTCAAGCTCGCGGAAGGCCACGAATCGACAATCACGACCAACGTCATCTCCACCTTCCTCCTGTCCTTGCTGCTTCTTCCCAAGCTGAAGGAGACTGCCGTCAAATTCAACATCCTCACGCACCTCGACATCGTCTCCTCCGATACCCACTTTCTCACCGACTTCCCCGAAAGCAGACTCCCCGGTCCGATTTTCGAAACCCTGAGGAGCGAAGAGAAGAGCATGATGTCGGACCGCTACCACGTCTCGAAACTGCTCGAGATCTTTTTGGTCCGCGCGCTGGCTTCCTCTCTCGCAGCTGCGCCTTATCCCGTCGTCATCACTTCGTCCAACCCGGGATTTTGTACATCAAGCTTGCGTGACGAGGTCCGCGAAGGTTCGGCCGTCGCGCGTTGGGTGATATGGCTTATCGAGAGGTTGGTTGCGCGCACGGCCGAGGAGGGGTCGAGGAATTTTGTCATTGCGGCCAGTGCTGGCGAGGATTTCCACGGCCAGTGGGTGAGCGATGGCAAGGTGCAGCAGGTGGCGCCTTTCGTGTTGAGTGAGGAGGGAGAGAAGGTTCAGAGCCAGGTGTGGGAGGAGTTGTGTGCGATACTGGAAGAGGCTGTTCCCGGAGTCACGAAGGGCCTTTAGAGGGCAAGCCTGCGATCATTTAATCGAAATAGTGTATTACAGGAAGGCGTCTGCGGGTTTTTACGATTAATTAGCAATGAGTTTTCGTATAGAAATCATGAAATGTTTTCATTACCTTGTTGTTGATGCCTTGGTTTAAAAATTTAATGACTCCAATTTTCTTTGCGCCTTAACGAAATCTGCTGCGTTAACAATTTTTTAGGCCGGAAGCTCTTTGATTTTTAACCTGACGTGGACTGCTGTCTCGATATGATTAATTAAATTGCAACACACGCATGCTACATGGGTTGTTAATTAGCTGAATCGGATTCATCGTGAAATCTGTTCAATATCGTCCAAGTATGTACCGGAATATGTTACGCTTCAAAACACTACCTTTTCCCATCATTTTCGGCTGTCTCCAGGTAGCTCGGAAATGTGATTACCCCCTAGCTCTGACGGGGCCGTATCTACTGGTAGCTCTGAGCGTTTTTCGTCGTAGAATTTGGATGCCGCCGTCCCGGGGAGCTCTGGGACGGTCTTCTCGGTGGCGGGCAATTCCGAAATCTGCGCTTGTTGGGCAAGTTCGGTCCTGGGTGGCTCCAGGGCCGCGTCCCTTGCCAATTGCTTCTTCCGTTTCTTAAGGCGCCAAAGGAGGACCAGACCGAGGATGAGGAGGAAGACGCCACCAGCGGCGGCACCGACTGCTCCCTTGCCACCTGCTGTGAGGCCATCGGTTTTCTCACGTTTCGAGGTGGAGGACGTATTTGCGGTGGCGGTCGCTGACGAGGAAGCTGTGGCTGTTGCTGCTGCTGCTATACCGGGAGACTGAAAAGATCAGTATATGAGCTGGCAGATGGTAGGACGCTCGAGCACTCACGCTATAAGTAGAGTACTTGTCGTTGTTGATGTCTTCAAGTGCAGTGAACTTAAATCGCTGGCCTGTCTGCGGCGCGGTGATGTTGGAGCTCATGCGAAAATAACCATTTCCGGTGTGGTTCAGATGCCAAGAACTCCCGTTCTGCGCATTCTCCAGCCAGAAGAGGCCATCACTCCACGCGCCAATATGCCAGAACATGGAGCTGTCGAGGAGTGAATAATTTCCCATGATGGGCTTCGTGCTGCCGGCGTTGACTTCTCCGTCATCATCCTGTGCAACAGCGGCACTTAGGTAGTTGTCCGGCCCTGATGCGCGAGTTCGCATGACCACTGTGGTCGAATTGACGTTGTAGATTTGCCATTGCTGCTCGCGGTCTGTTGAATTGGAAATCCGTAGGAAGACGGGGCCATATGGTTGTACTGATGTTGTGTTGTCCTCAGTGTTCGCTGGTGTCCCCACAAATGATAGCACATCGCCTGGTGTTGATATCTGGTACCATTTGGAATCGTCAAAATTAGCCATTACTACAGGTGACTGAGTAGTCAAATCGGCAAGGAGGTAATTAGTGACTGAAGAAGATGATACAGAGAGGGAAAACAGTTTGGCGTGGAGATGATGCCGCTGGCGCTTACGAAGGAAAGGACATCCTTCCCATCCTTTAAGACTTAATCCCCGGAGGTTAAGCGAAGTGCAAAGCCGATGCCCAGGAATCCCACGCGACATTGGCAGAATTCGAATTGAGCCCTGCTCTTTCTTATTGGATGCGTGAAGTGTTTGAACATTACTACGAAACCTAGCCTCGCTAGATGCTTGACTAGCGTAGATCCTACAGCCGGATGTGTTGCAGTGTTTTGCTAGCGCTTACATGCAAGTAGCAGCCACGTTCCTTCCCGTACGACCCCAACGAAGATCAATAGCCTTCTCAAGCACGAACCGTGAAACGAACAAAAGTCCACAGCGCCGCATCGTGACGTCTCCCCTCAAACACAGTTACCGTCATATGTTGCGTTTGGCTGTGCGCTCCACAGAGGTGGGAACCTACGACATCCTTCGCTTTTATAATGAATATGAGGGAACTTTAATTATGTTTTGCTGTGGTGTTTTAACAGGTTTTGAGCAAGCCTCATTGCTGATCAATGTCCATCGTTCCTACTTCGGCACCTGCGGGGGCCGCAGGATTAGAATCCTTCCATTCCCCACCGCCTCATGCTTTCCATTTCTTTCCTAGCCCAATGCTTGCCTAATTAATGCCCAGCTAGAACATCATTACACACCGTCTTTCTATTTATAGATCAAACACCTAGAAAATTGGACCTTTTCAAGTAAGCCTTTCACTACATATTGCGAGTATCCGTGTCAATCGATCAACAAATGCAACCCTTTTACCGCTTTTAAGCTCCGATGTGCAATAAATGGCAACATCATTGGGTACACTACGCTATACACCGAGCGTTACTAATTACAATCAGAGCAACGTTGGCGACCACGCCGAAGCCTCATCTATTACGTGGTGGGAATCATTCATAATGAGGCTCCCTGTATATGACCTTATACGACTGGCAGATGAGGAGAACGGAGTACATTCGGAAATCTGTTGCAGATTAAATAGACTTCAATGCCAACTCCGCTCATTTTTCTTGCGCTTTCTAGCATTCCTTTGCGCTATAAGTTAGTCAGGAAAAAGGGCATATTAATGAACAATAAATACGTCTGACCATGCCACCGAATGGCATACGATGCAAAGTCTTCTAGTGATCCAAGAATTACCAGAATTCTAGAGCTTTGTGACTGCTCGTGGTCTCATTCAGCGGATATTGATATTGACGAGTAAAACATTACAAGAACATGCTTACAAAGATATTTGGTCCACCGCGAATTTCTGCTGTGGTGTGAGCTCAATAGGTTACGAGGGAGCAATCAAACTCGGGCATGTTTTTGGAATGCTCGCAACTCCTATGCCATATATACACTTTACAGAGAACACAACACTCACCTACCGAGGACTTTGTCAGCTGCCCAACTTGCCACTCCTTCCGCCCGCCTTATCTGCTGGAATGCAAAAGAGCAACCCCGGACACCATCTCAAAAGCCCAGTAGGGTTCAGCTCCAAGCTGGAGATCGTAGTCCAAGATTTGTTCCGTCACAGAACAGAGAAATGGTGCTTATATTTTCCATGGCGTATTCATCACTCCCCGTCGAGAAGTAGGCTATTGGATGCGCCATGCGCTTGGGGCAGCAGAAGAATGTGACGGTCGTGCGATATGTCGTACAGGACACGGTTGAGCAACAATGCAGTATATCTAGACACGGCAAAAGAAAAAGATGTATCTCTCACAGCTTGGTTGGAACACTCACGGGGTATGATTGGCAGAAGGAGAGCTCAGCTTTACACAGCGTAGTGAATTGGGATATACTTCCCAGCAGACACAGGTGTCCTTTCTCACGACGTTATCGGGGATCGATCGCTTTTTCACCTAAATTATAACCTATATTTGCGCTATTAGATAACTCTCTGTTATTTACAGAATGCGATAGGCTCAGTACAGTCGTAGACCGAGCGCGAGACGGGACAGCGCTTCTGCGGGCCTTTCCAAGCTGGGATTGGAACCAGCACGCTGCATGCATGGATATTTAGCCTATGAAATGGACGGTGGCGCTTTTTTTCATCATCAGATGTGCGGGGCTCCACCTGACTGAGCCTTGCTGCGCCCCCGCTGTCAGCGTCGTACAACAGCCAGGCAGCGTCGCAATGCCAGCTCGGACGAGGCGACCAATCCGTATTGCAGCCGATATCAAGACTGCAGCGCCTCCACGGCATACAACAAGGCTACCACACCTGGTTTCACCATAGGCACCGCCAAGGGCTGTGTAAAACTGCCCGTCTTATGTTTCCCCGCAGCAGTCCGTCTCAGCCTCGCGGGCGGAGCGATGAAAAATCACACAAATCGCCCACATTTATACAGGTGATTTGAAGGCTTGAGGCTGTCATTCATTGTTCGACAGGGGTGTTTGCAGGCTTCTTTCTAGGCTGAGGCAGCCCCACCTCTCTCTTTTCTGCCCCTCACCAGCCTTGGTTTCTCGTCTTTATTTTTACAGAACTATTGAGCATCTCCATGCGCACCCTTACATTCCGCCTGATTCTACATCTGCATCCAGTCTCCGTTTCTAGAACGCCATGGGCAACAGACGATCGACAATCCTGGCGAAATAGCGACCTATCCTTCTCACGACATCATGGCCGACGGGCTCTCTATAGCGGCCAGCATTGCCGGCCTAGTCACTCTCGCTGATGTGGTCTTTGTCCGAACGTTTCGGTATATAAAGGATGCAAAGGGGACCGAGAAGGAGGTCGCAACCCTGGCGAACGAACTACAATCCCTCTCCGGAGTGCTCCACTGCCTGTACCTGCGAATCAACGGACTTGGGGGCGACGAACATGACGATCCCGCTACGTGCCGCCCTGAACTTGTAGGCTCCTGCCTCCGACTACTAGTAGGAGTAAGAGACAAACTCCAAGAATACAAGCCTGGAGAGCACAAACAGAAGATTTCTGGGACCGTGAGGAAGCTCAAATGGCCATTTTCGATGACCGAGACCAAACATCTAATCACGGATATTGAGCGCCAAAAGTCAACCTTGACTATGGCTCTTTCCGCAGACAGCATGGCAGCTGCTCAAAAAATACTTTCCAGTCAAGACAAGCTCCTCTCTGGCATGGAACAGATCAGGAGCGACTTACAAAAAAGACGAAATTTTGAATCCAGCCTTGCCGATGGCCTCATGGCCGCGGCTTTGGACAAGAAGCAGAAAGAGGTTATTCGTTTCTTCGGAACCGTCGATCCACGAGAGAGGCTCCAAACAAGTCGGAGCTTGCGACATCCGAACACTGGCATGTGGCTACTGGATAGTGGTGAGTTCCAGGAATGGCTCAACAGAAGTTCTTCCCGGCTCTGGCTTTCAGGCATCCCAGGAGCAGGAAAAACTGTGCTGGCATCCGCTGTCATCGATTCTGCAATGAACCAATGTTGCAATGACTCTGATAAAGGACTGGCCTACTTCTACTGCGATTACAAAGATCACCAAAGCCAGCAACTCCACAACATTCTCGGGTCGCTTGCAGCGCAGTTGGCCACACAAAACGATAAGAGCCTCCATTTACTTCAAAAGCATTATGACATGTTTCATTCTCCTGGGAAGCTGTCTGCCAGCCCGGTGAAACCATCGCTTGTTCAAGTCATTCAGGAGATGAGCGCGTACTTCACAGAAGTTTTCATCATCGTTGATGCCCTGGATGAGTGTTGCCACAATGTCATCACGATTGTTGAAAGCCTTGCAAGTCTAAACACTAAGGACACGTGCAACATCAAAATTTTGTTCTTGAGCAGAGACGAGTATGCTATATCAAGCTGCTTACAGAGCGGATTCGCCCACATCCCTATAGCAGCTCGCAGCCACGATCTCAAACTCTACGTTGCTTCTCAAATTGAGACAAGGATGAACTCGGGCAGATTGCGGATCAAAAACCATGCGCTTAAGGATGAGATCATGGAGAAGCTAGTCAACGGATCAGGAGGAATGTGAGTACTTGTTTACCAAATAAATATTTCATTCACTAAAATGCTAAAAGGTTTCGTTGGGTTGCTTGTCAGATTGACCGCTTAGACAAGCTTCCGCATGACACAGCGCGCCGAAAGGCTTTGCAAGACCTTCCACCTGATCTAGATTCGACTTATGAGAGGATTCTCAGCTCCGTCAATGAAAACGATGAATGCTCTCGTATATTGGTTCAAAATACATTGCGTTGGATCATACTCGCCAAAAGGCCGTTGAGGATAGAAGAGCTCTGTGAAGCCCTTGCTATTGAAGATGGATCTAAAACCTTAGACCTTGACGGTATTCCAGATGAGGAAGTCATCCTTGATCTCTGCAGCAGTTTGATTCGAAAATCTGTCAACGGAGATCGCCTCGAACTTTCACATTTCACTGTGGAGGAGTATCTAAAGTCCTCAAGGATTAGCTCCAATGGCCCTCTTGCAGTATACCACATCGACCCTGCAACAGCCACGCTTGAACTTTCCAAGAAATGCATGGTATACCTCAACATGGAGGATTTCTGCCAGGATTTGCCTTCGACGAGTGAAGCCTGGATGGATAGGCATGATGCTTACCCTTTCCGAATGCACGCTGTCAGGTATTGGCACCAATACGCCACCACACACACAGATCACTTCGAGAATGATAGCTTTTTCAGCCTCTGCCAAAAGCTATTCAATCCGAATGAGAGTTTGAACTTCCTTAGCTATGCCCAGGATGACTGCATGGAAGTAGGTCGAAACTCAAAAATCTTCTATTTGCATGACACAGGGCAGACTCCACTCCACTATGCAGCCATCTATCATCTTGTCCGACTTCAGCAGTGGTTGTTGTCCTGTGGTAGTGATGTCAACAAGTTTGGATTTCTGGGCTCACCATTGCATTGCGCTCTGATCGGCATTGAGTCATTCGGATTACTGGATTTTAAGACAGGCCCTATGTATGGAGGAGTAATAACCCCGGAACAAATGAAGAGTATTTCATTACTCCTTCATGCAGGAGCTGATTGGTCGATCCCACTTAGGGATATATTCAACCGACCACGCTCAACGTTGGTGGCATTTCTTACTTTTCAGGGTACGAAAGAAGAGGAAAAGGCATCACTGCTGAGAATTTTCTTGGATGCAGGTGCATTCCTTAAAGAAAATGATATCGAAGAACTGGAATCTTACTGCAAAGATTATAATCCCACACTTGACGCCGTTTTCGAGATAATACAGCGCCATCATATCCAGGAGGCTTCAATTGGACGGTTTCTTGACTTAGCATCCAATATGGAGAGCTTTGCGCCTTTCAACTGGTCAGGGGCCAAATACGATCCCAGAACCAAATCTAAATCGATCAATCGTAATGAAGCAGCCGCTAGACTCAGATGGGCTGCAGGGTGTGATCAAACTGACAAGATGTTGGATCTTTTGAGGGAACAAGAATTGGACATCAATTCTGCAATGGAGGATGGCAAAAGGACAGCGCTGCATATTGCCCTCTCCAACGGATCTATCGAAGCTGTGAAGTTATTAGTCGATGCTGGAGCAGACGTCAATCTGCCTGATGGCTACGGGAATACTGCTCTCCACCACTACGCTTACAGTGAGATTGAGGATCCTAGCATTTGCACCTTACTTGTCTGTAGGGGAGGTATTGTTGGACGCAAGGATGCAAATGGGCTGACAACATTGGACTTGGCCGCAAAAGAAGACAATGTCATTATGCTGCGCGCACTCTTAAGTCTAAATGAACAAGAAGAAGGAACATTATTTGCGCCGACTTGTACGACATCAGCCCTCAGAACTGCCGTGGAGTACAGGTCCTTCGATGCAACCATGGTCTTGATCGACTATGTCGAAGATCTGAACTACTCTAGTGCTGAAGGGAGATCTCTGATTCACCACTGTTGGAGGTCCTCCACAGACATATGTCGTCTACTCATTGAGAGAGGACTGGATGTGGAAGCAATTACAGAGACTGGAGAATCAGCTCTACACCTTTTCATGTCTAGAGTGTTTCTTGACGAGCACGGAGACGATCCAGTGACGCTGGTTCATCTCCTCGCAACGCCCGCAACAATCAACCACTCAGATTCGAACGGAATGACACCAGCTGCCAGATTGGTCTCAAGAATCTCTGGTCTCTCATCAACAAGAATTCTTGCCATTCTTGAAGCGCTACTGAAGCACGGAGCAGATTTTACCAGGGCAGACTCTTCCGGCGAAGCTCCTCTCGATATTCTGATGTCGTGGCCCAGTAGCTCTTTCACTTCGGCAGTTATCGAGAGGATCATTCAACACATTCAAGATGTTGGTGTTATTGTAAGAGAAGATTTCTGGAGCAAGGTATTCATTTGGGCGCTCAACAATCAAGAATTGACATTGGCAGTGAAAGCTAGTTCGTACCAATTTATCAAGGGTAACGAAATGGGTGGCTAACATACGGCAGGCCATTTCATCAACGCGGGTAGTCATAGCGGGCTTCGAAAAATCCTTGAATCTTCAATCCACGAAGGGAACTTCGGCCTCTGCCGGAACTTAGTAGATTCCGGCTTTCGGACAGATCTTGGTCACAGCGGCGGTAGCGGCTGTAATGCAGTCATCCAGTCTCTTGAGAGACATAGGCCAGACTTTGCGAGAGTCTTGGTTCGTGGTGGGTTTTCTACTGCTGGAGAGGCATGCTGTAATAGTGCTTATCCTGGCTACACTCCTATCCACCTAGCATCTATATGCGGACAGTGCTGCAGCATCCTGGAATTCCTTCTAAACAAAGACTCCGCGGAGGGCGATTTCCATATGACCGCTCCTGTTCATCCTTTACATATTGCAGCCGCATGGTCCAACACAGGTGCTATCAAATGCCTCCTGGAGAATTACTCGCGAATCGTGCAAAGATTCACTTCCAACAGCAATATCGACAAGAGGGACGAGGAAAGTAGTTCATATACCAGCCCAACTGTCTCAGACCCCAAAAACCATGGCATCAGCCCCATGGCCAGAGTTATTGTCAATCTGCATATTCGCGGCAGCGATTTGCGTCGGCCATGGAAGCTGACGGACTACTTGTGGACGACTGGACTTGAAGAAGCAACACCTCTACACCTAGCCACGTTGGTTGGTGATTCGGAATCGGCAGAGATACTCCTCCTCTACGGAGCTGACGTTAATGGCCTTTCAGGGTCAAACGAAACACCTCTACATCTTGCGGCAGAGATTGGATCTATCTCCATGGTGAGGCTACTGCTCCGGTATGGAGCAGCCCTGGACGCTCGAAATTCCACGTATCGAACGCCAGCTTTGGTAGCGGCAATTAAGGGTCAGTGGGTTGCATTTCAGGAGTTGTTGGAAGCAGGTTCTGATCTTTCCTTGAAAGATGAGAATAATCTTGGCATCGCTGATTTTATCATACGACTCCCGAGCAAGCTCATCCTACCCTTCTATTTGGATAATGCATCGGTAATCGATAGGGTATCGGCACTCCAAGTGGTAAACCGTTCGGCATTGTGGTGGGCCTGCGGAATCCCTGAACCGGCTTTCTTCAGTTGTTTGCTGAACAGAGAAGGGTCCCAAACAGATCCTGATAGCCTCGATGGCGTTGGAGCATACCGATTGATTACTAGGAATCGGAATGCCTTACTGAAGAGGCTGTTTAAATGGCTACCGAAGGATTGTCCGGCTATAGAGTCGATTAACGAAAGACGACCGCGTGATGCACATAGCCCTCTATGTGTTGCCGCGAGCGTATGCAACATCGATGCAATGCGGCTTCTTCTGGACTTCGGTGCTGATGTTGACTCGGAAAGTCACGACGACGGCACGCCTCTCATGGTTGCTTGCAAGGCAGGGCACCTGAGAGCGGTGGAATTCCTTGTCAGACAAGGGGCTCGCATCGCTTATTGCAGGGGCACAGAAGTTTGCAACGCTATCTCGCATGCAGAAAGATATCCAGACATCAAAGCATGGCTTCTTGTTGGGCGCTACACACAACAGCGCAAAATTGATGTTGCTGCCGAGAAAGATGCACCAGAGAGGGTATGTCAGCCATGGGCCGGGCTGGTGAAGGTGGGTGTGCCGCTAATAGCCAGATATGGGCAATTTTGTGAGGAAAGTCTCCTTCAGTATGCTATTCGTCTTGCGCAGTACAAGAGAGATTTTGAAGGACATGTGTTGAGGTGGGGCAATGATGTTCGTATTCCTTTCATCACCTTAAGCCTATAGCTTCTGCGATCTGTAGAAATTCGAGTGTGAAAGACTCGAGTCATGGTTTGGATCTGATACTTTTTTCTTTGGCGTTTGGTCAATGGCTATTCGAGGGATCCGGACTCTGCCGTATGTTGTGGAAGGGATTCGTTCGTCCTGATATTATCCTTTTCACTTCTATGCTAGAGGTAGATAGCGTCTTCTGCGTCGTCTTTCTATGTGTTGGGAAATTCGAGCAGTTATTCTGACATGAATGTGGAATTGACAGTGGCACATTCATGTCTTGACCATAGCGCCTACTGCCTACATATGTTGTTCCTCAAAGAAAATCGATGGCGTATAGTTGCCCTTTTTTCAAGGCCTTGCTAGTTTTCGCGCTAGTTTTCGACTGCACTGCCCCCTCTGTTGTAATTTTTTGAGGGGCTAAAATTGGCATTGTTAGACGTGTACGAGATGGTGCGACGGAAGGGTCTCCGCCGCGGGGCACAAGGGCGGGGCGGAGGCGGTGAATCAAAACAAATGTGTGGGGGCCGAAACTCGAGTTTCCGTAGTGGGCAATTGATGGTGGTCAAGTTACCCTAGAGCGTTGCTGAATTCGGGCCGAGATTGGCTGCCTGAGCAGAGCGGCAGTGCAAGGTAGGATCGCAGGCGTGGGTGCAGTGCGTTGTGCAGTGGAATAGAGCCGGGGTTTTGGACAGTGCGCGGATAACCGATGCCGGATCAGGACAATGATTGGGCTTGATTAGAGGGCGTTCCCGAAACCTAAGGCCAAACGCAGTAATTACCCACGCTAATCGATGCAGGTGCGGGGTAGCTCTGATGGCGCTAGGTATTTACCCTGCATGTTAAGAGTCAGGGTCTTGCGGCTTCGCCCATTTTCAGGGCAAACGCTCCCATTAGTTTGCAGCCGCCTGACCCGCCTCATTCTGCAATGGCACGTATATATAGTGAGTACGTAGCTACCAGCTTTCGGGCTTCGAAAGGCAGCGAGCAATTCCCTTCTCTTTCCCTCAATCACTCTTCCCCCGCTTTGCGTCACCAGAATGGGTGATATTCCAGTCACAAACGGTGCTGTTGCCACCAATGGCGCAACAAACGGCGTCACAAACGGCGCTGCCCCGCCCCTCCCTGCTCTTGCTACTGACGCCGCCTCTTTCCTGTCCCAGTCTTACGACTACATCATCATTGGCGGCGGCACTGCAGGCCTCGTGCTCGCCGCTCGTCTGACTGAAGACCCCAATGTGACTGTTGGCGTGCTCGAGGCGGGCAAGAACGCGCTCGGCGATCCGCTCGTCGACACGCCGGCGCTGTTCTTGCAGATGCTTGGCAACCCGGAGTATGACTGGTGTATGAAGACGACGCCGCAGAACGGTGGCCGTATTCACCACCTGCCGCGTGGAAAGGTGTTGGGTGGAAGCAGCGGAACCAATTACATGATGTGAGTGCTGCTGCTGGTCCTTTTTTCCCCCCCTTTGTCCTCTGTAGTTGCAGCAGAGCAACCCTTTGGCTGCCATATTGCCCCTTCTCCTTCTACTTCTTCATAGCTATGAAGCGCAGCACTAACCCCCCCTCCTCCTCAGGTACGTCCGCGGCTCCGAACGCGACTACGACGACTGGGCGGCCCTCGCCAACGACCCCACCTGGTCCTTCGAAGGCATGCGCCCCTACATCGCGAAGCACCAAACGCTCACCCCGCACCCCCCATCCGACACGGGCGTGCTCAACCGCGCGGGCATGGCGACGATCGCCGCCAACCACGGCTTCAGCGGGCCGATCCACACCACCTTCAACGACTCGCGGCTGCCGCTCGAGGACGCGTGGCTGGCGGCGGCCGACGCTGCGTTCGACATCAAGGACAAGCCCAAGGACGCGTGGAGCGGCGACCACTACGGCTTCTACAACGGGCTGGGCGCGGTGCACAGCGACGGCCCGCACAAAGGGAAGCGCAGCTACGCGGCGCGCAACTACTTCGAGGCGAACGCGGCGAGGGGGAACCTCAGGGTGCTGTGCGAGGCGCCGGTGCGGAGGGTGCTGTTGGAGGGCAAGGAGGCGGTGGGCGTGGAGTTTGCGCACGGGGGTGAGACGTTTGAGGTCAGGGCGGGCAGGGAGGTGGTGCTGTCGGCGGGTGTGATTCACAGCCCGGCCATCCTGGAGCTGAGCGGCATTGGGAACCCCGAGGTGCTGAGGAAGGCTGGGGTCGAGTGCAAGGTCGAGTTGAACAGCGTCGGCGAGAATTACCAGGATCATGTCCTGTCTGGATTGGGGTATAGGTTGGCGCCGGGGCAGATGAGTGGAGACAGCTTGCACGCGCCCGAGGTCATGGCGGCGGCGCAGAAGGCGTACGTTGAGGGCCAGGTGGGTCCGCTGGCGGGTGTGGTGAGTGGGCAGGGATTCGTGAGGTGAGTAATCCTGACGTGCATGAAACGAGTCGGAAACGAGCTGACGCCTTCGGAAGCTACAAACAAATCGCCACCAAGGAGGAGTTGGACAAGACGATTGCCAGCATCCGGGAGACACAGAAGACGTCAACGCGTAAGACATCCACTTTCCAGGCCCACCTCTGTGGTGTATGGTGTGCTTACTGACTCCCAATCCAGCCTTCCAGCAGCGCCAGCTCGACCAAGTCATCAGGCACCTCGAAGACGAAAAGTCTGCCAACATCCAATACATCCTCGTCCCTATCTCCGCAAACTTCGCCGACTCCGCCGTCGCCAACCAGTCCACCCTCTGGCCCCCGGGTGACCCAGCCAACCCCGGCGCCACCTGGGTGGCCTGCCTGCAGTATCCAGCCTCACGCGGCTCCATCCACATCTCCAGCTCCGGTAAGTTTTGTCACACCTTCCCTCCTCCGCAAGCGCCGCCGCCACCACAAAACGCCACTAACACGTCACACGCAGACCCCACCGTGCAGCCCACCATCGACCCAGGCTACCTCGCGCACCACGCCGACGTCGCCGTCCTCGGCACGGGGCTCAAGATGGCCGACAAGATCGCCCTGTCGAAGCCGCTGTCGGGCATCCTGGGCGCGCGCTACCGGCCCGCGCCCGAAGTCGACCTGACCGAGACTGCGGCCGCCGAGCAGGCGGTGCGCGACTGGATCATCGGCGAGTACCACTCGTGCGGCAGCTGCGCCATGGGCGACACGGTCGACAGCAAGCTCAAGGTCAACGGCGTCGGCAGGCTGCGCGTCGTCGACGCCAGCGTCTTCCCCAACCACGTCAGCGGCAACTGTCAGAGCTCCGTGTATGCGCTCGCGGAGAAGGCGGCGGATATTATCAAGGCCGATGTTGTCGTCGTCTAGGAAGGATAGATGTGGCGAAGGCCGGTAACGGTGGCTTAGATTTCCAGTTGCTGTGTTTTAAATGTCGTTCAGCTTCTGTCTGCGGGAGTCAATCTCCCTGTGTGGTTAGTACTTTGTTCCGCTTTATGAAATACCAAATTCTTCACAAGCACCTGCTATTTGGCCTGTGATGGTTGACGCACCGAATCATGAAAGGAGATCTTGTTATTTAAGGGGTAATTACTAAACAGCAGCTCTTGCATCGTGCGACGATTTTATGGCCTTACTTGGCCAAGACCACGCCTAGGTAAAAAGAGGTTCTATTTGGTAATTTAACTCGTGGTTGTTGACGAAGAGAAACGCGACATGGTTGGTCTTTGTTTGTATAGGCATCGCATATAAAATCCTTCCCAATGCACGGTGCAAGAGGTGCTGTTGGGGCCGAGAGGTGCTGTTTGGTAATTGCCCTCTATTTTAATGTTTGCTTCTCCGGAGGCCGTCCAAGTGATGTGATCTGTTTCCCCCACAGTAACTGGGACGTCGTTGCAGGAGTCGGAAGCTTATTATAGCTTGTCCGAAGGCTTCTAAGCTTTGAGTGTCCAGTGATCGAGTTACCAAGCTTTGCGGGGAATAGGGTACCCGCTCCCCCCGCGCTAATCGTGTCGGGTTTCCAAAACTCCCCCACATCCCGAAGAAGAGCCCCACAGATCCTTGCTTTTAAATTCGCTGTTTTCGGTCTGTAACAGTCATTCTACTGATCTTTTCGGCCGACGCGGAGCTTAAGAACCTCCGTCCGATCAAATACGGTATACGATGACATCCGCTGGTGCCCGCCTGCGAATGACAATGACCAGTCAGATGCCCCTCATTTCTGAACATCGAAGCGGGTCACTCATACCACGCCATGGACTGTGGAGACGGTCTACGCGCAGAAAGGCCTCCCGCGATCCCGTCTGATATAAAAGCTTGACCATATAGCACGCAAGACGACCAAGAAGCGGCACTCCCACCACAACCATCACAATGGAGTCTCTGAAGTTGGATCCCCGGGCCATGAGCCCAGCCACGCTGGCCTTGTACACCTCTGCACTCTTCGCGCTCTTCAAATTCCTGCAGGCCATCTACCGCCTCTACTTCCACCCGCTCTCGCACTTCCCCGGTCCCCGCGCCGCCGCCCTCTCGCGCAACTGGCTTTGGCAGCAAGTCCAGACGGGCCACCCAGAAGAAATCCTCGAGCAGCTGCACCGCAACCACTACGGCGGCGCGCGCGCCCTGCGCACCGCGCCCAACGAACTCCACATCACCGACGTCGCCGCCTACAAGACCATCTACAGCCAGACCAACCCCTTCCCCAAGGAGCCGTCGTTCTACGACTGCTTCCACACCCCGCACACCCTCTTCGCCGAGACGGACCCGGCGCTGCACCGCGAGCGCCGCAAGATCCTCAACCCGCTCTTCTCGCGCGCCGGCGTCGCCAAGCTCGAGCCCGTCATCCTCGAGAAGGTCCAAGAAATGGGCGCGAAGCTGCGACGACTCGTGACGACCAACCCCAGCGGCTCCATCGACGTCTCCAACATGGTCCGCTGCGTCACCGTCGACGTCATCAGCGAGTTCGCCTTCGGGCAGTCTGCCGGCCTCCTCGCCGAGCGCCCCGACGCCTTCAGCGCGGCGTTCCTCGACGCGTTCGATATCGCGGCTGTGGTGCCGTACCGCTTGTACTACAGCGCGCTGCAGCGGTTCCTGTCCGCCGTCGTGCCGCTGGCGTGGGTCGGCAAGTTCGACCCGGCGGCGGGCGAGATGGCGCGGTTGCTGAAGTTTGCGAATGATTCGTTTTATTCCTACGCGAAGAGGACGACGACGGCGGCGCATCCGGTTGTGTTTGACTACATGAAGAGCGTGCCGGAGGGGCTGCAGCCGGCGGAGGCGATGGATGTGCTTGTTGCGGGCAGCGATACGACGGCGTATACGTTGGCGACCGGGCTGTTCCATATTCTGCGGATGCCGGAGGTGAAGGCGAGGTTGGAGAGGGAGGTGAGGGAGGCGGTGCCGGATAAGGAGGGGTTGGTGCCGTTTGTGCAGCTGGAGAAGATTGATTATTTGGTAGGTTTTGCGGGAAGCGGTGAGATGAAGGCGGTTTGCTGACGTTTGTTGGTAGAGGGCTTGTGTTAAGGAATCGTTGAGAGTTGCAATGCCGGTCCCGGGCGCGCTTCCTCGGGTCGTGCCTGCGAGGTCGCAGCCTTTCGAGGTTGACGGCAAGATTATTCCTCCTGGTGTAAGTTTTTCTCTTGTTACCTTTGGAAACGGGCGCTCACGGGTTTCCTTCTTTAGACGATTGTCGGCATGTCTGCGTACACTATGCACTACAGCGAGGAGCTGTGGGGCAAGGATGCCAAGGTCTTCAATCCGGATCGCTGGCTTGGTCCGAATGCAAAGCACCTGGATACGTACCTGTGCACCTTCAGCAAGGGTGCTAGGCAGTGCATCGGAATTAAGTGAGTAATTCTACGAGAACGTATCATGAGTTATCCTACTGACCTCTTTTAGTGTTGCGCATACGGAAGCAACCATGGTACTGGCGTACCTATTCCGGAACTTTCAGATGGAGTTGAAGACGAGCGAATTCCGGCACCGTGATGTCTTCACACAGCAGGTTCTTGAGCCCGGTGTTCTAGTTGATTTTACTCCGCTCTGAGTGCTGTGTTTTATCTATGGAATTTGACCTATCAATCCGCTGTATGGGCCGGTATTATCCTCCTAAAAGCATCTCGTTTTGCCTCTAATGTGTGAAGCTTTTGGAATCTTGTGGAGGAACCCTGTATCTCCACGGAACTATCTCGACTTCTTGTATCATCAAATGCATGAACCTTTGTGTTTTTGAATGGATCTTGAAACCAACCTACCACCCATTTTACATCAACCAAAACCTTTTTCCCTCTTTAAGCTAATCTCCATTCCGAATACTTCTTTTCCAACACCGCGCCGGGTTGTAGATATTGGCCTCTGGGTGACTCGACATCGGCATTCTCCGACTGTAAGGGCTGCCCCTGACGCCTAAGCCAGCCTCTGCCACTCCACGTAACGCTCCGAGCCCAAGAGGTACGACCCATAGCATTTGTCGAACTCCGCCTGGGTAGCATCCTTGCTGAGTCGCATTGGCCGGGGCTCGACGATGGTGTGCTTGGGCTTCTCCCGCAGACCAGCTTTCTTGGCAACGTCATTGAAACAGAGTAACTTCCTGTAGCTCTCGAACAGGCCGTCAAAGTCTCGGAAGAGCTTCCAGGCTCCATAGAGCTTGGCCTGGTACGAAGGCGAGTTTTGGAGCTGTCTTTGCGGTAGCAGATATCTTTCCGCGCGTGGTGCCTCACGCATCATGCACGCAAAGTCCTCAGCTGGGTTCTGTCCTATGGCTATGCGAATGGAATTCAGGAACAGTGTCATCAGAGTGGCGTAGGGATTTTCATTCAGCGGTCGGAGGAGGGGAGTGAAGATGCGCAAACAGTCCAGCCCGAGGTACTGCTCGTCGGTGGCATTGGACACCTGCAATTGTAAGCTTCCATTTTCCTCTTTGGGAGACATATCAGAGGCATACCTCAATCCGATCAAACGAATGCGTCATGTGGTAGTCTTTTGCCAGCGTGTTGGGTAGGTTTGCGGCCTCGGTGTGTAGCAGTACGAAGCTGACCTTCATCGTCTGGACCTTCGTGCAGAAATCGATCAGAACATCCCTCACAAGGAAGAAGACGCCACCGTGAATGTCGTGCTTGGCCATCGGCGTGCTCTGCAGAATATCATCGAGCGACCATCCACCAAATGGATCTAAATGGGGCATCATCGGCCAGACATTCGAATGCTGGAAGAACGTCCTGTACAACGTTGTCAGCAATTTGCGGATCCACGTTATAACGACAACAATGTGAAAACTTACGGGTTGGGCATATCGAACATCGATCTCGATGCACCGAATGGCATCAACACGCCTTCGAGGCGGAAGCGCTTTGTTGAACCGCGCCAGCCTGGAATCTGGTCGAACATCCGCATGTGCCAATCGTATCTCTGCGCGTTCGCCAGCACCGAATTCCTCCATGTTCGCTCACAACTCTCTTTAGTTAGTCCGTAAGGAATATCCAAGTATCCCGTCAAGGCGACCCAGTTGCGTTTCTCAAGCACAAGACGGAGACGGCAAGGGCCTTGGGTGAATGTTTTGGCCAGTAGCTGGTCCGCCGGCTTCTCTGCAACTTTGGCGCACACGTCTTGGATGAGAGGAAGGACGGTGGTACGCAGAGTTTGCAGTACGGACGAGGGAATAATGACGGAGTACCAGATGTGCAGGATGGCGGCTGCGGCAACGGGAGTCGGCTTCACGTAGAGAGCGGCCAGGAGCATGATAGCATTGCGAGCCACGATGTCGATCTCGCGGTCATTGATCACGGCAGTGATGGCCTGTTGCTGCGAAGATGATACGCCTGTGATAGTCTTGATTACGTTGCGGATGTCACCTGAGGCTGTAGAAATTTGCGTCAGTCGCGATTTTCTGCTGGCGCGATTCCTAATGGTACATACCAGCGAAAAGAAGGTTGATGTCTCTGTCGTAGTTGGCACCCTCATTGCGGTCAAGTTTGAGTACATCGAAGGCGGGCATATTGCCCCAAAGGTACTTGATCAACGGCTTCCCGTTGGCATCTAATTTGGCTGTCTGTGTCCAGATTGGCTCGTCAATGGGAATGGAATTTGGCTCGTACTCTTCCTTCCCCAGAAGAGGATCCCACGTCGGCTTGATTAGTTCAGCCTTGCAGTCGATCTTATGCTTCTTCAAATGGCGCTTCTGACATTTATTGCTGCAGTACTGTGAGGTTTGTGTCAGTATCCGATGAGTCCGGAAAGTGAGGTCGGCACTCACCGAGACCAGGAAGCAGTTGGAGCATGTCTTGACTCCGGCCTTGCCGCATGGTTGACCGGTCGCGTCACTTGTGTTCGCACATGGGCAAGACGCAGGGAAGATCTGCCCCAGGTCTGGCGACGCTGGCTGGGTGAGCGACATCCTTCCTTGGGTGTCGCAAACCCGTGGGTGAGCTGGGTGTTGCTTGCGTAGCAGGATGGCGGGGCCTTCCGTGGCTCGTGGGCAGGCCGGCGGAGTGAGGTTGAGAGGATGTGGAGGAGCAGAGCAGTAGCAGTGATGGCAGTAATATAGCCACCAGCGGTGCGCAGTCGGTAAAACTACGGCGGAAGGTGACCCTTAGGGCTTGCGCAGTGGCAGAAGAAAGAGCTAGAACCTTTCCAGAAATTCTTAGAGCTTTTAGGTGAGGCTGGTTGAGTAGCTGGTCAAGCCGCGTACAAGCAAACAACATCCAACTCAGTAAAGGATAACTAGTCATTTGCAGCAACCACTGCAGAGATCATTCCACCTAGCTGTAGCGTGGAGACGGCTCACCTGGAGGATACTGAAAGTGCCTTGAGTTGTTGATTGAGGCAGTTCGTGGTACGATGTAGGCAAAAATATCCATTCTGCATGATCACCTTAATGAAACATACTGACCATCACTGCCTAATGAAGAAATGAAGTATTCGTTCTCTTACAGCCCTCTCAACTTCAGAATTCTAGGCGATAGTGACCGAAATCAATTCACTTTTAATATTCGTCTTTGCTGCCTTCCGCCTGCTGGTTCGAGTCAGTGGAGTTTCAAATCAATTGAAGAGTAGCTATTACGAAGCGCAGTCGCGATGATAGCGGCGGGTGGCAGGGGGACATATGCAGAGGGATGTGAAAACCTACGACAGATGGAAAGGAGGAAAAGACGGCGGAAGAGCCAAAACAAACATTATCGAAGATATTTCAATTCAAAAGTACCACGCCACACTACAGTTAAGTGTCGGCATATGATCCTTCATTTCTGACAAATTCTCTGTCAGGGAACTCAGCAAAGGTGTTCAATAGCATTTTCAGCTCCATGTCACGTACTTGAGTTCATTCTCATAGCCCTGTGACATTATGCTGGGGGCTGCGAAACCTTCTCCGCTGTTTCCAGTTGTCTATCAGACCAACAGATCGTACGGCAATCGTGGTGGAATCAAGGTACGGGATGCCATGCTTCCATCGACTTCTACTATAACTGATTAGCGTACTCACTGCTCATTTGCTCGGTATCCCACCTGAGTTCGGAAGATCCGGCATATCGCTGAGTAAGCGACGACGTAAGGTTCGAATGTGGAGCCCTTAGCCTTAAATTGCCGTAGTGTCGTACTAAGTAGCGAGTCGTGTATAATGATGCCGAACTTGCCGAGAAGCTCATCTCGTACAAAATGCCGTTAAAAATTCCGATGTTGATTTTTCCCGGCACAAAACACTGGAACCCTCGGTATAAAGATTTGTGTATTTTCACTTCGAGACCTTGACAGAATTTCCACTATTTTGCCCCACCATGAACGGAACCTTCGAAAGTTTTGATCTCCTGAGCGCAACATACAAGACGGTGGACAACGTCCTCATCAATGTCGACGTTTTGGCCCCGAAGAATCTTACTGCTGGCCTTCACCCATGCATTTTCCGCTTCCATGGAGGTGGCTTTGTAAGTCACAGCATTGACGCAGCTGCATTGAGTTTCTGACTTGTTCGTAGGTGAGCGGCTCCACTCTGCACCCCAGATTCTTTCCTCAGTGGGTACTAGAGCTTTCTCTTATTGTGGGAGCCATCATTGTTCTTCCAAACTATCGGCTGCTACCTGAGTCCAACGTGCCAGACATGCTGGCTGACCTGGATGACTTCTGGATTTGGACTCGCAATGATCTGGACAGCCTCCTTGCTACCGCTTCCACTACAGGACTGCGTGCAGATCTTTCGAGGATCCTTACTGTCGGAGAAAGCGCAGGTGAGCTCCACCGAAGAGTCGTGATCAACTTCCATTAACCGAATTAGGTGGCTACCTCAGCGTCCAATTCGCCATGAACCACGTGCATGAGGGCGTTCGCGCCTGCATCGCGGAATGCGCCTTTCTCGATGCTACCCCGGTGAACACCACTGCTTTTCAGCCGCACATAGGCCCTCCCGTCATCGCCGACCCTACGCTCTCTCGCTTCAACATCATCGATACGTTGATTGCGAACGGAACTTTTACCGATTACTTCGGCAACGACCCCGATGTTTACCCCATCAAGAGGCTGAAGGCTGGGGCCAAAATGCCACCTACCTTTCTCATCCATGGGTTGGACGACACTGTCGTTCCGGATTCCCACAGTATTCGCTTTGCAGAAACGGTTCGAAAGGTCGATCCGAGCGCAAAGGTTCATCTTGAGCTTCAGCCCGGAGAGCATCTAATGGATATCCCTCTGCGTCTCGGACATGCGTGGCTTATTAGAGGTGTAAGGCTTATTTTAGAGGAGTGGCTGTGAAGCACAGTTGTGAGAGCCTAGTTTAATCTTGACGAAGGAACCATCTTGCTCTGGCTAAACAGGCCCTGCGGGCCTTCACCGAAGCCTTACACGACGTTGATACAGTCGACATGGTTGCTGGCACACTTTCGCTCATCTGGCCAATTCTCACAAAGACGGACCGTCTATTCGGCCTGAAGATCGGAGCGGGGGGGGGGGGCTGATTTGCAAGAACACCTTGTTTTGTCGACACGTTGCTTGTAGTGTCCTCATTGATCCGAGGCGGACTTTTCTACTCTGCTCTACCTTTTCATTGCAAGGGTTTAGTTAAATGGCGAGAGAACCCTGTGACTTTACTTTCACCCCTGTCATTTTTCTCAATATGCACCAGCGTGTCGTGGCACCAACTTCCATACCTCGGATTTCGCTTATCTGACGGCAATTTCTTTTCATTCAACTGCGGGTTCCCTTTTAAGTCCTATCCTACTCTAGGGCTAAATAGTTTGAAAGTCAGCGCTTAATACTAAGCGTTTTTGCGAGCCCATAAGTGCCCTTCCTTATGGCCCTCGGCAGGGTGCCGATCATTCCAGGTTTGTGCAAATGCTGACACTATGATCAAGACGGCTCGGCCCGAGCCAGAATCCTGCTGACCCGCCTTTTTTCTGCTTATCTACAGCAGAAGGCAAATTGAAACACAGTGCTGTACCGGTAGTAGTTTAACCCCCCGGCGGATGTGAAACAGCTACTATGCTGATGGACATTTGAACCTCAGATGAAAGTAAACTGCATTGGCGCGCCCGATATGAACGGATTTCATTACTTCGAGCAAGGCAAACCCCCTACTAAACGGCTGGCTATATATCCTCATACCGGCGCTTGAAGCAAACCTGCGCAGTCGGATCTGGGATGATATCCTGCGCCACCTCTATATTCCTTCCTTCGCAGCCCTCAGCGAATCGCCAGTCATACATGAGCAGCATGTGCGCGAGTGCAACTTTCAGCTCGGCAGCGGCGAAGAAGCGGCCTGGACACGACTTCGTGCCGTGGCCGAAGCCCAGGTGCTGTGCGCTGGTCGTTACATACTGCCACTTATTCCTGTTTCCCTCTTCCTCACGCAACCTGAGGAAGCGGTCACCAACGAAGCGTTCGGGGTCCGGAAAAGTGACAGGGTCACGCAGCGCCTCGGATGAGTAGACAGCCACCATGGACCCCTTAGGGATGTGTAGGTCAGGAGCGGATGGGAGTGTTACATCAGCCATTGCGACGCGGGTCATGAGGGCTACATTATCATCAGCCGCAACACGCGTAACGGAAAGGAAGATGGATCACTTACTCAAATGTACGGGACTAATCCGCTGTGACTCCTTCAGCACGCTGTCCATCAGCCGCATCTTCAGCAGCGTAGACTTCCGCCACTCTCCGCCCTCCTCGGCCAGCACACGGCGTACCTCTTCTCGCAGCGGCTCGACCCATTCGGGGTGCTGACAGAGGTCGAACAGCACGCGCGTCAATGCCGATGATGTTGTGTGGATGGCGGTGAGTGCGAGCGCCAGCTGGCCAGCCACCACATCCGTTGCCTCTTGATGCCTGTTCGACGCATCTTCCTGCCACTGTAGACCATCCGTGAACTCAACGGGAGTGGCGGCATCCTTGGACTGCTGCCTCCTCTTTTCAATAAGAGCCTCGATGATATTTCGTGCCTCTTGCTCGCACCGTGCTAGTCGTCGTCGCTCCGGGAGAAGATATTGCACGATAGGGCGCACTGGGATAGGCCAGTTCCGTAGCGCGCGGATGAAATGGACGGCATCGATAGCGTAGCTGCCTGTGATGCGTAGCCACTCCTCATTACGGCACGCCTCCTCCCCTAGGAAGATACGGGCAGAGAGCCGTGCGACTACGTGTACGGCTGTTGGATAGAAGACAACGGGCGTCCAGTCTGTGGGAGGTATGTCAGCATTCCTTCTTTCTTCCTCCGGCCTCCTACGGGATCTTGGGCTTTCTTTGCTCACCTTTGCTGGGCGGAAAGTTCTGTTCAAGGGAGAGCGTCGCTTCGGTCGAGAGCGCGCCCATTATTTTGCCTGGATTGCAGCCGGATTAGTATCGAAGTCAAACATCCAGTGAATGGTTCCTTTCAGAGAAGCAAAAGAGAAGGGGTTTACGAACTCAGTTTCCTCGTCAAATGCGTCCGGACCATCTCGATAAAAACCGCATCATGCTCAACGATGAACCTGAACCCTGCCATCCCCCCATACAGCGACAACCCGGGAAGTCTGACAAAACTCGACTACACAGGCCACAAGAATGCTCAGCTACACCCACCATGCTGTTCTTCACCATTAAGGTCAGTCTTACCTTGGCAATCGTTTCATGGAAAGAGAAGTCCTTTTCGCTTCTAATTTCTTCCACATGTTTTGTTGGAAGAATTATAAGCGGCCCCGTCGGCGTCAATACCTGGAACGGTCGGCGCAGCTGGCCGAGGCAAGATTTACCATCAGTAAGGGAAACACGCGACCAGGCT
This sequence comes from Lasiodiplodia theobromae, assembly GCF_012971845.1. NCBI lineage: Eukaryota > Fungi > Ascomycota > Dothideomycetes > Botryosphaeriales > Botryosphaeriaceae > Lasiodiplodia > Lasiodiplodia theobromae. The sequence goes on from NW_023336523.1 coordinate 206,292, forward strand.
GTGTGGGAAAAGTGGCAAACCTTTTTGGTAGCTTCCTCGAGGATGGACCTGGCGTTCTCCGCGTAGCGCTGCTTCGTCTTCGAGTCCGTATCACCAGGTTGTACGCCTACGACCTCGATTTTGCGGACAAGCTTTTCATCCTGCAGGTAGTAGTATGCGGCGCTAACTAAGAGTAACAGCGCCAAGAATGCCGCTGCGGCGAGAGCGGCGTGGGTGGATACTTCTGTGGGGGCCGAAATGAGCGGCCAAGGGCGGCTGTCCCGTTCAGGGCCCGGCATCTTGCTGTGGGAAAGACGAAATTCATTGCGACGGGCAGTGGAACCTTGTTAAATATCCCAAGACATGATAAATCTGCTGACACTGGGTGACGGTGGGGGCGGGCTCGCTGGATTGACCAGTTAGGGAAAGGGTAAAGGCGGCACAGCAATCAGCCGCAGCGAGCCCTAAAGCGCCCCACTTACCAACTGCCAGGTCGGTGGTTAGACAAGGCTCATAAGGCGCTAAACTGAAACGACAGGGGTTCTGCATGTCAGCCTATCGGTGCAACAACTCGTTCCCCCGCACTTAACTAGCCCTTTTCGCCTTGAATTTCCTAGCTTCCGAGTGATAACGCAAAGTTCGATTCGTCGAAGACGACTTTGGTACAAGCGTGGTGGCGGCAAAGACATGGCGCCGACTTCAAGAAATCCCACTGGGTCGTGGAAAAGGATGGTCAATAATGAGACGGCTTTTTGGCAACTACGCCGCCAACCTACGCCGCTGGATCTTCGCGAACCATTCCTCATGTGAATGAAAATACTCTGCACCCACAAAGCGTTCCTATTGACTTTCCTTAGAGCACCGGTGCCTTTGTTGCCGAGGCGCCTTTTACCTGCTGATATGCAGATTATGGCTGGAGAAGGCACCGCCGTGTTGACAGTTGGAACAAGGCTAGTCGCAATTCTACATCTATTACTAACGGTCGGAGAGAACGGAGCCTTCTAATGAGACAGTACCCACTGTTGTTAGCCCGCAGAGCGCCGCAGTGGGTCAAGCTTTGCGGCGTCGCGGCACAGCGCTTAGTACGGCTCGGTCAGTTTCCTAACGAGCCGTATCTATGCGACCTGTCTCAACTCTCCTACGATATCGGGCAAGCACAGCAGGTTGGCTTCTCACAGCTAGGTCACACCTCATGAACCGCCGGTGGGGTGGGGCACGACGCTGTGGATGTACCGGCACGAGAGACGAGTGCGAGCAGGCTAGCCCAGCAGCAAGGGCTCTAATGTACCGGCCAAGGCTACCTTACGACGTTTATGAGGTGAGCTTTGCATTTGGAGTAGTATGAACCCTGACATGGACCCAGCTAAAAGGAGTGGGGAAGGTAGGTCGATCCATGGAGCAGACTCCATTTACGGCGACCAACATCTCGCTTCAGTTTAGTCAGCCGCAATCCCTGCCACATTCTTGTAACTGCACATCATGGCCACTTGGGCTGTACTCGTAGCTTAGATGGGGAATTAAATCTACAAATATCCGGTACATTTTACCGGGAAAATGCCGCTACTTAATAGAGGTGTAGATTTTGAAACTGCCTTCGATGGATGTAAGCAGCTTGGCTTCCTTTTGGCCGCGTCGTGTCTGGCCTGTACTCGATTCCTGACCTGACCTGCTCACCATTCATTTGGTACACACAATAATACGACGGTTCCTCTTTTTCGTCCTGCGGGAGCTCGCAATCCCCTGGCTTTGTAATAATAATCGACGAGGGTCCTTCGTATAGGCGGTATACCGTAAGCCGCTGCAGTTTGTGATTCTGTTTTCGTAGTAGGTCGAACACGTCGCTCCATTCTCCACCATCTAGCTCGAAATGATGAAGCTCCAGCTCTTGTAAATCACCACATTTCCCAATAAGCTCCAGTACCTCGGTGGCAAAGGCTCGGAATCCTCGTAATCGGAGAGACTGGACCCTCTCTCCAACGATGGGCGCCATCATTTTCTGGAACATGGTTTGCGAGGCGTCGTCTTCCGGTTGGCAAGCCTTGTAATACAACAAGTCCAGCACCTCCAACCCCTTCGCCATCGCAAGAAACTCGCCAATCCTGTCCGCACACCCGCTGCGTCTGTGCTGCGTGTGTGAACCGAGGTTCTCCAGCCCGCCAAACGACACGAACCCTCTGAGCACCTTCACCCGCGACAAGACCGCCTCCAGCGCCGGACGGGCGGCCGTAGCATCGATCGCGTCACCGAATGCCGCCGCCATGACGCTCCCGCCCCACGCCCCGCCGTAGAGGCGCAACTCCTCGACCCGCGTCTCCGCGCGCGCCATGGTCCCCAGCACGACGCCGAAATCGTGCGCCATGGCCTTCCACAGCCGAGCCTTCTCGCCGCCTTCGCCGCTGCCATCGTCAGTCTTGTTCACCATCCACGCCGGCACCCTCGCTCCGTAGCTGCTGAAAACCGCTGCTTCCAAGACCACCGCCTTCAATCTCCTCCTCTTCCCCTTCATGCCACCGAAGATGGCAGTCATCAGCTCCGCATCGCGTCCGTTCTTTCGCATCTGCCACATGCTCTCGTTGCGCTCTTGGTACAGCTGGACCGTCTGGCGCGCGGCGGCGACTTCGTCGGCGGTGCAGTCGACCCAGTGGCGGCGCGGGCCGGTGACAACGTATCTTCTGCCGTGGGCGAGGTGCTGAGTTTTGAAAATCCAGGGATCGAAGAGGTATGTGCGGAGCACAACCGTGCGGATCAGGCGGCCGAGTGACGGGTGTGCTGCTACGGATGCGAGCGTGGTGAGGGAAGCTTCGGAGATGTCTGCCGTGCGCGTGATGAAAGCCGCCTGGAAGGGTTCGGAGGATGTGACTTTTGCACAGATATCGCGGCAGGTTGAGCGCAGGGCGGTTACGGAGGGAAGAGTAGGTAGAAGGGAGACGATGTGGTGGACAAGTTCGACGGGGAGGTTGTCGAGCCCCGGTGGAGGCATGTTGTAGGTTGCCGAGTTGTGCGGTCGGATTTGGCTTTAGTGAATTCGAAAAAAGAGAAATGATCAGAAACTTTGCTACTCGTCCCACTTATATATCTTGTGAAGGTGGGGGCGGTGGCGCAGCTCTAGACGCTACTTAGCTGTGCGGTGGCGCAGTCTTTGGAGGGAAAAAACCAAGAGCGTGGATATCGTCGAGAGAATACTATCAAAGAATAGACCTGGATGCTTTTGTGGACCTTGCATAGACACGGAGTATCCGTAACGTCGATTTATCGATAGGTAGACTATGTACTTTTTACTCTGGTGGCGAGGAATCTATCGATGCAGCTACCATTGATTTGCTGACGGATTCACCCTTTGATCCTCTGGACAGGCCTAAAAAAAAAATGAAGACACCGTTGGCCTCTAATACGGTTTAATTAAATCCCAAGAGCCAGACAACTTTCGAGTATACTTCGCTCACGGCTCTGTCCAAGAATATTTCCCTTTTAACCTAGGGCTCGAGGGGTATACAAGTTTCTTTTCAGACACAACTGCTAAGACTATTGTGGAAGGAAAGTAAATGGCCTACCTGCCAGATTTTGCTGATTCATAGAGGAGCTCAGGTGAAAAGTCTTGCGAGAATACGCTGCAGGTGATGGAGCGCGCCTTTCCCTTCAAACGTCACGCATCACAGCACTGGCTAAGATTCACTAAAGGCGAGCAGGTTGAGACCGCAATTTCCCGGGATTTTGGATATCATTCTTGATTATCAGAATCTCCTGATATTGTTTATACCAGAGCCAGGCTCTCCGCATTGCTCGGGCTCGTCCTTGTGCGTTCCACTTGCAATTTTGGTAAACAACAGACTCAGGGTCATCTGGAGCATCTGCAGAAGAATTTATCGCGCGTTGTTTAATGTAAAAACGGCCTCTAATTCAAAATAGATTTCATCATAGGGGAGCGTTGATATTCACGATTTCGTATGTCATGATTCACCAATGAATAGAAATCATTCGAAAATTTTAACACATGTGCAAGTGGTCACATCAGCAATGCTAAAACATTTCAAATAAAGAACTCAATTTCCAGTATCTTGCAAACTATGAACCGCTAATGCTCCAATCCCACAAAATGATCGACAAAACACCCAAAGGGAAACGGAAATGGAAAATCTACTCGTCATCGAAGAAGACGAACAGGCGGACCTCGATAGACCTGCGAGCAGGGGCATCCTCGGCGGTATTGTCATCCTGGAAGCCACCGTGGGGGCAACCGCGAACCTTGTCGGTGCGGGAGTCGTAGTCCTTGAACATAATGACCTCCTCGGGACGGAGGTTGCTGGGGTAGCGGTAGATGTAGTCGGGGTGGTGCTTGATGAAGTTGTCGTGCGACTTGTAGTACTTGGGGTCGTTGCTGCGCTGGATGCGGGCGACGTTGTTCTCGAAGCTGAAGTCTTTGACGCGGCTGTAGTCGACGATGAGCAGCGGCCAGCGCTGCACGGCGTAGCTGACGGGCCGCCACACGTTGACGATGGCCCAGCGCTTGTGCGAGGCGATCAGGCGCTGCGCCTCCTCGGCACCGACCTCACGCGACAAGTGGTCGATGGCCGTCTGGTGCGAGTTGTCGATGTGGATTGTGGAGGCGGGCTGCGAGATGCCCGTCTTCATGAAGAAGATCTCGTCGGGGTGGTAGCCGAGAGTCTGCTTGCGGACCGAGAAGTGCCAGGGGATGACAACCTGGGCGCCGGTCTTCTCCTGGATGAGCTGCTTCATCTCGGGCCAGTAGTGGTCGCGGATAAATTGCTTGCCCTCGGGGGTGGTGTTGTTGAGGAACTGCTCCTCGGTGAGGCTGCTGGGAAATTCCGTGACCTCGTAGCCCTCATTTACCAACTGAGGCCGAGGGTACTGCTCACGGATGTCTTGAATGGTGACATGGTGGACCTTCTTGGGGACCAGGTTGGTCTCATTGGTGGAGGGGTCGAGGTAGGCTTCCTTGCCATCGGTGGTGCCATTGAACATCTCAATGCGACCGGTGGTGAAGGAGGTAGTGACGGAGCCCATTTCGAAAGCGGAAATTAAATTTGATTGCAGGATGCAGAAAAATGGAGAGAGCAGAGAACACAGTGCTCGAGGCAGATGAGTGTGGAAGTGATGAGTGTGTGTTGGTGAGTGATGTATGGAGAAATGCAGTCAACAGGCTATACTTATGGAGTGCGACGCACGAAGGGTCGAACCACCAGAAACGTGCCAAACAACATAGTTGATGGCGCAGTGTGCTACACATGGCGGTGTTGAAGATGACCGGACGGACGGTAAGTGTTGTCCGACACCCGAATTAGAAGGGGCTAGCCGCAACGGGAAATTCGGGTGGGGCTTGGCCCCCATCAATGCAGGCACCGGCAAGCCCCAGTCAGCCCTAGTTGCCTGGACCACAACTGCGGACGGAGATTCTGCGCCACATCTACACGCCGGTTCACTTTACCGCCCGTCGCACCCTGCGTCGGCCCCGCGAAACACAGGACTCACGCGACAAGTGGGGCGCCTTTGCGGCCTGGACTAATTTGAGGCAAGCTGAGGCGGTGTTGGATGACATCGCTCCCGTCTCGTGGAAAATGCTCCTCCTCCGGCTCACCAAGCATACGGCCATTGTAGAATGATATTTCGATAAGGTATAAAGATGCACGGTTCCGCTCACACCACCACGCCACTCATCTGCATCCGCATCTTCTCTCATGTTCGCTGCCTTGCTCGCCTCAGTGAGAGCTTTCCTCATTCCGATCGTCCGCACTTTGCCCACTCAACGCCGCCTCGTCAACAACCACCGCGTCCTCCTCCGTCCCATCGTTATTCAGTAGATGTGCTTCTTCTGTCCCAACGACTCCGAAATCACCGCAATGTCTTCCTCCAAGAGAATCATCGACACCCTTCCTGAGAAGGAGAACCCCATGGAGATGGAAATCCTGATCCTGGGCATGCCCCGCACGGGCATCATCTCGCTGCGCACCGGTCTGGCCCAGCTGGGCTACAAGTGCTTCCACGGCCAGATGATGGACAAATTCCCCGAGCTCTACCCGCTCTGGGAAGAGGCCCTCCGCGCCAAGTACCTCGACGAAGGTGAGCTCTTCGGCCGGGCCGAGTACGACAAGCTGCTGGGCGACTACAACGTGTCGTGCAACTTCCCGGGCACGCTCGTCGCCGCCGACCTCATCGCGGCCTACCCCAACGCCAAGGTCATCCTCACCAACCGCGACGTCGACGCCTGGCTGCGCTCCATGCACCAGTCGGTCGACTCGGCCGTCACGTGGAAGAGCTTCGACTGGATCGCACCGTTCGATCCCGTCTACGGGCCCTGGTGGAAGTACCACAAGTTCCAGCACTTCCTGCGCCCGTTGCTAGCGCCCAAGGGCGAGCGCCAGGCCTTCATCGACCACTACGAGGAAGTGCGTCGCCTTGTGCCCAAGGACCGCTTGCTCGAGTACAGAGTCTCGGAGGGCTGGGAGCCGCTGTGCGAGTTCCTCGGCAAGAAGGTTCCCGACGCCCCTTTCCCTCACGTCAACAAGACTAGCCAGTTCCTCGAGGGCCGCACCCGCCGCTGGTGGCACGCTATCGGCTGCATGATGCAGAAGATCCTGCCGCCTGTCGGTGTTGCGGCGGCTGGCGCTGCCTGGTGGTGGAGGGCAACCCGGGTGTGAGAGCAGTGCATATCTTTTCTTGTGTTTCTTTTGACTTGGTCGCGTTGATATCACTGGGGCTCGGGAGCTATGGGGTTCATTGCATTGAGATCGGAAATTGGGAAGATTGTGATAGACTAGAGTCACTGGTTGCTCATTGTTGATATGACGGATAACGAATTTGATTTCGCTTTCTATTTAAAAACACTTTTTCGTGATGCCTGATTACCTGTATTTACAATGTGAACGCTTCAAAAGCATCCTGTGAAGAATCAGCCATGGCGTTGTTTGTAACACTGCGGTTGAGATTGGTATGTACCTCTACAGCTATCAGGCGTTCTTCCCCACAATCGGAAGAATGCGCGATTCTTGCTGCTCATGTGCGACGTCCGGCCCGAAACTTCCTGATTTCTGCCGTAAGAGATGGCCCTTCAGACCGAGAATCACCATCCTCGGCCGCATCAACGGCCTCAATCTATGTGGCACTTAATCAAAACACCCACCGGTGACAAGCATTGCTTGTAGAACTAAATCACCGTTCGCTCCTGCCGGAGCTGGTGGTGGAGAATTTACTTTTCTCTATTTTTAAGTTTGCAACAGAAAGCTAGGCTCAAAGTAGCAAATGCTAAAGAAATAAATTATACGTTGGCTCGCGCTTTTCGCAAAGACCTCTCTGATGAAGGTAAATCAGCACTTATAATTACTAGATCCAACGGGATCGGAGCTATAATGAATCCTTTAAACGGCTTCTTAACAGCGTTTCAGTTCTAATGATTAGCGTTTGAGATGGAGTTCCTAAAGGATCTTCAAAGGATTGGAGATACGAAAAGATAAGCAGCACCTGCCACGCTGCGCCACCCTGGGGCCGGCCCGCCTTGGCGACCCGATCCACAAACGCTCCCATCTTAACAACGAGACTTGGCTTTTGACAAGGCGACGGTCCGGTTCTTGGGGGCCGGTAACGCACGTGCCTATTTATGCATATATGCACAACAAAAGTTGTGCACGGCCGCAGTCGGTGCGCTAGATTGAGTCTAAATGCTGACCTTGGCTGCACTACCGGAATTAACGCTGTGCGCAGTACACAGCCGACTGTCGCAGATCATGGGAACATATTCCCTGCCCAAAAATAACATAAAGGCCGTGCGGGTTCGCCGGCGCTCTAACGTAGAAGCCTTAAGCGCTCCCACAGAACATCTTTGGTCATCTGGCTCCGGAGGTTAAGCCCACCAAGATCACGTTACATCCATCTCATAGCCTCACAAGCTTCTTTGAACTCCATTCCGTCACAGTCCCAGACAATGATACTCTCACGATCAACTGCAATCCCATCTGGGGACTGCCTCGACATCATCGTCGTCCCCGTTGCCTTTCTTGGGGTTCTCTTCACCTGCTTTTTGGTCTTTCTCATGCTTCGACGCTCTGTTCACGAAAGAAGAGACCAGTGTGAGTGACTTCTACTCTACATTTTCCCAACTGTAGGCTAATCTTACCATCGAGAAGCTGCATACCATTCTGTTGGAGAGGCGTAACGCACGAATATTCGATTTACGGGACATGAAATTGGCAATGATATTCGCAAGCAGAGTTAAAACGGCAATGAAAGTGCTTGACGGGACCAAATAGAGAAGAACAGAACGGACAGTCACCAGAACACCATATACCAAATCAATTTCCTTTGTCATTTAAAATCGAATCTCGATGTCTATGTATATTTTAGTTATCTCCATTTCGTACATGCAGTACAGTTAACATCGAGACTCAACGGATGAAATGACAAAAATACTTAACAGTTGACGAAAATTCCAGAGAGCAAATTGTTGATCGTAAACAAACCATTTCTTTCGTCATGAAAAGCCCCGTCTAAACGTTTATGTATCGTCGTGATCGCCATGTCATGTACAAATCCAAACAAATGCAGCGCACCGAAGACACAAAAGCCACACCAGCCAGTCCCACCCTGCTTACCACATCACACATTTTCCCATTGGGAATTCTTTTGCCCCTTGGATACAACAAATGAAATAATACATATGAAATCAAGGGCCAGTCAGCTCGATGCTCGAGTTGCTGCCGACCTTGGCCCTCTCGTACTCGTCCTCGGTAGAAGTCTTCTTTCCCGGCTGAGCCTCTGCCCAGCGGCCGGCAAAGGCGATGCCCGAATGGCAGACGGTCAACACGATGCAGGCGATGATGATCATGGGGCCCTCGAGGATCATGAACAGCACCTCGTCGTTGGCAAGGTGGCCGTTGAAGCCCTCGTTCAGCTCCGCCACGCGGTAGACGCAGCGGATGAAGATGGTGATGGTCGCGATGGCGATGGCTGTGGTGCATAGCATCAGTAAGTTGCGACTCGGAAACAGGGAAAGGAGACCAGAAGTGCTGGAGAAGAACTTACAGAACATGAACGCCCGGAACATGAAGCTCTTGCGCAGCCCCGCGAAAGCTGGGTCCAGCATGTCGCTGTTCTTGCGCACGCGCAGCCCGTACTCGATGCACAGCGCCATGAAGACGGCCAGCGACGCCACCTGCGAGGCCAGACCGGCGATCATGATGTTGATGCCGGCTTGGTTGAGGTCCGGCTGGTCGCGGTCCGCGGTGGCGGTGATGGCGCCGCCCGCGGCTTGCAGGATCAGGGAGAGCAGATCGCAGCACACGAAGATTATAGTGTAGGTCTTCGGCTTGACGCGCGAGATGGCGGGCGAGTGGGCGACGATCAGGCGGCCCAGGCAGATGTAGATGGCGGCACTGAGGAAGGCCGGGCCGATGGTGAGGCAGATCAGTTGCCTGGTGTATGGTCAGCTCGGTGCAACTGGATTCGATGATCGGCCGATAGGCGGGGAAGTGGCTGGTAGAGGGTAAATCTGTGACAGTAATGCAACTTACATGAGGAACGGGTCAAAGGGGAAGGGGTTGAAATGGAGCTGGACGCGTCCCACGTATCCCAAAATCTCCAGAAGGAGACCACCGAACATGCCGACCAAGAAGCCCCAGGTCTTGTAGCGCAGAGCAAGAATGCATTGAGCAATGAGCAGCACGCCGAAGATTGCCAGGTAGGTCAGGTTTCCAGCCAGTGTAGGGACATAGGTGAAATTGGCAAAATCGAGGGGGCAGAGATCGAGAGTGCAGTAGTCACCCGGATCGAAGTTCGGATCAGTCGTGTTAACGCCGGGGATTGTGAGGTTGGCATATGGAGACATCATTGTGAAAAGCTTGACCCGATTCGGCTTTGCGACTGGTGTTGTTGCTGCTGCGGAAACGCCGGGTAGTCTCTCAGTAGAGTAGCGAATGAAGATCGGGGCAAAAGGGAGGAGGATGTAGCAGTGAGCAGCAGTGATTGTGGATATCGAAAACGATCAGGCAGACAGCGAGCAAGTTATACCAAACAATTCTCATGGCTGGTCGCAGCCGCCAAGATAGGCAACCGATGCGATAGAAAGGATGGGATGGCGGCTGAGTCGAGTTGCATATACGGACGGACAAGGACCTTGGCAAGTCCGTGTCCGACCGTGTGGGGGCTGAAGTTCAGGCCGTATCCGACCACTCGGTTTCCCGAGTGCTACAACGGGCCGGTGTTTAAGGGTCCGACCTATCAGATCCTCCGCTTGGCACAGTCATCATCTGTGTAATTTTCCTGTTGTAGCGGTCGGATTGAGCTTGTTTGCCGTGTGCGCTCATTCCGCTCTCGCATCCGCGCTCGCAATCGCCGACCGACGACAAGAAAAACAAGCGCGGGCCGTTCCGCACTTATTCTAATCTGTTTTCAGCCCTCAGGCAGCTGTCGCAGTTATGCTGTGCCGCGCTGCTGCTGCGCCCCGCCCCACCTACCGTAGCAAGTGCTGACACACGTAGCTTGAAACACCGCATAAAGTCTGCCAAGCACACCGATACGGGCGGACAAGGAGGAGTATACGATGCGGAGTCGGAGTAGGAGCAAGAAGCACAAGTGCTGATTGACGGCTTGATGACTGCCCTGATAATAAAGCAGCTTTTCGCTTGAAAGCTTGTCATTCCCCACAAACGCCCTCTCACTCACACCCCACGTATCTTCCTCCTCGCTTGCTCGTCCACCAACAACACCAGAACAATGCTCTTTCTCTCCACCAATCAGCCAGTCATCCTTCTCCTCCTATCACTGTTATCGCTCTTCAGTCTTTCAAACGCAACAGTAGCTGTCGGGAGAGGCGCACCGGCGTCGGGCCCAGTCTACATTCTCGGCACACCGTCATCATCGTCGTCGGGTGACGGCGCAGCAGCAGTAGCCCGGGTCGGCAGTGCCCTGCGCACTCTCGGCTTCCCGACGACATACCTGCCATTCCTGGCCGACGACGACAACGGAAGCAACAACAACGCGACCACCTACTACGACCACTACGCTGCCATCATCTCGCGCGAACCAGGCGCGAAGTTCATCCTGCCCGCCGATTCCCCTTCCCCGTCAGGGAGCAGTTGGCTCCGCCGGCTGCTACAAGAAAAGCAGCGTACCAATGGCGCGTCGTTGCAGCCGCGCAGCAATGCCAACGACAACGCTCACCCCCATACGCTCGCCCTCCGCGCCCTATTCTCACAGCCCGCGCACTCGCAACAGCTGCTCGAGCTGCGTTTCGACGGCAACAACAACGCCGACTCCCATCAGAGCAACAGCGTCGCGCTGCCGCCGAGCGAGCAGCTGCAGGCGTGGGAGCAGCTGTGCGATTTCCTCGGGCTGGGCTACAGTGTCGTGGAGAGGCTGAAGCTGAGGCGGTTTCCTTGAAACGAGAACAATGATACTGCTAACTAAGATACCCTTTTTCCCCATTTTGTATTATCACTATTGGTTTCTGTTTCGGGAGACGGAGGAAGAGGAATGCAACACGCACGTGCGCGCTTACTGAAGTCAAAGAGGAGGGCTGGGAGAAAGATTAGGGCGGAGCTAGAAGAAGAGGCGGAATTATGACCGGGTAAACGGAGAAGAAGGCGTGGGGGCCGCCTAGAGAAGCCTGGAAGATGGATGGAAGAGATCCAGAATACCCCCACGGACAAGGGGGCCACCGGGTCGCTCCGGATAGTCGCTTAAGTTGTTCGCCTTAGAAGTGTAAGCAGAACATTCTATTCGCTGTGCAGTCAATTTTTGCTATCATGCTCATTTCCATTTTGCATTTTTCCTTTCATCTTCCTTTGGGATCGAGCGAGCGTTTCAAATCTGATTCCCGCCACCCTCCACAAAAAGGTTTGTGCAGAAGACTTCCTTCACAAAAGATTCTGTTTCATAATTCTCTGTCATACTCGTGTAGCGCTAGAGAAAAGTAATAACGAACCACCATCAGCAGGTCCCCTGCTCCAGCAAGCAGCTGAAAGGATAATACTATAACAAAAGAAAACCTCGCCCTCTACCAATATATAATTCTAGACTGTACGTGTATACCCACCCCGATTATAATCATGTTCACCATCCGCGCTACATATGTACTCGTGTTTTCATCAAATCCCAAAAGAGAACTCCGGCCCCCAAAATGCAATATCCCACTAACACCCGATTCGGTATAATCGACCGAGACAAACCGCGTCATCCATGCATGAATCTTCTTCTGCCTTCGCTTTCGGCTTCTACTTGTGCTTCGGTGACACGAAGGGGGCATAGCCGGTGCCTGTCATCGTTACACTTCGGTACCACCCACGCTCTCAAACCAACCAATCCGGCCCGCCAGCCGGATACAGCCAGTCGCCAGCCCCTCCGCACCCTTGCGGCACGCTATTGGCACTACTGCCATCGCCCAGCAAGAAGTCGAGCGGGAGATCAGGCAGCAGCGTCTGGTGGTGCTGTGGGGCGGCACCGTTATTAGCGACACTCACGTCCGGGCCCGGATATGAAACAGACCCCACAGACGGGTGATGATGCTGGATCTGGTGGGGCTCAGAAGCGAAATCTAGCCCTATTGGAAGCGAGTCTGCTGCATGCGGCTGCAGGTAAGACGACGAGGAAGCCGTCGACTCCGCGTGTGGCCGGTGATGATGACGAGTAGTAGTGGCGCTGCTCGCTTGTTGATGCTGATGCTGCATCTCGTGCAGGGACGGACTGCTGCTGGCGCTGCGGCTGCGGCAGTGGCTGCTTGAGCGGCTGCCACTACCGCCGCCGCCGCCGCCGCTGCTCAGCTGCTGCAGCTGCTCCCGCCGCGCCGGCGCGCTGTAGACGTCGAACCACTGCTTTATGCGCCGCACGCGTTGCTCGTACTGCGCGAACACGTTGTCGCCCTGCTGCATCTCCGTCGTACCCTGGCTCATGGCGCTGGCTAGGGCGCCTATGCGCTGTGCCAGGGCCCGCAGTGCGTTCGACATGCTGAGCGCAGCCCGCAGCTGGCTCATGGTCGACACGATCTGCTGCTGCTCGACGCTGCTGCGGTCGACGACGACGAGCGTGGTCGATGCTACGGCGAGGCGGGCTGCCACTGTCAGGCCGAAGCTAAGCTGGATCCATTCGGAGTTGTTGAAGGCCGTCTCGGCTCGGGCAGGCAGCGATAGGTAAGCATCGAGCAGGGACTTGCTTGCTGACAGACCGGCGCAGAGCACTTCTAGATGCAGCGGACTGCTGCTGCCGTTGGCCGCCGAAGAGGAAGGTGTCGGGTCGGAAGAGGATGACGAAGGGAGGGATAACATGCTCCAGTCAACCAGCGCAGACTGATAGAGGAATAGCTCCGCCGTATGGTACTGCATCAGTAAGGATTCTGTTATGCGGCCCCCACAAAACGCCAGATTAGCCAGTGGTCGCCAACAGCGGAGCGTGGCAAAAAAAAAAAAGAAAAAGTGATAGTAAGTGCTTTTTGGCACGCTCGATTTTTACGAGCTGCCAAGGGTGGGGCCAGAACTTACGATTTTCACTCAGCTCGAAAGGTAAGTTCGCCCGAAAGGCACTCAGCTCCGTCCGTACAGCGTGCACAGCCGCCTGGGTTGTTGGGTCATCGCCTCCGACAGGCTGTTGCTGTTGGGCGGATAGGAAATCGGTGCTCTCCATGATGTGCTGCAGCTGGACTATATGGTAGAGGTACTTGTCTGTCGGGGCCTCCGGGTGATTGGCCAACGATAAGCAGCACTCTGCAATGTAATCCGAGTATGGCATCGTGTTGAGCTTTTGGAGGAGTTTTGCTATTCTACGAAATGGTCAGTGACTGACTCTAGGATATACGGAATGCGTGTAGCGCACGTTGAGCACAGGTAGAAACACCCAGCAGCTGCACGCTGCTCTTCAGCGGACCGCAAGGGCGGGGCGGGTTCAGCGTGTGGGTTTCGTTGGCTTCCAACATTCGTTTTCCATGCCGCCGGGGGGCTGCGGTCGAGGCGAAGGTCGATTACGATGCTCACAGCGAGCTGGAGGTACTGCGAGTACAAACGTGGGCGGGCGTGATAGTGGCTCCTGCATCTTGTTAGCATCAGCGGGCGGGAGATGGACGTATGCACACACCATGCCAGGTACACTAGCAGACCCTGAAGCACGTCGAAGGTCAGGGCACCGATGGAGAGGATGAGCTCGCTAACAGCCTGCTTGAGGCGCTGGCCGAGCTGGCGCTGGACGGAACTGTCGTCGAAAGAGGTGACGGCCAGCACAGCGAGGAATAGGAATGGCCGTTCGATGCGCAGCTGGGCGGCCGAGACGTGTGCTGGTACCACGACGAAAGGGAAGTGTGGAGTCATACGCATCCTGAAGATCTCGACCAGCACGTCGGCCTGTGCTGCGGATACCAGGCCAGCGTCGATGACATCTTCATTGAGGTTTGAGGAAGAGACGGGCTGAGGCTCGGGAGAGAGCGAGTTGCCGGCGGAAGAGCTGGCGCGGCCACCCAGGAGGTCACGCACTTGAGCTTCTAATGCCTCTATGCGGCTGCAACGCGGTAATGATGAGCAAAAGCGGACCGACATGTGGCGGGTGCACTTACGCATCGCGCATGGCCGAGTTGTAGCGGCGGGTCGAGGGCCGGAAGACACAGTGCTTCCGCAGGCGGTGACAGCGATCGCATGCATCGCGATTCTGGGTGCGATCACAGCGGATCTTGGCCTGGAAGCAGTTCTGGCACGTTTTCGTCAGGGACATGGTGCGTTGCGGGTGCTGCTGCTGCTGCATGCTAACGGCGCGGGCGGCGTGGGGCTTTAGAGAAACGGCGGAGTGGGTCATCTCGTGGCCGGGGTACGTTCGATACAAGTAGGCAACACGAGAACCAGCCAAGGATGGTACAAAATAGAACAGTATTTCTGGCGTGTGGATCGCAATGCCGGGAGGCTTTGGGGGTGAATAAGCGGGAGCACCTGTATGCGGACGCAGGCACAGACCAGTGTTCCTCCGCACCAGCACGGTGGCTCGAGGCTGGCTGGCGGCACGAGCCCGCGCAGGGATCAGGCCCGATGCTGCGGCGCGAAGGATCTGGTTTTGTGCAATCGCAGAATTCCTGGGTGAGATTTGTGTAATGCGGGCGGACTTAAGGGCCGGTTGCACGGGCACAGTTTAGGCCGCAGCCCTGTCAGAAAATCGCGTGGACGAGTAATCTCTCTCTCTATAATTGATCTACCATCTTGCCGAAAACGCCCCATTGCCCAGCCTCCGGGCCACGGCTAAACCCAATCCTTCGCATCCCAGAAATAAGCACTGCGCCTAAACAACACCTCGAGCCCTGAACAGAAAACGGCCGCTCCACAGCCACCAAGTCACCGCCTTTTGAGTCCACCGCTCCTCGGTATCAGCTACTGCGCCATCGACCCTGTGAAGACCTGCAGCGGCCGCCACAGCATCGGCGTCTGGTGCATCGCCTCGCGCCAGTGTGCCATGACACCCGCTGTGCGCGACAGGCTGGCCATGGCGATGATGATGTCCGTCTCGAAGCCCATGGCCGTGTACAGGAAGCAGCCGTACAGGTCAGCGTTCGCCTTGAGGTTGCGGCTGGTGAAGTATTCGTCGGTGTTAGCCACACGGTCCACCTCAAGCGCGATGCGCAGCAGCGGGTTCTGCTTCATGAGCTCATTGTGCTCGTCCATCATGCCGCGGATGTACTTGGCGCGCGGGTCGACCGTCTTGTAGATGCGGTGCCCGTAGCCGAACAGCCGCTGCTTCTTAGCCTTGACGTCGGCGATCAAAGACGGGACGTTCTCAGGCGTGCCGACCTCCTCGAAACCCTTGTACGCCAGATCGATGGCCCCGCCGTGCAGCGGCCCGTACGCCGAAACGATGCCCGAGATGCTGCACGAGATGGGGTCCGTGAGCGTCGACGCCGCGTGCAGGAAAGAGGCGGTCGAGTTGGTCATCTCGTGGTCCGCGTACAGAATCCACAGCTTCTCAAAGCACTTCTCGATCTTCTGGTTCGGCTTCTGCGCCCCCGCCTCGTGGAATCCCATCATCAGCAGCACGTTGCCGATGAACGAACCGTTGGGGTCGGCAGGGGTGAAGGCCTTTCCGCGCTTGTGGCAGTACACCAACGCGATGGTCGTCGACAGAGCGCCCAGCGTGCGGATGATAGCAGCGTCAACCGCCGCCGTGTTGCCCAGGTACGCCGGACGGCCCGAGCTGTGCGTCTGCTGGGTACCCTTGTCGATGGCTGCATAAGCCGACAGCCCGGCCAGAATCATGGGGAAAGTGAGCGAGTCTCGGCTGTTGGATCGTCAGCAATCGTTCCAAAAAAAGGAAATTCGGGGACTTACGGGAACGCCTCGATGACATCGACCACGCTCTGCCGCACCACCATTGCCTCGGCCAAAGACTTCCTGAACTTACGCTTCTCAGCTGCGGAAGGAAGGTGGCCCCAAATGAGCAGGTGGATGACCTCCTCATAGTCGTTGTTGCGGAACAAGTCGTCAATTGACGAGTCACGGTACTGGATGTATCCGCGCTTGCCATCACTGCGAATCTGTCAGCACGTGAACCCTTTCATTTCGGATTAATCAATACTCACATGAGGGTGATGGAAGATTCCATGCAGGCCGTGTTCAGGTAGCCCTTGTCGATGATGCGCAGGCCAGACTCGACCTGGTCCACCGGATCCGCTGCCACTCCTGCAGCGGTAATTTGGCGGAAGTCAGTGGCCTTGATGGCGTTGTGCTTGATGTCGATGTTGTAGCTGCGGTTCGTGCGGTTGTCGGTGACGGTCAACGAGCCAGACGACTCGCCCATCTCAGCAGCACCGGCCGCCGACAGCGCCCACTTGCCCATGACCGTCGACGAGGCATACATGCCCAGCACCCGCTGCCAAGCAGTGATGCGTTCGGGAGAGAGAATGAACATGGTGAAAGATTTTGGAAGTGGCTAAATTGTGCCTGGGAGCAGAAACGGCAGACGCTAATGCAAGAAATGCAAGGGTAAGCGATTCCAAGAGTGGATGAGTCGAAGAAGAAGCTGATGCTGAAGATAGCTGCGATTGACGTCGCGCCCGCCGCATTTTATGCTGCATCGTCGCTGCCTCTTCTTGCTGAGGAAGGTGCTCTTTTTTTGGAACCGTGATAGTGCTTCGAGCCTCCACGCTAGGATAGGCCTGCTTCACGGCCGTCGAACACTACGGCCCGTAGTGTCGAAACACGGACAACGGGTTGAGGTTGTCCGTCGGAGTCAGTGATGGATGATGTCAGCTGGGATCGGTAGCCGATTGGGGGTCTTGTGGCGCGGCACGGCCTGGGGCTTAGCGCTCCTCCTCCAACACCACAACATGACGCTTGGCACTAGCGCTTCCCTTCTCCGTCCGTATCTCGGCTAGTCGGTCAAATGGCTTCACCCGTTAATACTGTCGACGAGCTCGCTGGCTTTGCATCCATGACACTGAATGCCGCACCATCATGAGAGATAGAGGCGGGCAATCTCCATACTCTGTTGCCGGGCCTATGGCAGCAGCTACGAGTGCAACACTTGTCGACCAGTCGCGGCTATCACGCCAGTCACTGGCAAAATCAAAGAAAAGCAGCGACGACGAAGAAAATCTCAACACGAAACCAACAACTCCCTCACGCGAACCATGGCATCGTCGCCTAAATCCCCTCCGCTGGGGCGCAATTCCTCCGATCCCCGCAGAACGAGCAGTGTGCCCTGAGTACAATGCCGGTTTCTTCGCAAAACTCACATTTGCCTGGATGACGCCTATCATGGCGACAGGCTACCGGCGGCCGCTCGAGAACAACGACATATGGCTGGTCAACCCGGACCGCGGCCTCGACACACTTTCCTCCAAGTTCAACGCCGCCTTCTCCCACCGTGTGCGCGGTCGGCACAAGTCTCCGCTCGCCGCCGCACTGCACGACACGTTCAAGCGCGAGTTCTGGCTCGGCGGCATCTGTCTACTCGTCGGGTCGCTGTGCCAAGTCATGGTACCGTTTACTCTGCGCTATCTCCTCGAATACGTCCAAGAGGCCTATTTCGTCAGCACCGCCGAGAGAAAAACAGCCAAAGAATTGGGCGAGACGCCTGGACCGCCACTGAGTAGAGGACTCGGGCTGGTGCTGGGCATCATGATAATGCAAATCACGCAGAGCATTGGGACCAACCAGTTCATCTACCACGGCTTCATGGTCGGCGCACAGTGTCGCGGCGTCCTGGTCTCCGCCATTTTCGACAAGACGCTGACCATCTCGTCGCGCGCCCGCGCTGGCACCACCGCTCCCGACGAAGCTCCCCTCGGAAACGAGAGTCAGTCGGCAGAGAACGTCACCATGGAGGAGAAGCAGCGCTTCGCGACGCGTTTCTTCGGTGGTCAGAAGGACGCCTCGACGGGAGGAGTCAAGTTACCGACGCACCCGCACCTTCCCGCGCCGGTGCCCAAGGGCGGCTATTCCAATGGGCGCATCACGAACCTCATGTCGACCGACACGGCACGCATCGACACTGCCGCTGGCATGTTCCATCTCGCATGGACTGCACCAATCACCATCCTGCTGACCCTGACCATCCTGCTCGTCAACCTTACCTACTCGGCTGTTGCCGGCTTCAGTTTGCTGTTCATCGGCATCCCTGCACTGACGCTCGCCGTCAAGTCGCTCATGCAGCGCCGCAAGCAGATTAACGTCGTCACCGACGAGCGTGTGTCGTGGACCCAAGAGGTTCTGCGCTCCATCCGCTTCGTCAAGTACCATGCCTGGGAGTCTGCTTTCCTCGAGCGGCTACGAGCTCTGAGGAAGACCGAAACGGGTATGGTGGCGAAGCTGCTTACCACGAGGAACGCTATCAACGCCATCAGTGTCAGCATGCCCATCTTCGCTGCTATGCTGTCGTTCATTGTGTATAGCGTTACAGGCCATACTTTGAGTGCCGCCCCTGTCTTTTCCAGTTTGGCCCTGTTCAACGCGCTGCGTGTGCCGTTCAACCTGCTGCCAGTAGTCATCAGTCAGGTGGCAGATGCATTGCAGGCTGTCAAGCGCATCCAGGACTTTTTGCTGGCAGAAGATCAGCAGGAGGGCATCCTGTGGGACGAGAATTCCCCCAACGGCGTCGAGGTGCGAGATGCAGACTTCGTTTGGGAGAAAGCCCCGGGACAAGATGAGGAGGACGAGGCCGACAACGCTGAGAGGGATCCCTCTACGGAAGATCTCCCAGATCAGCCTGTGTTTGGTCTGCCGAACATGGACTTTTCGGTGGGACGCGGCGAGCTCCTTGCCGTCATTGGTTCAGTGGGTTCGGGCAAGACTTCTCTCCTATCTGCCCTTGCAGGTGAGATGCGCAAGACACGTGGTTCCATTACTATGGGTGGCTCTCGCGCATTCTGCCCACAGGACTCGTGGATCCAGAACACCACTCTGCGAGACAACATCCTCTTTGGCAAAGACATGCGGGACGATTGGTACCAGAGTGTAGTGAGCGCCTGCTGCCTCAAAGCAGACATTGACCAGTTGCCTGCCGGCGAGGACACCGAGATTGGCGAGCGCGGTGTCAACGTCAGTGGTGGACAGAGGCAGCGCATGAGCTTGGCCCGCGCCATCTACTCTGACAGCGACATCATCATCATGGATGACCCGCTCTCGGCTGTCGACGCTCATGTCGGCCGCCACATGTTTGAGCAGGCCATCTGCGGCTTGCTCAAGGGCCGCTGCCGCATCCTTGCTACTCATCAGCTGCATGTCCTTGACCGTTGCGACAGGATTCTCTGGCTCGATGACGGCCGCATCAAGACCATTGACACGTACAGCAACCTCATCAACAATAACCCCGCCTTCCGCGCTCTGCTCGCGTCCACCATGTCCGAGAGTGGCCCCGATAAGTCCAAACTACAGCGTCAGCCTACGGTCAAAGGGCCGCAGGAGACCGAAGCCTCGCGCGAGGAAAGCGGGAACAAGAAGGAGCAAGGCACCCTTATCACTGAAGAAGAGCGGTCCGAGGGCAATGTGCCTTGGAGCGTATACAAGGCCTACATCCGCTCGTCGGGGTACCTTTGGTTCGGCATCATCCCCATCATCCTACTCTGCCTGGCCCAAGGCTCCAACACGTTGACCAGCTTATGGCTCTCGTGGTGGACGTCGGATCGCTACGGAATGACCCGCAACCAGTACATCGCCGTCTACGTTATGCTTGGCTTCGTTCAAGCAACGCTCATGTTCGCCTTTTCCGCTGCCGTCTCCCTGCTGGCTGCCCGGGCATCACGCGTCATGTTGGACCGGGCCACTACCAAAGTACTCCACGCACCGCAGTCCTTCCACGACGCGCAGCCGCTAGGCCGTATCGTCAACCGATTTTCCAAGGATGTCGACGTTATGGATAACCAACTGCCGGACGCGCTACGCATGTTCATGTACACGCTTGCCATCATCACCAGTGTCTTCACGTTGTTGATCTACTACTTCCACTACTTCGGCATCGCCGTCGGCCCGCTGGCCATCCTTTTCCTCCTTGCCACGGCCTACTACCGCACCTCGGCCCGCCACGTCAAGCGCCACGAAGCCGTCCTCCGCGGCAAGCTCTTCGCCCGCTTCGCCGAGAGCGTCAGCGGCATCACAAGCATCCGTGCCTACGCCGCCCAGCCGCGCTTCGCCGCCGCTGTACGCAACGCCGTCGACGACATGAACTCTGCGTACTATCTGACGTTCGGCAACCAGCGGTGGCTGGCGACGCGCGTCGACGTCGTGGCCAACGCGGTGGTAGTGACGGTCGGGTTGCTCGTCGTGCTGATGCGCAACGAGGTCGACCCCAGTATCTCCGGCGTCGTCCTCTCCTACACGCTGTCGATCGTGCAGATGATGCAGCTGCTGGTGCGGCAGCTGGCCGAAGTCGAGAACGCGATGAACGCAACGGAGAGACTTCATGCATACGGCACCGAGCTGGAGACAGAAGAGCCAGAACACGACAACGGGTCTGACCCATCCCACAGCAACGCGCCGCCGCAGCTCAACAACTGGCCCTCGGCCGGCGCCATCACCCTGACCGCCGTCTCGATGCGCTACCGGCCAGACCTGCCCCTCGTCCTGCGCGACCTCACCCTCTCCATCCGCGGCGGCGAGAAGCTCGCCATCGTCGGCCGCACCGGCGCCGGCAAGTCGTCCATCACCTCCGCCCTCTTCCGCCTCGTCAACCCGCTCGCCGCCGGCCAAATCGCCATCGACGGCGTCGACATCGCGCGCGTCCCGCTCCAAACGCTGCGCAGCCGCCTCTCCATCATCCCGCAGGACCCGACCCTCTTCGCCGGCACCGTCCGCTCCAACCTCGACCCCTTCGCCCAGCACGACGACCTGCACCTCTGGCGCGCCCTGCGCCAGGCCGGGCTCGCCGCCACCACGCGCCTCGACGACGCCGTCGACGAGGAGGGCGCCAACTTCTCCGCCGGCCAGCGCCAGATGCTGGCGCTGGCACGCGCCCTCGTGCGGGATTCGCGTATCGTCGTGTGCGACGAGGCGACGTCTTCCGTCGACCTCGAGACCGACGCCCGCATCCAGCGCGCCATGCAGGACGCGTTTCGCGGGAAGACGGTTGTGACGATCGCGCATCGCCTGCGCACCGTGCTCGGGTACGACCGCGTGTGCGTCATGGATAAGGGAGCTATCGCCGAGCTGGGCAGCCCGCTCGAGCTGTGGGCGCGGCAGGGCGGCATCTTCAGGGGCATGTGCGATCGGAGTGGGATTGAGAGGAAGGACTTTGAGAGGGCGATGGCCGGGCCGGCCGAGGAGCACCTGAGGCAGGTGCCTAGGGCGAGGGTGAGGAGGAGCGTGGTGGGGAGCATCGGTCGGAGTATGATGGGCAGCGTGGTAGGAACCGTGAGGGGGGGTGTCAGGGGAAGCGTCAGGGGGAGCGTGAAGGGGAGTATCAGGTCGCAACATAGTGTGCGGTCGAATCGGAGGTGGAGCCAGTTCGGCATGGGCGGGGTTGACGAGGGCGACGGCATGTGGGGGAATAACTTGAACGAGATGCTGGACGACGTGCTGAAGATGCAGTGGCGCATTTAGCGTTGAGCATTTAGCCTGGCGTTTTGATTTTTCTCGGAGAAGGTTTGGATGAATGGCGGACTAATGATGATACCTGTAGATGCTGAGATTACGCGATATGACTGCATATAGGAAATAGATACGAAGCATGGAGATTGACTTCTTTTCAACATCGAATTCAAAACGTGAAGAATTGGGGAAAATACCAAACAGGACCTTTTCTGTGAATTTGCTACTAAATGAAAATGATGCTGAGCTTGAGAAGCTACGGCAAGGGAAGTGGATGTAGGAGATTTCAAGGTCGGCCATTGCATGTTCAGGGGTGTCGTTAGGATATATGATGGATTCAGTGTCCACCGACCAAAGTTTCGGTGGCCACGTGCTTGCATGAGGGTTTTCATTCAAAACATCACGCCTACATCTTTCACCAAAACTAAAGAAGGGCGTCCCAACCGCAGAATCGTCCACAATCTCATCCACTGAGCCCATACAACGGCGTCAAAGTCCTCCAAGCCCACGCGGCGACACCATCGACCATCCTCAAATCTTTAATCCACTCCAGCATCAAAACCACGCTCTCCTCAATCCTCGCTCGCCCCAGCCTCTCTCTACAGATGTCCCACAAGAGCTCGTTCTCCTTGATGGCCCGCAGCACAAGCAGAAACATGACGAAGCTCTGCGTCCAGGCGAAGATGTTAGGAACAAGCCGCTTCTTGTCGCAGACGGGCGAATACGCCACGGGCCACTGCAGCATACTGTCCACGGCGTTGACGAAGCCGTCGACGACGACGGTGGAAGACGCCTGCGCGAGCAGCAAGGCCGGCGGCACGTGCAGCGCCTTCCACACGTACGGGCGGAAGATCATAAAGCGCGCGTAGTAGTAGCGGCAGCGCAGCTGGGCCAGTAGGATGTCGATGTGAGGAAGCAGCGTGCCGCGGGAGGACATTTGCTCCTCCATGTTGTCGTAAGTCGTGCGCGCGGCGTCGTCCCAGCGCAGCTCGGGCGGGAGGAGCGAGCGCCAGACGTCTAGTTGCCGTGAAAGCTCCGCGATGATGATGGTTCGGTCCGCTTTGTCGCCGTCGTTGCCGCCGCTGGCTGCTGGAGGGCGTTGGCTTTCGTTAACTAGTCGGAAAATTATGCATAAGGGGCGTTGATGGGATGCAACTTACGGTCGTAAAGCTCTTCAAACGAGCGGTGGATGAGACGGCGAAGGGATATCATGCTTAGGAAGTTGTACTGGTACTTGCTCTCGATGCTGAGCTCACCTCCAAAGTCTCGTCGGTCGTCGAAGTCTGGCAGGGCGATGAACTCTTGAAATCCTGATGCGTCGCTCCGGGGAAGGTTCAAGTCGAGGTAATACCATCTTATGCTCGTCAGCAAAGCGGCTTGATATTCTCGAGCCAAGTTCCCCATACGATTCTATAACGTTGCACGTCCAGTAGACCCTTCTAACCATGTCTACGCCATGGGAGTTCCAGTTCCGTTCAATCCGCAAGACTGCCTTCATTACCTCTGTGGCGGTCATGATCAAGCGCCAGTGTTCCTGGGCATTCAGTCAGCTCCATTTCGCTCTGGGTATCGGGCCTGTGATTTACAATGTGTTTGGAGCAGGCCTCGTAGAACATCCTGTAGAATCCCATCAACATGTAAGACTGAATAATTTCTCAGTAGATATACTCACGCCATCAGCACCATTGCTTGTGCATTTTCCACGGTGCATGAACCCATCACAAAGCCAACTCTCCTCCTCGCTTCATTGAAAATCTCCAATGCAGGAGGTCTCTCAGCCATACCGCCACGTATTCCGCTTCCCTGTACTAAGGGGCTTCCGTTTGTCCCATCACAGGCCAGTGCACCCAAAGCCAGGACCAGCAAGGCGAGCAGGGAATATAGGCATCCGTCTGCAAAACCATATCTCTTGACTGTTGGCAGCACGCCGTCCATAAAATCCCGGCGATCGAGAACCGGGTAGACCAGATTGTACGAACCAAAGTATGTATGAGCGTACCTGTCCATCACTTCGGCGGTTAAGTCCGGAAAAGCGATCCGCGACTGTCCTTTGTCTCCTCTGACGATGTGCAGGCTGGTTCCACGCAGGAACACATCGCACGGCAGCGCTTTGGACTCGTTCAGTATCGCATGGCGCACCAGCCAGCCCGAGCCTTCAGCTAAGATGCCCTCCAAATCCTTCGCGGTGGTGCGGTCCGCGCCGGCGAGAAGTAACTGCACCGACGGCCATGGGAACACGGACAACGCCCCCCGCAGATCCTCCTCATCCAGCACGTGCGGCGGGCGCTGTTGCCGGGGGATTTCCAATGGGGCCATGGAAGCGACGGCGGTGGCGTCCACGTGCATCGGCTCCAGAACCTCGCCGCCTTCCCTCCAGGACATTATTGGGGGAAGCGGCTGCGGCTCAAACCCTTGTGGGCGCTGTTCCATCATATGGTCTAACTTCCTGTCGATGCGCTGCATTGTGGCCAGTATCGTTTCAGCCGTCTTATCTCTCCTAAAGTCCGTGGGGTCTTCATGTCAATTCTTGTGCGCTCTTCGCTCATTATTCTCCTCTGCTCTCTTTTTTTCTTCCTCGTTCCCAGGCTCCTTTGACTAATCATTTGGTACCAGTGCTAAGACTCGGTCAGGGTAGAGAGAAAGAGAAAGAGAGATAACGGCACGAACGAACCCGCACACTCACTTCGTCGGCCGAGGTTCGCGATATAAACATATCAGATCCAGTCTTTCGCACAACCCACATCTCGGCCGCTGCTCATCGCAGCGCGTTTTCCTCGTCCGGCACGTCTCGCACGCCTGCGCGGCGATAGGGTTGCGACGGCGGGCGGCAGCAGTCGGGCTGCCCGGATGATTGACTGACTCGCCCGCTGATCCGGACGATTGTGACGTTTCGACTGAGCGTCTGCGCATGGCCGTGTTTTTATCGGCGCTGTTAGCTGCACGCGGCGCTTCTTCTCCGTCTTCTTCTTCTTCTTCTGGCGGGGTAGGAAAACAGAGTAAACGCACCTTTCCGCGTAGCTGGACACGCTTCTACTTGTATCAGTATTTCGCAGGATATCTACCCTCTCGAGATTTGTGTCGTCATGGCATCGCCATGATCGTTGAGATCGTTGGGCCTGGCGGAAATGGTTCCGACGCGGGAGGGGTCAACTCCGACGGCGATCCATTCAACCACGTGTTGGCGTTTTCGTTGCCGGACTCCGCCGTGATATTATAGGCTCGGCGAGACTGTGCCGGCACGAGGGGGAGCCATAGTATGCTGTCGTGGAGATCGAAGTCAAAGACATCGTGCCGTCGTCAGGAACGGTCACTAGTCCAGCGCCTGCGTCTGCAAGGGCTACCGTGCACCCCACTGGTTCGGAGGTATGCATCGGATTAAAAGAGTGGGTCGATGTGGAAGGGAAGCGTTTCAGATCGGGAGGATGGTGGAAATCGTCTTGCTTTCGCTGGGCCCTGACTGTTCGTGGTCAGTTTATTCGTCTATGATGAAACAGTATCGCAAAAGGTATGTCGATTTTTGATTTCTTAGTGCGATACGTAAGCTTTGAACCACGTTATCTTTGAAGATTTTACCACGTGACGTATGACCTCACTGCAGACCCATCTTTTTGGCTTTCTGAAGAGAGAATTTGCTCCCGTCGGCTGGCATGGCAGTATATGATAGAAACTCGAAGGGTAATTTTGACATGGGTTGGCACCGGCTGAGAAAGAGAGACATCTCCATCGTCTGATTCCCTGCATCAGATATCTTATGTTCGAATAGACGACTAATGTAAGTGCTGGGAAGCCGCAAAACTTGCATGCTCCCTTTTCAAAGGTCGATGTTGGACATCCAGATAAGGCTCATGCAAATATGTTGAAATTAGGCGCAATAGAGAGGATCGCACCATTTTTGAAGAATACTTTCCTTTTACCCTCTGACGGATGAAGAAAACCCAAATTTGCTGCATCCTGGTAGCCCACTACACATAATCATATCGCAAGTATTATATGATTTGTATGTCAAATGAAATATAATAGGTTGGGGTTCAATTCTGAGGGTGCCTGAACACCAGCGCGGTACATAAGGTAGGGCTGGACGGCATGCTGATGAAGACAACGTTGGGGAGTGAAATCTTTCAGCCTCGCTAAAAGCTGTGCAAATCTGACATTCAGTATGGACAGCTATGGAGTCAACCTTCATGTTTCTCCTACTAGTTTAGGACACCCACGAAGTCTCTCGGTTCAAAGAAAGCCGAGAGAAGGGCGGGATTTACTTACGAATCACACACTCGAGGCTGGATGAAAGTACGACATGGCGTCATCTTCCATATTTCCAGGTAAAAGGCCTGTGTGTAGCGGTCAGTAAAGGAGTCCATTCCTAATCTGCGAGAACCACTTTGCCGAGGCATATCTAGTGATTAGTTTAGTAAACAAACCGCTTGCGACGGCTTCATACGTCTTGGCGTGCTGTACCGAGGCCGCTCATTATCTTCTGCTAGAATCCGGCATGACAGTTCGAAGCCCAACATGTATGTGGCGCCGAAGTCTGACATGATGGCGCAAAAAAGATAGCAGAGGAACAAATGGTTTCCGGGACGAAGCGTAAAAGTGGAAGTCTAAAGCCGTGCCGTGACGCTTTTCTTCAGCAGCGGCACATAAGCCACTGACTAGAGGACAGTCCAGGCCGTGTTTGCGGCATATGTTTGCCATTCAGGGATCCGTCTGGCGGGCTATTCCTACCATTGTGGCTGTGAGCTTATCCGTGAGAAAGTTTAGCCCGAGCGTATTAGCGTGTTTTTAGGTAAGCTTCCCGAGCCACCGGGCTATTCGTGCCGTCGCGGCTCTTAGCTTCCCCGCAAGCAAATGCCGGCCCGAGCGCCGACCGGTACGTCCTGCCACGCCGGATTCGAGCTTCCCCACAACCCCAGAATCTCTGCCCCGGACTTCGCCCCGCAGTCTACACCCCAGATATTCGCTCGTGATATCACCTGTGTATATAAAAGGATGCGCACGTCCATTCCCTTCGTCCGTACAGCCCAGTCGGACACTTCTTTCCTGTCCCCTGCCAATCTCCTTCAGCATGGCGTCCATCGACATTTCCAAGGGCACCGAGCACCTTGAAGAAGTCGTCGTCGAGAAAGACGACAACCGGAACCTGGACACGATTGAGGATGGCACACCTGGAGCCTTCGTCTGGCTGTGTGCCGCTGCCGCCGCCATTGGAGGCATGCTTTTCGGCTACGACACCGGAGTCATTTCTGGTGTGCTTGTCGTAATCGGCTCCGACCTCGACAACAAGGCCTTGTCCAGCTCCGAGAAGGAGCTTATCACCGCCCTCTGTGCGGCTGGCGGACTTTGCGGCGCAGTAATAGCTGGTACGACGGCCGACAAGTACGGCCGCCGTCCTGCCATCTGGTTCGCCTCCGTCCTCTTCACCATCGGTGCCGTCATCCAAGCCAGCTCCTACACCATCTCCCAGATGTCAGTCGGTCGCTTCTTGGTCGGCCTGGGCGTTGGTTCCGCATCCACAGTAAACAGGCCCCTCTTTTCCTCTTTCCCTTTGAACTCCCCTCTGACAATACCTAGGTCGTCCCCCTTTACATCGCCGAAATCTCGCCTGCCCGCTTCCGCGGCCGCATGATCTCCGTCGACATGATCTTCCTAGGCGCGGGTTCCGTGCTTGCCTACGCCTTCGACGCGGCCTTCGCAAGTGTCCCACACGGCTGGCGCTACATGGTCGGCATCGGCGGGCTGCCGTCGATCCTGCTCGGCATCCTGCTCTTCTGGTGCCCCGAGTCGCCACGACAACTGCTCTTCCACAACCGGACGGACGAGTGCGCGCGGGTGCTGCGCAAGATCTACCCGCGGGCGACCGAGGAGCAGCTGCGCGACAAGGTGCGCAGCATCGAGCTGGGCGTGACGCAGGCGAAGGCGCTGAACGAGGAGATCTCGGTCGTGGCCGCGCTGCGCATGCTGTTCGGCGTGCCCGCGAACCTGCGCGCCGCCGTCGCCGCCTGCGGCCTGATGGCCGTGCAGCAGCTGTGCGGCTTCAACACCCTCATGTACTACTCGTCCACCCTGTTCGACATCGTCGGCTTCCACAACCCTGTCGCCGTCGGCACCGTCGTCGCCGGCGTCAATTGGATCTTCACCATCCTGTCCATCTTCCTCATTGACCGCGTCGGCCGCCGGCGCATCCTGCTGTGGACCATGTGGGGCATGCCCGTCTGCCTCGTCGGCGCTGCTGTCGCTTTCAAGTGGATCCCCATCGACCAGCAGACGCTGACTGTGACGGAAGATAAAACTGGGCCGCCGGCGATCATCGTGCTGGTCTGCATGATCCTTTTCGTGGCATTCTATGCTGCTGGTCTGGGCTGCGTGCCATGGCAGGCGAACGAGTTCTTGCCTATGGAAGTGCGCGCTATGGGCACCATGCTCGTGAATATCTGCAACTGGTAAGATCTTCTTTGTTCATTTTGACCATATTTTGCTGACATATTTTGTTTTCAGGGGCCCCAACATCATCGTAAGCGCAACGTTTCTGTCCATGATGAAAGGAATCTCGCCGTCCGGCACGTTCGGTTTCTACGCTGCGCTGTGCTTTATCGGATGGATCTTCGTCATCTTCTGCTTCCCGGAAGCAGCCAATATGACATTGGAGGAGGTTCGCTGCGTGTTTGAGCACGGGTTTGGAGTGAAATATGCGGAGGAATGGAGGAAACAGCGGAGCGTGGATATGAAGCAGGCAAAAGAGGAAGTTAAGGTGTAACTTAGCATCATGCACGCCTTTCAAGGCAAGTAAACAAGTTAGACGAAATTAGTACTGAGAAATCTTGCGTAGCCGAAAATGTTAGATGAAAAATTATCACCGTTATCAACTCATTGTAAGAGTAGTAGATCAAGAAATAATAATGAGCACACGAAATAACCGCAAACAAGAAACCAAATCTCCTCGTCGATGATCTATTTCCTCTGCAATGACGTGTACTCACACAACATAGAATAGCGTGCGCTCGTTGTCTGATCGACGGAGCCTGCCGTTGAGCCATTTCAAGTTCCATCTCATGCCCCAGGCAGCAAGCATACACGCCAGAGAAAATCCTGCGCTGGAACCCATGGCAATGGCATATCGCGGCTCGTCGCTCTCCGGCCAAAGATACTGCACATCGCGTTAGCGTGAGATTTAAGGTGATAACGGAATACATACCGGGGTCCAAATGAAGCTGACGTTGGCAACCGAATTGACGATGCTGTACGCCGAAGCCTTCTTCTCCTGCGTTTGCCCACAGGTGCTCCCAACCCAGCCGAGAATAATGCTATTCACCGCGTATGTGCCGATAGTGAAGACGAACATAGCAAAATACCGCACGCCTGTATTGAGCGTCGCGCAACCCGTCACGAATCCAGCGATAGCGATAATCTTGGCCACCGTGATATGCCACGTCCTCTCATTGAACCGGCCAGATGATATTGACCAGAAAATGGATGTCAGACCCGCAATGAGGTATGGCGGGCATGTGAGCACCAACGTGATGGTCGTGTTGAAGCCAAGGGTTCTGCACACGTCAAGTCAACTTCCACCGCGTCGAAATTTAGTCATGCCGGTACTCACTCGACAACCGTGGGAAAAAAAATTCTTGAACCCGTTAGCAGCTAGGTGCATGTGCTGCATAAAGGCAAAGACCCAGACGCGATAATCCAGAGCGGCTTCTTTCAGCCCCGCAAAGGTGGATGAAGCTTCGCGCTTGCCAACAGTGTCACGAACGATCCGATCGTGAGCTAACTGGCGCTCTTCAGGCGTGAGCCAACGAGTCGTGAGAGGGTTGTCTGGTAGAGTGAATACTGCGCCGAGAGCTACCATAAAAGTAACAGCGCCTTGGAGAATAAAAAGCCATTGCCAGCCGGCAATTCCGCGAGTCTTGTCGAGGCCGTCGAAGACGCCGGCAGCGATAAGCCCCGCAAATGCAGTCGCAATAATGTTGCCAGTGTAGAGAATAGAAATACGAGTAGCGACTTCCTTGCGTGTGTAGAAGGCTGAAAGAAGGTAAAGCGCTCCAGGGTAGTAGGGGGCTTCAGTAACACCAAGGAACAGGCGAGTGAGCAGTAAGCCAGTGTAATTGTGGGCGAGGGCAGTCAGAGCTGAGACAATAGCCCAGACAGCCATCCAGAGACTAAGCCAGTATGACGGGCGGACGCGAGTGAGGATCATGTTGGACGGAATCTGACCTACAAGGTAGCCAACAAACAGAATTGAAACGCAGGTCTGGTACTCGGTGGACTTGAGATTAAGATCCTCTTCTAGGTCATTGAGCCGCGCGAGCGCAATGGCATTTCGATCCAGATAGTTGAGCCAGAACATTAACCAAAGAGTTGGCTGTCGTGCGTTAGTGGTACTGTCTGCCACAAAACTCCGCATCAGATCGGTAGCTCACCATAATCCACCAATCAAGCTTCTTCACGAGCCTTATTTCCTCGGGAGAACTTTTCTCGTGAGCGCCAGAGTAGTCCAGTTTGACATCCTTCTCTTTCAGATCATGGTCGACGAAAGAAATGTTGGTCTCGCTATTCTCAATACGCTCCAGGGTTGCTTTCTCGGCCATTTGCAAATTTCTGTCAAATTGGATGGAGATGCAAGAGAAGAATGATGGTGCTGGTCCGATAAGTAGAGAGCGCAAAGCGATGAGAAACACTTCATTATAAAAACGCTTCATCGGCCTTCACGAGCCTGTATCTCCGCAACTCCCCAGAGTCTCGCCTTATTTCCCCGCATTCCTCCTCGCTTCCCCTCATTTCCCCAGATTTAGCCTCGATCCTCTTCCTCGCAGGGTCTGACATTGTCTCCAATACACGTAGGCATTACGGTGAAACCGAGGCACAGGACCGGTTGATCATTGAGCCTGAACTTGTTTCCAGACTCGCGCGTATCTGCTGACGGCAATGCAGCGTCAGTTATCATGTTGAAGCCAATCAAGCAGTCGAGGTGCAATGGCGAAAGACGAAGCATTCGCAAGGTGGTCTTGGGGCCTTGGAGAGTCTTACCAGGGCTCCCACTTGGCAAGACAAGACAAGACAAGCCAGGGTTACCTCCTGTCTTGATCAAGTCAGCTGCGTCTTGAACAAGACGGTCTTATCTTGTGTTGTCTTGACATCTTGGCAAGGCGTCTTGCCAAGTGGGAGCCCTGAGTCTTACAGCCTGACCCGGCCCCACGAAGGGGGCGGTGTCTTGAAATTGCCAGATCAATTCAAGTTTGACTTCGTGTGTTAATAAGAATGTATTTTCTACAGGAATCCTCAGCCATCGTCTATGCACCGTTCTGTTTAGGCTGCTGCTCTGGTACGATGGTCAAAAGCTCCTGACCCAACACCGCCCTCTTTGCGTTCTCCATAGCATGCGCCTCCATCTGAGCCAACGTCTCCGTCGTGTGAGTGCCTAAATGAGGCACCAACAGAGCGCGCTCATTCTTCACGAGCCGCTCATCAATCAAGGGTTCCCGCTCGTACACATCCAAGCCAACTGCCGCAATACGTCCCTCATCCAACGCGACGGCCATGGCAGCCTCATCGATGATGGCTCCACGCGCCGTGTTCACGAGAACCACTCCGGGCTTCATCTTCGCTATCTCCTCGGCACCGATCAAGTGCCTCGTCTTCGCGGACAGGGGAACGTGTACGGAAATGATGTCGCTCTCGGACAACAGCTGATCGAACGATACGTAAGAAGCGCCGGCCGCCAATTCTTCCGACAGAGGATGCCGGTTGTGGTACACGGTCTTGAGGCCGAACGGATCTGCGCGTGCCTTGACCGCGCGCCCTATGCGACCCATGCCGAGGATGCCGAGGACCTTGCCCTGCGGGTCATGGCCAAAGTCGACACCTTTCTTGAATTGCCCGTTGCGCACTTTGCTCAAGGAAGGGTTGAGCTGTCTCAGGGCGCCGAGGAGAAGGAAGAGGGTGAGGTCGGCAGTGGCGGCGGTGACGGGATCCGGAGCGTATGTGACGGTAATGCCGCGCGCCGCAGCAGCGTGCACGTCGATCTGGTCGTAGCCGGCGCCATTGTGGCAGATGAACTTGAGTGATGGAGGCAGGTGGTCGATGAACTCTTTGTCGAAGTTGCCGGCAACTGCTCCGCTGGCTGATGTGCGGTAGATGACCTTGACATCATGATACTTTTGTCGGAGATCGGAGAAGAATTCCTCGCGAGAGGTGCTGGTCACGACTTCCGTAGCCGCTACTCTCCCGAGTGCCTCATAAGCCTGACGCGCATGCCGGACCGGGTTGAAAAATAGGATGCGTGGTAATCCAGTCATGTTGGCCGAGAATACAAGTTTCCCCTTGTACTGTCTGAGAAAACGAATTGAAATGTATATTCATCCCCAGACGTTCGCTTCATTTATTAAGTAAATGTTCTTAGTTCGGTTGAACTTTTAGGCGCAAGTCCACCCTGGCAACATTTTTAGCCATGCGTGGACACGTACCTAGACGCCAATCTCCCGGGAAAAGCGCAGAATATGTAGGTTTTTGCCGCACAGGGCTCCTCCTTGGCAAAACAAGACAAGATAGGCCGGAAGTGCCCCGTTCTTGATTAAGACAAGACGTCTTGCCAAGTGGGAGCCTTGTTGCCGCGTATAATTCATGTCTTTGCTTGTTAAATATGTAGGAAATTTTTTCGGAGAGAGCTCTTGTTCTAGGTTATTTACTAAAGACAATATAATCTCTTTTCACCAAGACCTTAAGATTGCTGCTATACCAGGCGATGGCATTGGTAAGGAAGTCATGCCGTTTACACAGTAGTCTGCGCTGTTTGAAGATCGAAGTCCGACTCGGCTCGGAGCTAGACCGCTATATCCGACTCTACTATACACCAGCCTACCCTCCCCCGCATTAATATTAGCACCAACAAGCTGTTCATTTTTCGTATTTGAGTCTTCAGCTCAGAGCGAAAAAAAAAAAGCCATGTGCTAAGCATAGAAAGATCTGAAGTAACAACAACTCCCGTCCCTAATGCGCACAACCGTCTTAACTGATGAGTAGAGAAACAATAGATAAACCAAAACACCAAAATGCATCCGCACAACCCACTCACGGGCTCAACCTCTGCACCTTCCATCCCGCCTCCTTCCCTTCCGCCTTTGTGTACCTAAACCGATCATGCAACCTGCTCTCCCTCCCCTGCCAAAACTCGACCTCACTCGGCACGATCCTGACGCCACCCCAAAACGGCGGCACGGGGATCTTCTCCTGGCCTTCAAATCTCCTCTCGACCTCCCTCACCCTCTCCTCCAACTCCTCCCTGCCGCCCTCCAACACCTCGCTCTGCCGACTCGCCCACGCGCCCACCCTGCTCCCCCGAATGCGCGTATCGTAGTACACCTGGCTCTCCTCCTCGCTCAGCCTCTCGACGCTCCCCTCGACCCGCACCTGGCGCTCCAGCCCCTCCCACCAAAACGTCAGCGCGGCGTGCGGATTGCTCGCGACGTCCTTGGCCTTGCGGCTGGTGCCCCAGTTGCTGTAGACGACGAAGCCGCGGTCGTCCAGCTCCTTCATGTACACGACGCGCGCCGAGACGCGGCCCGACGGCAGCTCGGCCGTGGCGAACGTCGCCGTCTCCGGGTGCGCGACGGCGGCGCTGGCCGAGGCTTGGCCGAACCAGGTGTGGAATTGCGTGAGCGGCGAGGGGGAGAGGTCGCCGAGGTCGAGCGCGCCTTTGTGGAATTGCGAGGCTTGCGAGGCGAGGGCGCCGCTGTCGCCCGGGGCGAAGATCAGCTTTTGTTTGGTCGTGGTGGTCGTCGTCGTGCCGTCGGCGGCGGCGGCGGCCGTGGGGTCGGGTTGTTGCTCCTTCGCGGTGTGGAGCATGGTTGCGGTGGAGGAGGAGAATTGAGCTGCGTGAGGGTACAGTCGTGCGAGTGGTTGTTGCGCTGCTGTTGAGTCGGAGTGCCGGAGGCGGGGCAGGATCGTAGTGGGGCGGAGGAGCGCGCGTCTGGCTAACGAGCTCATGCGGACGGAGCAGCAGCCCAGAGGTGAGGGTGAGTTATATATTGTCACTGGGCGAGGTGGTGCGATGTGGAGAGAGGTTGGAAGAAGGTTCGACGACTCATTGATGCACGACGTCGGATGACTTGCATTTTTGCAGTGTGTATGACGCGCTGAAGATCGCGAGACCAGCTGAGAGCTTGGGTCCAAGGGGTCCGTGCGCGCGCCTGGTCGTCAGGTCGTAGGCCCTTAGTTATCTAACCGCGCTAGAACTCCGCTTGAACCTTTTTTTGATTTTTACTACTATTAAACAGATCCGGACGGTATCAAGCGACTGGCTGGTAAAGAGCGATGAGGAAGAGATATGCCGAAGAATACCACGGAAGCCCAAGCGTCCCCATGCGATTCTATGCAAGGTATTAGAGTCATTCAATTGTAGAATTAGCCCTCCGGGCAGACGTACTACGCCTTTTAGCAATATAAATCACTTTCTAACTATTAATCGAAGTGTCAGTTTATAAGCGGAATAAGATCACTTGACAGATAGCCAGATTATCAGATCCCAGATGAAGTGCACTCACGTTTTTAGCAACTGAGAATACTGAAGCTGTAGAAAGCGTAGATACAATCCTTCGATGCAGACTATCGCGCGAATATGATAAGTTTCTGTAGTGGACCATTATGACCGAACACTAGAAGCGCCTTATTCGGGCAGGACCTGTACAATCGGTGCGGGGCTACCACGTGTCAGGCCAGCTGGTCTCCATCCCCCGTGGGGCCGGCGTGGACACAGCGGCGCTTCGCCAATGGGCTTCAGTTGCCCCGGATCGTTACCCTGGCATGTCACGCAACCAGATGCGGGGTAGTTGCATTGACAAGCTCCACATCGCCTGAACATTGTGCCGACTAATGATATCGAAGGAGCTTGAGCGAATTAAAGATTGCTGGGCGTGGGGGAACTTGAACAGCATGGCCTTATTGCAAACCAAGAATGTGCCCGACACTACTGCAATGGCGGGCTATATAGCCATTGACGGCAAAGTCTAATACGTCGTGCCAGGCGGCCATGTGTAGATTGTGCTATCTGGTTTCTCTTGATTTAGCTGTCACAGCCGACAGAGCTCTGTCTTTTTGCTGTTTTATTGCGGCCTCATTACGTAGTCTCTTTGCTGTGACGCGTGGCTAGCTGCGTCATTCGCCAGTGTGCGGTTAATAATTTAACCATAGCTTGCTGCAAGCAATTCAGTGGCCGTATTGTTTGCCGCCATTTGAGTCTCGACGTTCATCAATGGTTCTATTTGCGTCATTCCCGGGTAATTTATAGACCGCATCTTTGAATGACGCTGCAACTGCGCATAATATAAAGCGAACCAAATCACGCGGTCAACTAAAGAGAAGAGAACATACAGGTCCGTTATTCGCCAATGCGCTAACTTTCAGAGTATTGAAGCACCATCACCATGACCAAAGTGGCTGTCCTTGGTGCCTCCGGCCAGATTGGTCAACCTCTAAGTCTCCTCCTTAAATCAGTACGTCCTGCACGCGCCTTGAATTGAGCCCGACCACCTACCCTGCTAACCTCTTATCATAGAGTCGTCTGGTGACTGAGTTGAGGCTCTATGATATCGTCCACTCCGTCGGTGTTGCCACCGATCTAAACCACATCGACACACCAGCCAAAGTCAGCGGGTACTTGCCAGCAGACAATGGTCTTGAGAAGACCTTGACAGGAGCTGAACTCGTCATAATACCAGCTGGAATCGCGCGCAAGCCGGGCATGACCCGTGACGGTACGTGACGTAAGATAGAATACTTCCAGCCTCAAAGCCACTAACATTCCTTGCAGACCTCTTCAAGACCAACGCCAACGTCATTTCCGAACTGCTCTCTGGCGTGGCCAAGTTCTGCCCCACCGCCTTTGTCGCCATCATTACGAATCCAGTCAATAGCACCCTACCCATCGCCGTCGAGGTACTCAAGAAAGCCGGCGTGTATAATCCACGCAAGGTTTTCGGCGTCACGACCCTCGACGTCGTACGTGCGTCAACATTTCTCGCCCACATCTTGAGTGAGCAGGATCCGCAGAAATTCAAAGTCCCCGTGGTCGGCGGGCACTCCGGAGCAACCATCTTGCCCCTGTTCAGTCAAAGCCAACCGGCGGTCGACTTGACCAGAGAGCAGTTGGATGCGATAACATACCGTAAGTGGGATCTTTCTTGCATTCTGTGCTACGCCCTTCCCAATGGCTGATCGTGAACGGCTAGGCGTCCAATTCGGTGGCGATGAAATCATAAAGTCTAAGGCTGGCGCTGGCTCAGCCACCACTTGTATGGCATACGCCGGCTTTCGATTTGCACAAGCCATCATCAAAGCGTCGAAAGGCGAGTCTGGGATCATTGAAGAGGCATATGTCTACCTTCCTGGCGTGCCTGGAGGCGAGGAGATCGCAAAGAGCCTAGGCGTGGAGTATTTTGCAGTGCCAATCGAATTTGATTCAGAGGGCGCCAGCAAGGCGTTGCCTATTGGAAAGCTGTCGGCGTACGAGGAAGATTTGCTGAAGATTGCGGTAGAAGAATTGAAAGGCAATGTGGCCAAGGGTGAATCTCATGTCAGGGGAGCGGCTGCCTAGTTGAACGCAGGTCGAACCTCGAAACTTTATGTACATAGCTTGGATCTGCATATACCAATTCGATTGCATTACCGCCCTATAGGACACATGCGCTGCGATGGAAGAGAGTAAAGCTGCTTACAGGCTCTCTGCGAGTGTTCATCGGGTTGCACTCTTGACCTTTTCTACTTGCCGCTTATAGTTGCCGCTATAATTCCAATCCTCGCTTTAGTTTTGTTTAACAAATAAAATTAAAATAACCGTAATTAAGTTGCAGAGACAATGGCTCATTCTCTATTTACGTAAGGGGATCTACGGAATAAACGCCCATTAAATCTCTGGACAAGCCGCTGAAAGCTACATTGTAAACCTTGTGATCCTCTCAGTCTGTCTAATGGCTTTCAAGATCGGCGCGTGGCTCACATAGTCAAAACTGCTCATAAGATGGGTAGAATATCGGTCTAAATTGCTGTCCAACATACGAGTATCACGAGTATGAATTTTGTGGTTGGTTCTGACAATGTTTGAACCGTCTTCAATTGTCTTGGGCCCAATGGCGTTTCTGTTGCCTATTCTTATGAGTTTTGTAGCTGTCCTCGCAGTCTTTTAATGTCTGCGTGGCTGGCTTTGCAACAGCCACCTACAAGAAACTCCTGAAAACAACCTTTTTCGTACGATTCCTTCACTGCCCGGGAAAGCTGCAGCTCCCAAGGCTCCTGCAGTACAAATGAGCAAGCTATCATGGCATGATTATTGGGCTAGGAAACACCTGTATGTACTTACTTTCTGCTGGGTCTCCTCAGACGAAACATCCGGTCTTTCCCATTGTTTGGTCGTGGTGTTGTAGATTTCCCCATTCGTCCCATCAGGGTATAATACAAGGCTCGGGGATGCATCCAGCCTACCCGCCTTCTGTATCTTCCTGACAGCGTCCTCGAATTTCCGAATCAAACCCGGGAGCTTGTGCATCTTGGTACAGTTGATTCCAATACCCCACAGTCTGGAGCCATCATCAAGATGGTCTAGCATAGCCTCAACCACTTGATCAATCGTGCTGCCATCAGGAAGATTGTCGCCTTCACCCGGGAAGACGCATGAGATCCAAAGACGAGGACCGGGCTGGTTCGTGGTAATCCCAGCCGCGTGAGCTGCTCTTCTCACAGCCCGTATCTCATCCAGTCTTGGAAGCGTCTCGAACGCCACGTACTGCACCCTTTCCTGGAGTCTGTCCACTGCCGTGAAAAGATGCAGTCGTTCAAGGTGCCATTGATACAGATTCTCCTCCGTGTCGTGCTCTGCATCGTATTTTCCGCTGTATTCCTGTCCGGGGATCATGCTTGCGCCGTATGGCCCAAGGCTTAAGGCGAGCTTGGCCGATCCATGGCTGCTCGCTTTCTCTGCAATATCAATGGCCTTGGCCAGGAAAGATGGGATGGCGTCCTTCGGAATACCGTTCGGGAATTCAGCCGTCTTGGTCCTCGCAAAGCCCTCAACGGACACTTGGTAGGTTGCAGAGAGAAGCACGTCGGCGCCTGCTTCTACAAAATCTGTTTGGCAGGCAAGGAGTGTGTCCTGATTTTCGATAACGAAATGTGACGACCACAGTGGTTGTGCGTGATTAAACTTCACGCCGTATTTATCCTCCAGGGAAGTGCCAAGCCCACCGTCGAGGATCTGGACTGTTGCCATTGTGGGTGGATGTCTTGATGTGCAAGTATGTTGTCGTTGGCTGCACTGTACCTGACCAAATTATCTGACGCTATTTGTGTGGTTTGTGTGGAGGGGTAGCTTCGCTAGTGCCCGATATCGGAAGACGGTCCGTTAAGGCTTACAAAGTAATGTGCTCGGCGATGCGTCTCGTACTCGACTTGGAGCAAGCTGACTTAGGGCTTCAAATGCATTCGGATTTTTTTGCAAGTTCCGTCGGCTACGAGGCGAGCAGGTCCACAGGGAAAAGCCATAGCTAAATCGTTCAGTTCTGTATCCATACTACCATCTGATGCATTAATGAGGACATAACACTTACAAGATTTGAATCAATGAAGTTGTAAGACCAGCTCTGGATCATCCTTGGCGCGAGGATCCCGTTCTTGCTCCAACCCTGCAGAGGGCGCCGGTACCAACCTTCCAGCAAACCATACATTCATAAAGGTATGCTTGGTGACTTCACGATACTTCAAGGAGTCCAGAGCATCAAGTATTTCCCAGTGACGAAGATTGCCTTTGCCACATCACGTCCGTGTTTACATCTCCCCTATACAACGCCTAACCATGACAGCGGCCAATTGGAACAGCACCCCACCATTGATCCACGCTATCCATTTGAGGAGCGTCGATGTAAATGATGGTCTGTGTCGAGCTGCTTGTCCATGGGGAATTAGCAAATCAGCAGCTGAGAAACCCGGCCGACCCGGCCACGCCAGTAAGCAATCGGAACACATTTTGGAGGCTTACTGCATATGCCGATGCATATCTCTGATACTCAGCAGATGCATTTTGCAGCGTCTTCAAACCCGTAACGAAGCCCTCGGCATCGTGCGAAACACTCTATGGCAGGAGATGCGACTGAAGCATATTCTGAAACATATTCTGAAACACGGCCCCGCTGATAGCTACGCCGATGCTCATTTTGAGAGAGCGGAAGAAGGTGTACATTGAGACGACATATGCTGCGTTGCGTTCCTCGGCTATGGCCTGGATGGCGAAGTTCAGCGACATGAGGATGAGGCCGCGGCCGACGCCGACCAGAATGAAAATCATCTCCCAGCCGCATGTGGGTGTGTCGACATCGAGTACAATCAAAGTGTCGTTTTCGGCGCATGTGACCACCCAGCTAGACCAGACGGCCAATCGGAAGCGAGACAGCAATGGCGTTTGAGGCAAGTTGGGCGACGCAGCTGTAGACACTTGTGAAAGATGGGCCAATAAAGCCTCGGGCATTGTGCATCAAGCACGATGCTGATTGAGCCGATGATTTTTGCGGACTGGAGGAACTTTGAAAGGGGGAAGCTAGTGTTCAGGTTCTGGAATGTCATGCAGCTGCAAATGTTAGAGGCTAAAGGCTCGTAAGCACGGTGGTCATTGAGGAATATCCTTATGTCGGTTGCTACTATTTCATTACGTCTTTCAGTTCGTTGCTTTCGTTCCTGAGCAACTTTCCATGGATAGCCCATGAGAGAATGCAGATTCACTATTGATTCGCAACAGCAAATCCAGTAATTTCCCATCCAGGCAGAATCTGCGCAACATTCGACAGCAATAATCGGCATGGTCGGAGCGGACTGCGCAGGAACATGCCAGCAGGAATGCTTACTCAGGATCAAGATCGGCAGAAGCTAGGTCGTTGTTGGAAAACGTTATCCTTGACGCCACCACCGAGCCAACGTCCGATCCCATAACTCTAACAAACTCCATGACGATGCCTGGTCATACCGATACGAACCTCCCCGTCGATGGTCTGTACATGATGGAGACGACGTAGACGAGCGGTAGTCACTGCCACGAATCCGGACAAAAGGCACATGAGGAAGCCCGAAAACATTTTGATAACTTTAGACATGTCAGCACCCCCGCTGCCATGTTGCCAAATATGCAGCCCACCAAGATCATCTGGACTCGATCGGTCCTTACCCCTGAAACCTGTACTCTCCTTTCCATCGCCGTGGCCCACTATCAAAAGTTCCCCGTATCATTGATCGCTCTTCCCTGACCATTTGATAAGTCGCCACCCGCACGAGCCTGGATTTTCGCAGGGAAATTGACCTCAATCTATCTGTGCTCCGTATCATTCCGCATCACCTTCCTTCGCGTTGGCTGACTACCTATCGGTCAACCGGAAGTCTCATCGCGTTATCATCCGCTTATCCCCGGCGCTAGTGTCCGGAGCCGCAAATATCCCTGGGGAGCACCATCGGCCCGTTATATTGCCACGAGGTCCTAACGACAGTGGCGTGTTAGCCTCTAAACTACCGGCCGTTTATTCGGAACATCAGCTGCGCCACCGGGTAAAAACCTCCGCTTCCGCGTTGGATGTATAAAGTTTCATTGGCCGAGGAAAACGTATACTAAAGGGATGTTATCATGTAGCTTCCGAATATTGTTTAGGTCGCTTCGTGGCGCTTAACGTCGGCGGTTTTGAACGTCCTTCAGGATGAAAGCTAAACCCTAAATCAAGGGGGAAAGTAATTGCCGCTGCTGGTCGATTTAAAGGATGGGTTTCTATGCTGGTTATCGTAGGCCTATGGCTTAACGCTCGCTCTGCTGATTCCCAAGACCCCCACTATGGGCCTTTCAGCAGCCCTTCTCGAGCAGTGGGTAGAGTATCCCATTGGTGTTACTGTTTGTCTTTTACGCCTTTTTGCTCGTGTACGCGTTGTCGGCTGGGGGAATCTCTACTACGATGACCTTTTCGCCTTTCTCGCCATAGTAAGTCGTTTTATATCTAGAAGGAATCGAGAAAACCAGCTACCTAATTCCTTTACATATAGGTCTTCTGGACTGTTGAGACGGCGACGATATATCTCATGAGTGAGTTACACAGTTAGCACTTATTTATGGCCGCTAACGCTCTGAATAAAAGACAAATATGGCAACCTTATTGGACTTAACGATGAAAAGGCGGATGCCCTTACCGACGCGCAAGTGCACTCTCTTACCATAGGGTCTAAGGCAGTGTTTATAGCATGGCTGGCCTACCTCTGCCTTATCTGGTCGTTGAAAACCTCGGTTCTATTCTACTACAACCGTCTTACGTAAGTTTCATCAGGCCGTAGAGCCTTGCATTTGTCGGCCTAAGAGTGACCAGCTAAAATCTTTGCAGGAAAGGACTGAAAGAGCAAAGATTCATTAGGATACTCGGCTGGTTTGTCGGTCTTAGCTGGGCCGCGATGATGTTGCAGATCCTCCTTCAGTGCCGGCCGGTTCAGAGGAATTGGCAGATTAAACCTTACGTCGGAGGTAAATGTTCGAAGTAAACGTCTTCGACATAAGTTAACATCTGACGGACAGATGACTGCACTTTGACCTACGCTCGATACTATCTCCTCCTTATCCTCAATGTCTCGTGAGTCCCCTGTCGGTAGTCTCACAACTCTCAAACACACCAACCATACTGACACGGCTACTTGCTGCCAGTACTGACATAGGCCTCATGGCTTTCATTCCCGCCCCGATCCTCTGGAAAGCCCAGATTCCACTCAAACGCAAACTCCTGGTCGCACTTGTCCTCTTCTCCGGTATCTTCATCGTTGCCGCCGCCATCATCCGCTGCGTCATGTCTGTAAGCGACATCCGGCACATCGGCACCTCGGGCATCTGGGCCATCCGCGAGACCTTTGTGTCGCTCTTCACCGTCAACGCGCCCGCCATCAAGCCGCTCTTCTCGCGGAATCGCCACAACCTCGGCAGCAGCAACAAGTCCAGCAGCGCGGGGGCCAAGTATGGCAGCAGGAGCAACGGCACCACTATGAAAGTGAGCCGCCATACGGCGTGTGAAGTGGATGAGGTCGAGCTGCGGTCGGCGGCGCAGTGGAGCCAGAGTGGGAAAGATCACGAAAGCATACCGGATCTTGAGCGCGGAAGCAGCTCTGGAATCAGTATTGACGGTGTTCCGGCGACGAAGAATGATGGATTGCGGATCGAGGTCACACAGGGCTTTACGACGATCTCGGAGGCGGCACAAGGGTCACGGAGAGCAGAGGAGCCGCGGTCGTGGAGCGAAGTGGCAGGGCATACAATGCATGATAATACGAGGACGCGAGAAGGGTGGACGTAAATTGGGGAGAGGGGCCGTAGGATACCGTTCCCGGCACCTGCTACGAAAGATTAGGGATGAAAACATTTATATCAGTCTAGTCAAATTTAATATACGCTTATTGATAGATCCTGCAGCACAGCTCCAGCATATGCGGCCAATGCAGACCGTCCTCTGAACAAC
The DNA here is from genome assembly GCF_012971845.1 of Lasiodiplodia theobromae. NCBI lineage: Eukaryota > Fungi > Ascomycota > Dothideomycetes > Botryosphaeriales > Botryosphaeriaceae > Lasiodiplodia > Lasiodiplodia theobromae. The sequence continues at coordinate 248,749 of NW_023336523.1, forward strand.
TCCGGGCGCGGAACCGGATCGGTCGCTCCATGGACTCCCCAGACTACTATGGCCACTGCAGTAAAGACTCCCACAACGAGGAGAAAACCTCCGGTCCAGTACATGTTCAATAACTGGTGCTTCAGTAGTCTGTGTTCAGCATACAGCCGTATCACGAAGGGGACAACGAGAAAGCCAATTCCACAAAACTGAAAGTTGATGTAAAATAGCTAGCGCCACGCCGATCGGTCCATGGACACTCCGCTTAGCAATGACGCAGTGATAGATCCAATAGCCCATGACAACAGGTTGATTCCATCGAAGGTTAGTCATTGACGTAAAGGGATGACGTCGGTGACCAAACACGTCCGACAGGGTCACAATGAAAGGTTGGAAAAGTGCCTCTGTCAGGAGGCATGATGTACCCACCCAGAAATTTCAATTGCGTCGCCATCAAGAGAGCAACGCTAGAGTTACGATTATCATCCATTCTACTTTCCCCGCCTTCCACTCTTGCTCCGGGGGGGTTCTTCTCTATTTCTTCTCCTCTTCTTGTCTAACGGTGGGCTTGCGTCTGAATCTCACGCATTTGCCTTCTCTATTGTTGACATGGTTTGTTTTGGGGAAAGGAGAATGATGAGAGAAAAATAAATAAAGAGTATTGAATAGCGAGGATTTAAGTCTTTTCACTAACCTTAAGCCAAGGCAAGCCTCTGGCTTATAAGAAAATTCCGCGGTGTACGCTATCCTTTCTTGCAATATTTACAACCCAGGAAAGAGCCAATGTTCCAATTAACTAGTCGTGCAATAGGAAGAGTTCAAATGCTGTGACGACAACTATAGAAGTGCTTACAATGTAGCGAATAGTTGGACAAAGGAATCCCGACCTTGAAATTCCATGTAGTGCAGAAGGTTGGGCGGAGACGGCACCTATTGTGGCACTACGGAAACTTTGAGCCTCGGAGTGAGTGTGCACTGCCCCCTCGAATTGAGGGCTTGACGAGCTTAGAGTAGGAGGCAATGTGGAAGCTTATCGAGAAACAGTGTGCTACGCTGAACCTCTGGAAAGTGGGTAGAGTTGTCGAGGGAGTATACCAAAGTAAGCTACGCAGCAAGTCCCCAAGAACCACACTCGTTTACAGCAGATAGGACCTTCGTAGTCAATTCCAGTCATTGATTTCTACTCTATCTTATATACTTTCCCTGTCTGACTACCGCTGTTGTCCTCTATACCTTTGTTCAGCAACAACCTGGTAGCGGTTCCTCATCGCTCGGATTTCCTCTTCCAAACTCCCTCGTCCCCGTGCTTAATCTCAACTGTCTGCGCCAGATCCATCTTCGCCATCTATGACACGCAAGCATGGCGGTTCACTTCCCAATCTTGGCAAGCACCTGCCTGGCTACCTCGCTGCTCGGCTCCTCCAAGCTTTTGGATGAGGGCCAGTGACGGGCAGGACTGTTTCCAGGACTCGCCGCGAGGAGACGTTAGATAGGATTTTGAGTCCCAGCCATATTGCTTCTGGGCTTGTATGAAATTCCATTGAAGCCTCTGTTGCAAGCCAATGCACATTGCATCTTTGTCCCCCAGAAAGCCAAGCTGCCGGGCTATCTACTCCTTGTCCTCTTCCGTGACGTCGAAGACCGGCATGCCCTTAAGAGCTTCGGGAACTCGGAACTCCGGGTCACGGCAGTTCGCAGTAGTCGCAACGGCGTCGAACCAGGTAAGGACCGGGCGACAGGCGACGGGCAAGATGATCTCGCAAAAGACTCGCTCACCAGAGGACAAGATCGGGTACTACCTCTATCCCCTCATTTGGCATGCTTCTCTCACTTGACCTAATCCAGTGAAGGCTCAGAATTCAGACTAAGGTCGCAAGCCCAACTTTTTCAGCTTGCAGCAATTGGAAGCCTTGTTTCTTCCTTCAACGGCCTGGTAAACCATGCGGTTTACTGAGTACAACAACGAAGCCCGTGGATGATTATTACGCCAGGTGAGTAGCCCAGCGTCCAAACATTGCTGTCTGCCGGGAAGCTCTGGTTGGGGGAGAAGTGAAGAGTTTGGTGGTTGTTGCTTTTCGACAGCTTGTTCCAGCCCTCAGATGATTGAGGAGTTTGGAGTCGTTCAAGTGTGCCGGTTGAAGTGTGTAAGTAAAACGGGGGATGCCTGGTCGGAAGTCCGAATGCATCTTTCTGTCATCTGTAGCGACAACACTATTAGTTTTGAGAGCGATTTTCCTCCAGGTCCCCGCTCCGTGTGTGGTTGTTTCGCTCGTTCATTGTGAGGTGCAACCGGCCATGCTCAGAGATCGGCCATGGCGTGCTGCTTGAACTTCTTGTTCGCGCGATCGGGCGCCCTGTTCTCGAACTGCGAGCCATGCAGCTCAAACACCAGATTCCTCGGTTTCTCGGCGGCATCGTCCCGGGACGCAAGTGGGATCTCGAAGCGGAAAATCGTGTGCTCCTTCGGAATCGCTGCTTCAAGTTAGCTCTCACCTTCACTCCGCAAAGCCGCTCTAACCCGCGCAAAAACAAAGAAAACTCACTCTTCACCTCATTCCCCCTCGTTATCACCTCAAACGTAAACTTCGTATCCTTAACCACAATGCCCCTCACCCCCACCCTCCCCACACACCGACACCTCACCACCTCCACCTCAGCCCCATGAAAATCTGCACTCGCCAGCTTCGGCCCCACGGCGGCGGGTGTGACGTAGTCGCCACCATTCTCCTTCAGCCCCAGCACCTCCCGCACATAGCCTACCCACATCCGATGCAGCCCCTCGAAAACCTCGTACCGCCGCTGCGCCTTTGGTATCTCGTACAGCCCCAGCGCGCGCTTCTGCCGCGCGGACAAAGGTGCGGGCTTGCTGGCGGATGACTTGTGGCGGCGCTGCGCGGCGAGGCGCTGGCGTGCGGCTTGTCGCTGGCCGCGCGCATTGGTGGGATCGGGCGAGGTGGGGCGGAGGAGGAGCGGTTTCCTTTGCACGCGGTCGGTGTAGATGCGGAGGGTGGTGTCGGGGGAGTGGGCGCGCGAGAGGAGCGCGTGCGAGGGATTGTCCTTGGTGGTGGTTGGCGCTGGCGCGGCAGTGGTGTCGGGCGGCGTGGTCATGGCGCGTTCGTTAGTCGATGGGTGGAGGTGCAGAGAAGCTGTAGGTAGGGTGGATGCACGACGTGACGGAGCGCGCGAAGGCGGGCGGGGCGAATGCGTGCGCGGGAAGGTGTGAAGAGTTCGAGATATTTTTGAGTCGCAACAGCTTGGACCCCGCGGCGTAGAGAAATAAGCTTCGGCCGAAGCTCTGCCGAACAGGCGTTGCTTATCGATAAGCAGACGCTCTCGAAAAATGTCGGAGGTTTTGCGCCGCCGCAGCACCTTGCGATCGCAACACAGCTCCCTACACCTTGCGATCGCTACACAGCTCCCTGCGCCGGACTCTGCAGGCCAGTCTTCAACCGCTAAAATGCCGAAAGCCGCCAAGAACAAGAAGAATGCCGCAGGGTCAGGCGGCCCGTACGCCGCCGCCGCCGCCAAGTCGAAAGCCGCCAACGCCATCTTCAAATTCAACACCGACCTTGGCCAGCATATTTTGAAGAACCCGGGTGTCGCACAGGCAATTGTAGACAAGGCAGACCTCAAGCAGAGCGATGTATGTCTGAGTTCTGACCCGCTGGACTTCTCCGCTAACAGCTTCAACCTAGGTCGTTCTCGAAGTCGGTCCCGGTACCGGTAACCTGACGGTCAAGATTCTCGAGAAGGCAAAGAAGGTCATCGCCGTGGAAATGGATCCGCGCATGGCGGCAGAGGTCACAAAGCGTGTACAGGGCACGCCGGCGCAGAAGCGGCTCGAGGTGATCCTTGGCGACGTGATCAAGACGCCGCTGCCGTACTTCGACGTCTGCATCTCCAATACGCCCTACCAAATCTCGTCGCCGCTCACTTTCAAGCTGCTCGCGACACTGCCCGCGCCGCGCACTCTCATCCTTATGTTCCAGCGCGAGTTCGCCATGCGCCTGCTCGCCAAGCCCGGCGACAAGCTCTACAGCAGGATCAGTGTCAACTGCCAGATGTGGGCCAAGGTCGACCACATCCTCAAGGTCGGCAAGAACAACTTCAACCCCCCGCCCCAGGTCGAGTCGTCCGTCGTCCGCATCGTGCCAAAGAACCCGCGCCCGCAGATCAGCTACGACGAGTGGGATGGGCTGCTCCGCGTTTGCTTCGTCAGGAAGAACAAGACGCTCAGGTCGAGTTTCTTCGGAACGTCCAGCGTCATGGATATGCTGGAGGCCAACTACAGGACTTTCTGCGCCCAAAACGATATTCCGCTGGACGACGGACCGCTCGACCCTAACGACGCTACTATGGAAGTTGAGGAGGAGCAGGAGGAAGAATGGAATGGCATTGATGAGGATATGGATATTGAAGAGGACGACATCCCCGCATTTTTCAAGGAGGAGGCAGCTGAGAAGGCGAAATTGAAGAAGAGCCTTACGCCAAGGAAGAAGAAGGGCAAGGTTGCTGAACTAGTGCGCGAGAAGGTTCGCAGGGTGCTTGAGGATGAGACGGATCTTGCGGAGAGGCGTGCGAGGATGTGTGAGGAGGGCGATTTCCTGAAGCTGTTGTATGCCTTCAACAAGGAGGGTATTCACTTTAGCTGATTGCTACGGCATTTGTTGTCCATGCGATTTGCGAGCATATGCGGCGTTAGTGGGTGGTCTTGGTGGGGAAAAATGGCGTTACCTGGCTGGCAAGTAGATACCTTTTTCGTTGTGCACTTGAATGCTGTTGCTGGTGATAGTTGTGAAATGCGTGTGGATTGGCATTGTGAGCGAGAGGAAGGGTCGCCTGGGGGGAGTCCCTATCCTTTGTCGGTATTGTACACGTGATATGCAACACACACCCTCACAAGCTTGCTTCTGAAAGGAAGCTCATGATCCTTGGCGTGATGTTGAGCCTGCTATGTCCTGCCTTGCCTTGCCATGCCATGCCGTATCTTGCATGCCTGCGCCGCACCGTGAGTCGCTCGTGTTGTTTTAAGTTCAGTATCACCACCGACTTCGTCGGAATTATACTAACTGTTTAGTCCGCGATCTCCTCTATCAAAAACGGCGGAACCGTCGTTCTTATTAGACTGGGGGCTACCAGTGTCGAAATTGAAACAAATTCCTTTGTTACGCGGAGCATCACAGTGAAGGCTTCGATCGGCACGTCAAAAGAAGACACTTAATCGAGATGAAGAGGGGCGAGAACGTAAAGCCAAAAATACAAAAGCCTTCAACGCAATCGATGGAATGAAAAGGACAATAATGCGCCGACAACCCTTCCCGACTGCAACCAGCTGCCTAGTGCCTCGGCCGATAGTTGCTAATCTAAGGTCTAAGATCCATTGCAGAATATCTAGGTAAGTTTCTACTTGATATATGTTCTTTTGCGAAGTTCAAATACTCACAACGCCAAAAATCTAATTCATGGGATAACTCCACAATGACACATGGCATTGACGTCCAAGAAGCTGCATCTTCCTTCTCACGGTCGTACCTTCTGCTGAGTAACAATTTTGCCCCCATGACACGTCAGGGTGATGAGGTGGCTCAACGTTGGCCATAGGGCCCCTTCCTTTTTTTTTAAAAAAAAATAAATAAAAACCGACTTTCAAACTTTCAAGACATCTATACAATGTTAAGAGATGCTCATTCAGAAGCCTAAACCGCAAAGCTGATAATCTCTCCACAAAGTATATCAGACATCCATCCATTGTGCCCCTCCGAACCCGATCAACATCACCATCCGCCTTAGCTTTGACACGCTTTCTGGCACCGGATCGACCCGGCGATTTAAAACGCAAAGCGCTACAGTGACGGTAATCCGACCGCGCTCCCGAACGAGAAAGAGAGAAGGGTGTGGACAACGTCGGAAGTGACATACCACTCAATGAAGTGAACACAATACAGGATCTTAAGGACAGACTTCCGGCTCGGACGATTCAGCACTTGAGGAATCGGAGCGTGCAGCATCACGCCGCGACCCGGGGGCATATGGGCAACCGACACAGCAGATGTTTGATCCGTCGACCTCAACATCAATGCTTTTTTCACCAACTTCTACAATTCAGACGGAACGCTCAACTTGGCAATCTATGGGTTGGAGAGCTTGCGCTATGTTGTTTTCCTGTTTCAATACGGTATATAAATCCCATGCCTGAGCAGCTTAGTCATCTCTCAACCCCAAGCATAGGTGGATCACCGCCTATTGCCTATACTGCTCTCCGCTTGGTGTAGTTGGTTTATCACGTTTGACTGTAATATCTCGTTGCCATCAAAAGGTCCCTAGTTCGATTCTGGGAGCGGAGACAACCAACCGTCTCTTTTGCGTTCTCTTTTGCCGTTTCGATGGCATGCACGGACAATGTGGAGATTGGCGATGTGAAATTTTTGTTCGCGACCGCCTAGACCTTCCTTTTTTGGGCAAGCACCGAGGCGGACTCAAAACAATAAGATACCAACAGGCAATGCGTGATTGGAGCCGGCATGAAGAGGGGCACTGTCGACAGCTATCGGCTGTAGCAATATGATGCTCACCAGTTGGAAAGAAATTATCCAGAAGATGCCGCCTGGAGTAGATGGAATTTACACCACAGGCTGAGAGGGTAAGCAGCAATACAAACGAGAAGGAAGAATATTCCCATGCTTGCGAAAGATTACTCTATTTTATATCACAACCATGAGCAATAAGTATATAAAACGATCTATATTTTAGGTTACTACCGCAGAAAACAAAACAGGCTCATACTGGCAGACGTGTAGGATTTCAAGAAATCGGGACATTGTTCATGAGAGCTATGGTAGTTGGCCGTTACGGAGGAATCCACCCCGTTTGCTCCATCGGCCAGCGAATGTAAGTTTTTGCGGGGTCCGGTAAAGCCTCATAAATGCCAGAAATGAGATGGTAAGTCCACCCAGAAAGCACCCAAAATCCAGACATTTCATCCAAAAGCACCACATAGTACGCAAGAATAGTCAGCGCCACTGGATCCTCCTGCTGCATACAGGAGATGAAGCCGTCTGAAAGCCTCATGATCCAGATAAAGATGATTGAACTTAACCCACGGGTGTCGCTGTCATGCTTTTGTGTGCGATACAAGCCGATGTAACAGCGGGAAAGATCGTCGACGGCCACTTTGTATGTCTCGTACTTGGGATGATGGAGCCCGAGACGGTCATCACATAGCTTTCGCAGAGCAGCTATCGGCTCAGGGTCAACAAGCTCATTCGGCCGAGCGAAAACATCGACCTTCCGAAAAGTAACGTCGAAGTAGTCGGCAAGGGCCCCATTCTGCATTGTATTCAAGCCGAGCTCAAGGAATGACCGGAAGCCCTTGCGGTAGGTTAGCCACTCTGACGCCTCGCCGAAAAAAAGGTAGTCACGAGGCGCCGGCCCTTTGGCAAGTTTGTATATGCAGGATAGTTTTGAGAAGATATAAAATGCCGTGTGGCTTTCGTGGTTGACTTTAGAGACCTGGGAGGTGGCGAGGAAGAAGGCGTGGTTCCAATGTTGTTCCGCTTTTGACCTGAGTTCCCCCCGGTCCGGTTTGAAGCGAGAGAGGTGTATGGCAGATAGGGCGAGGGTGGCATGAAGGACGAATGGGTAAGAAAGTCCGACTTCTGGGATCATGACTTTCCAGAATGCGCTCACGCTGTCCGCGCTAGAAACGAATCTCGCAATGGATGGTGCCGTAGAGTTCTCCCATGTATGCAACAGCTCCAGGTCAATGAGGTCAAATGTTGCAGGAAGTGAGCTCTGAGCTAAAGAGGGAGCGGAATTGGCAACTTCAACAGAACGGGAAGATGTAGCAGCTGGCAAGCAGAGAGACCCAGAAGAAGCTGCTTCTGCTGAATGGTGTGATGGTGACGGTTCTCCAAGTCGGGGCTGGTCTGATTCGTTCTCGTACTCGCATTTGATATCCCGCTTTTCACAATTCGTACATGCAGGTTTCTGCTCGTCACACTTGGCAGTATTAGCCAGGTTCGCAGAACAAGGTGCCTGTCGCATCCCTGACGGGCTCTGATCCGGGCTCACCCTGTTGGCAGTGTTGCCAGGAACACGAAATCAACGCACCAGAACAGTCTCCATTACAGGTCATTGATAATGCGAGGGATTGCTCTTACCTTAATTCTTCGCCGCCTGCAGAACGTGCATCCTGTTCGCGATTTGCGGTGGGTCCGCCGTAAAGCTTTGCTAACTTTACTGCTCATGGAGGGCTACCTATTACTCCTTACGATGCTCTACAGAGCAGGTGTTGTGCGTGTTTGAAGAAGTGTTGCCTGACTCAGACGCATTGCTGTTATGAAGTGGCCGGAGTTGCGAAAGGAGAGTTGTTGCCTTGGGAGCGCACAGATCAAGCCTCTTTACTCTTAGCGTTATTATGTAATAGAACCCATCCAATGGCGAAGTCCTTAGCCCTGACGCGACCGACGTTAGTCATCAGGCACTACGGAAATGGGCCAACGTGCTTGCTAGCATCACAGAAACCTACACAAAATTTGAATGGACATGATAAGTAAAAGCAAGCACAGGTCAAGCTTCTTGAATGTTCAGTTATTTTCTGTGGCTGAAATTGATATTCGTATCGGGACAGTTGCTTGAACCATACATGAAGATACTGATCACTTTAATTCAGTTTGCAGAAACATTTGTACTAGGGGGAAAAAAAGAAGCATCGTAGGCTCATAATACCCTTTTCACTTCAACCTCGCCTCGTGCGCCTTATACACCGCTATCTAGTGCATCCTCGCCCGGTGTTCTTTCTCCTCAGCCTTAGCCTTCATCATGCTTGCCCATCCCTTGTACCTGGGATCAAACTCGGGTACCCAGTCAGATCTGTCTATACATAGCTCAAAGAGCGCATCCCAAATTCCTGGATCGCCTGGATCACTCTGCGCTTCTCGATAAGATGTGTCTCGGGGTATAGCTCGTTCACGCTCCTAAGGTCTGCAGCGAGCCTTTCAATCATCTGCCTTCAGCGCTTGGGTGCGCAGTATTCCCTGGAAGTTCATGCACCTCCGGCCTTCTTCCCTCGCCATCCATCTCCGCAAGCCTCTGGACCCCGTCCAGCTCCGCAACCGTCTGTAGACCGTCCATCTCCGCGATCGTCTGCGAACTGTCTGCCTCCGCAACTTTCTGCAGGCCATCTATCTCCACACAATGTTCCTGGTCACCATGCAGCTCCGCTCCGTACGTCTTTGCTGGTTCCAGTTCGCTCACTTCCGCACCCTCGGTTGCGAGCTCTGCGCCCTGAACAGTTGCCCCGCCCTTTGCAGATGACTGAATATCCAGCTCGGATGGCTTTTCAGCCCTATCACCAGCGTTATCACGGCGGTAACGGCGGCGATACTGCACAAAGATAGCGATGGTGAGGACGACTGAGACGGCTACAGCGCCAACGACAATACCAACGATGGCTCCAATACTGAGAGAAGAATTGGAACTGGACTCTGACTGCTCTGTGCTGGACGTTGTCTCGTTGTTAGAGCTTGGCGGGCGGATGGGAACGAGGTTCTGCTCTGCGCTGTCGTCCCATCTGCGTTGAGAGAGCTCGAACTTGTTTTCTTCGTAATCGGCAATGAGGTAGGCTTCCTGCATGAACGCACGACCTAGCGTGTACTGCCCCCCAGAATCAGTAATGAAGTTGAAATAAGCCTTGCATGTATGGCATTGTGCAACTTACTTGTGTGTCGTTTGCAGCTCGTTTCAGTGGAAAGTATGGCTGCGACTCTGACGCCAATGGCCATGATGCTGTTAGGTCGAACGCACTGTAAGGGAACACAATATCAACAGTCGATCCACCCGATAATGTGTTCCCCAGTTGAAATGTGACATTTGCGTTCTCGGCAACCAATGAGTCGTGCAATGTTGAATTGAGCATGTACATCTCCGACGTCTCATTCCACGAAATTCCGAAGGCTTCTTCAAAGCGGCGGCATGCCTCCACAGGCAACCAGATATTCGGCTGCGATGAGTCGAGCACTGCGAGAATTCCGTTGGGTAGTAGGTCAGTTCTTGTGTCGTCGACAATCTTGGTAATCGATTGAACCGCCACGACGAGTTCACGACCCGCGTTGTCGGCAAAGTTGCAAGAAATAGACGAAGAACCGTTCAATGACGCATCATAGCCGCCGAAAACCATTGAACCGAGGGCATTCCTCTTGGTTTTTGAACGTGCATATGATCCGGCGGTGAAGCTGTAGGTGAGGCTCGGTATTATGTTATTCGTTTTCAGTTGAGAAAAAAAGCTAGGTTGCTGGGTGCGAGTTGTTAGTCAAGGTCGAAGTAAACTAGAAGATCAGCCACTCACCGGATCGTTGAGACTCGAAGAATTGCTATTCTCGACGGTGAAGTTTGTTGGGCGAGGGCTGACTCCAAACTGTCCCAAGTAGAAGTTTGTCGTTGCGATGCCTGCCACTACCGTGCGGTTTAGTGACACGCCACCACCTCCGTTGAAAGATAAGCCAACGGTATCAAAGCCATACATTCCATTCTGGCATCTTGTGGTGAGCTGCAAGTTCCAATATGTCAACGCGGTAGTCTCACAATGTACGTACACCATCGATACCCAGGTTCATCAGGACCAGCGTGGCAAGCGCATAAAGCCCCGTGTTGTTCCAGATCTCGGTGGTGGATTGCCATGTGGATGAATCATTGTAGGTGAACAAGCCTCCTCTCAAATCAGGGCATTCATTAACATTTGGTGCGGAATCAGGACAGCCTTCCGGAAGGACGACCCAGGTCTCTTGACCAGTGATGGAGACGAAAGTCCGGACTTGCTGGGAAGGGGTTCCAACTTGTAGTACAAAACTCGACCACGGCCCGTCGTTGCCTTCCCTATGCTGCGTCAATAGGTCGGTTTTTCATAACTGTAAACCGCGGCTGTTACCATTGTTGGCTTGCCTGGACAACGACCGGGGCTGGTGCAGATGCTCTGGTCGATAAATCCCGTCCGGACGCAAAGACGCCAAGAACAAAAAATGCTAACAAGAAGAGCACGAGAAGACCTCGTGGCTTTGATGTGCGGGCCATTCGGTGCAAAAGGGACAGAATGACAAGAAAGAGCGCAGTGCGGCACTTCAAGGGTAAAATGGAAAAGCTATAGTAATCGCTTCCTATTCATCAAGGCCCACTCAAGGCTGCGTTTCCGTCCGATATTGGAAAATGCTACTTCGTATTCCAGGCTTATGGCTTCATGCAAGGGGGGAGTTGACAAGGATGGTGGCTTAGGTTGGGGGCCATTCTTACCCAATGCTCTTAGCGGCCCATCGTGCCAAGATGAAGGAAAAAGAAGTCCGGTATCCTTTAAATTATTTCGGAGTGTCTTACACATGGTGCATAGCCGCTTCCGGATGCCTAGAGCACAACAGTAAGCAGCCCAAGCACTGTTCGTCAAATATCATCCACCCACTGTGTGTTTCGAGAGACTTTGGTTTCTTGGCAAGATGACATGCATTTCAGGACTATTGGATCGGCGTAACACAACATCTTGGGATGAAGTGCCGTCTTTTCCGGCAGTTGTTTCGGTTCAGTCTATCGTGGGGGCCACCACTTAATCTTTTCTATAAGCCGGGTGTCCCATTTGCGACTGGCGTCGCTTTCACACACGATTTCTATCTTCTTCTTTTCGTCAAGCACTTTGTCGGTCTTTGCACGAAGAACAAGGATGTGGCGGCAATCTTTATCGCCGGTTGTGGCCTTTGCCTGGCTTGCATCAGCGACGCCACAAATCAGTGTGTTGCTTTCCTGATGTTGTATTCAAATGCTAATGGCGTCAAGCATCCTTCGCGTCCTTCTCTAATTCCACACGTGGTCCCGTGACTTCAGCAACAAGTTCAGCACGTTTCGACCCCGAAGTTGGGTTCATGGACATGTGCTCTGGTGCTACTCTCAACGTTACTTGCCGTCAAGACGTTGTCCATATTGGGGTTACCATGATCTACTGGCTATCTTCAACGACGCTTTACCTACCTCCTCAGACGATACAATACGACGTAGTTCAGGATGGATCCACCGTCATTACGACGGCCACGCACACGAAACAAAGCAACGTATCGACGCTAGACATGCTGAGCTACACGGATCTTATCCCCACTGCGCAGCAGGGCGGCTGTGTGGGCCCGTATTGCATCAGCACCATTGAGCCCGTCTACGGGACAACCGAGGTTCTTACTTCATCATACAACGGCACAACATGGAGTGACACAATGTAAGTGACATCGCCTCTTTACGGTACGCACGGTAATACTTATCGCTTCAAAGAACCTACCCAACGCCCTATGGTCTCGCACAAGGCATCAATTTCGGCCAAACTGCTGTCTGCGCTGATGGCCAAACGGTAACATCATCCGGGAGCATAATGGGTTTGCCACCAATCCCGGCACCGCAGACGCTGGACTACACGGCCTGGGGCATCGAAATCTTCAACAGCATCCCTGGGTTCGGAGAGGCGGTTGCAAGCCGCTATCCGAAGATTGCGCACTGCACTTGGGGAGGGTTCAATGGGCAGCCGCTGCCCAAGGTCGTCGTGAGCGCTCTCACAGTAGAGACGACAAACGTCGTGACCACGACTCGGGACTCGGCTACCACCAGGGATGTGACCACCAAGCCTACGACAAGGGAGGCCGCGACGACCACGACACCGGCACAAACAGCAACAGCCACCGCTGAACCGCAACCTACCAGCTTGCCTGCTGCGCCCCCAGTAGCTGAGCCCACGCAGACACAACCACCGCTGGAGGCCAATCCAGATACCTCAGTACCTGCCAGCAGCCCCAGCCCAGGCGCGGGCTCACTCATCCTCTGCGGTCTCGGTGGGCCCTGTCCTTCTGCATCCCCATCCAGCCCAACAGATGACCAGCCACCGGCGGATGATCCTCCTGCGCAGAATTCCAACAGCCAGCCTGCTTCGTCCTCTGAGCCCGAGTCGATCTACACCGGTAGCTCCGCAACCTTTGTCCTGGGTCCTTCCCCGTCATCCTCTCCCTCAGACGCCGACTCTCCGCCAGACGCACCCGCCGACTCCCCCGTCCCGATCTACACAGAATCCGGCGGCGCAGTAGCCGTCGGCACGCACACGACCCTCTCCGCCGGCGGTCCGGCGGCAACAATCTCGAACGTCGTGGTCAGCGCGGGGACGGACGGCGTGCACCTCGGCGATAGCGTGTTGTCATACAACAATGGTCCATCGGCTGCCTCTGCTGTAGCAGCAGCAGCACCCGAAGCGACCTTCGTCCTCGGCACAGACACCTACACCTACACCTCCGGCGCAAGCGCGGTGGTGCTCGGTGGGACAACCGTGCAGCTCGGCAGCGCTGGCGCCGCTGCAACCGTGTCCGGCGCCATCCTCAGCGTCGGCACGCAAGGCCAGCTCAACGTCGATGGCGCACCCATATCCTTCGCCGCGCAGACAGCAGCAGCAGCAGCAACGGCCGTGGCCACGTTCGCTGTCGGTGGGGAGGAGTATGCTTACACGCCCGCTGCTGGCACGCTTGCTGTCGGCTCCACCACCTTGACGGCTGGCGGCCCTGCGGCGACCGTCGGGGGGCAGGTTGTCTCGTTGGGGACGGCGGGAGTAGTGATTGATGGGAGTACAGTGGTGTCAGCACCGACTGGTGTGGCTAAGGCAGTTTTCACGGTGGATGGGAATGTGTATACAGCTACACAGGGAGGAAGCACGGTGGTTGTCGCGGGGCAGACGCTGACGGTGGGTGGTGCAGCGGTCGTTGTTGATGGGGAGACACTGAGTTTGGGGCCGAGCGGTGTGGTCGTCGATGGGAATACGGCTTCTTTCGAGGCCGGAGCAGCCATGACGGCGGATGCGGCTCTTGTTACCGTTGGAGGCTCCGAGTATACGTTCAAAGAAGGGGAAACCACGCTCGTGATCGGGTCGAGGACCTTGACGGTTGGGGGCTCGGCGGCTACTGTCTCGGGTGAGGTGGTGAGTCTGGCCTCGAGTGGTGTGGTTGTTGATGGAAGCAGGACTGTTGCATTTAGTAACACTGCTGCACCCACCGCATCTGGTTCTCAATCCGGGAGTGGGGTACCGGCGCAGTATACCGGAGGTACCAGTAGGTCAGAGCTGTGCAGCTCGCATCTCACATGGGCTGGCGCTTTCAGTGTCATGTTTGCATTGTTTGCATGATAGACAGGAGTACGGATCTACGTTTCAGCTTGAGTAGCTGCGCTTGCAATGCCTCCGCTTTGCTGAGGACAAATATTATTTTCTTATTTAATGAAGGATAATGGGCAAAACGGAAATTGCAACTCTGGCTGACTTACTGAGCCGGAACAGTTTGACGGCAGAGAAAGAAAAATATCGTCGTGCTAAACATAGTCAAGAAAGCTAACGGGAATTTGCAGCCAAATGTAATTTGTTCGAAGCGGATCTCTTAGAAGCAGCTGTGACGATAAAAATCATTCTTAGATAATTTAACACAGTTAACATCTTCGCAACTTTCATTCTTATACCCATTTCTGAACAAATTCAGCTCCGTCATCTTCGCTGCCTTTTCTTTTGTCTTTATAGCCGTCATCATAGCTCTCTACGTTACTTAAGCGACTTTGTTAAGCTTTCCCCCCTTCAAGTTACGAGCTAAAGATGCGCCCAACCGAGGCGGCAGGATCTGGTCTTACTTATCAGAGATTCTGCCTTCCACTGTATCCTTCTTGTATGTATTTAAAGCTAGCTGCTGCTGCGTAGACCCCGATGTTTTCTTAGCGTTCTCGAACAAGTTTAGTAAGATTTGCCTGAAACGGAAAACTTGCTCAAACAGGAGCAACTCCCAAGCAGCCAAGACCACAACGCAATATGTGCAGATACTTTTCCTCACCCGTCTAAGCGAAGTCCCTGCGGATTCTTCTCAGATGCCTGGGTTTTGCTTGGCTTTAATTCGCACTTAAATCCCGGGGTGCAGCGACTGTGCTGACAGCACCAACCTACGCATCTTTGCGTCGAAAGAAACAATGCGTTCTTACTTACCACTGCTTTGGATTTTTGCCTTTTGCGTCCCGTCCTTAGCTTTCTCTATACGGCCGCGAACTAATAACTCGACCAGTGAGCTCCTCCATTCAGAACCCCCTACTTTCAAACGTCTCGTACGATGATGACTGATACCTGGCATGCAGTGCCCACCAAATTCGCCGTCCTCCTATTTCCCGCCTTCGAGCTCATCGATGTGTTCGGGCCCATTGACGCGCTCTCGTACCTCAGCTCCACCCACCGCATGGACCTCTACCTAATCTCTTCGTACACCAACACGTCCCTGGCGCCGGTATCCTCCAAGCCCCGCTCCGCCAGCATGAATCCGTACAACAACTCCTTCGGCGCGTCCATCGTGCCCACGCACACGCTCGCCAACGCCCCCGACGACATCGACGTACTGCTGGTTCCGGGCGGCCTGGGAACGCGGGCGGCAGACCTCGCGCCCGCCATCGAATTCATCAAGAACGTCTATCCGCGCCTGCAGTACCTCATCACCGTGTGCACTGGCGCCGGGTTGGCGGCCCGCGCGGGCGTGCTGGATGGCAAGCTGGCCACGACGAACAAGGGCTCTTGGAACAGCACGACGGCGTTGGGGCCGAATGTGCTGTGGCAGCCCAGCGCGCGCTGGACCGTCGACGGTAACATATGGACGAGCTCGGGAGTGACCGCTGGCATGGACGTGTCGTTGGCCTGGATCGCGGAAGTGTATGGCGCCGACGTGGCACGGACGGTGGCGACGAATATGGAGTATGTATGGGTGGATGATGCGAGTGCTGATCCTTTTGCTGTGTCTGTATAAATACTATGACTGAAAGCTTGAAGCACTTGAGCAACTAGTACAATAAACAATTCTACGTGTGATTCAATCAAACGAAGTGCCTAATTTACCACCCAAAAGACTCGCTGTACAGCTAAACTCCGTTGAAGGGATGGGTACGATAATATGAAGTTTAGAAGCGGGGGTCTCTGGTCGTGTAGATCGGAGAAGTGGAGTGAGTATGTGACCTTTGTTGAAAGTGTAGGGAGCGTCAGCGGGATTCGCATTGGAGGAAGTGGTATCAGGTCTTCTAAAGCACTGAGCGATAACTTGTATATCCTGGGTAGGGCTTTCATTTTTTTTAGCTTGTATAAAAATAGTTTAGTACGTAGGGAAATGGTCTATGTGATGAGACAGGGTATGGGAAACGTGCTGCCTTTCTGGTTTTATTCGTGACATACGGCCTAAAAAGCTCTCCTTTCGACTGAGTTCTATTCGTGCACAACGCTGTAGGCTGATGGCTTCTAGTTTTCTCTATGCTTTTAGTTGCTAGTCATTGTCTCATTGAATTCGGTTGATTGTGCTCGTGGCGTTCCATTTTAGATAGCGTAGATACTAAGCAACAGTACCAAGATTTCTCCGTTACGTCCATCTTTTCTACAGCTTTGAGGGAAAGTTCAAGCTAAAGAAGGTGAGTGAATGGATGCTTTATAGTACTGGGGTTGACTTACTTGACGTGAACACTCTTTGGCTCCAGGTACTCATATAAACCGTATTTTCCGAGCTCCCTGCCGTTTCCACTTTGCTTGGTACCCCCGAAAGCAGTGTTCAACTCTGGCAAGTACGGCGAATTGATTGACACGCCACCGCTCTCGAGCTTGCTTGAAACACGTAGAGCGCGGCCCAGGTCATTGGTATATACGTTAGCTGTTCAATGAATCAGTTTATTTGCGAAATTGAACTTCCCAGAGGAATTCGTACCTGCGAGCCCAAATGAACTGTCGTTAGCTAATTCTATTGCTTCGTCTTCCGTATTGAACGTCTGAACGGTCAGAACAGGTCCGAATATCTCTTCCCGAACGATGCGGCTGTCCTTTTGCGGATTGACGAAGAGTGCTGGCTCGATGAATTGGCCCTTTGCGCCTTTCTGGCAGCCTCCGGTTAAAAGAGTTGCACTTTGCTTTCCGACTTCGACATAAGACATGACGCGGTCAAAGTGGCCCTTGTCTACTACTGGCCCGTGTTCGGTGGACGGATTCAATGGGTCCTGGCCAAGTCCCTTGGCAGCAGCCTCAAAGACTGTTTTCGCAGCAGCAATGAACTTTTCTGCGATAGTAGCCTGGACAAGAACTCGGGATGAAGCTAAGTAGAGTTAAATCCTTTCATGTCATGAATGTTTGGATACGACTTACCGACGCAGATTTGGCCGGAATTAGCGAGGAAACCGCCAGCAACGCTAAAAGATTGTCAGTCTGGACTGTGTTGGATCTCTGAGTATCGGAGTGATCTACCTCTGCACAGTGGCCTCAAAAGAGGCATCGTCAAACACGATGGCCGGCGATTTCCCACCCAACTCCAGTGTAACCCGTTTCATGTTGCTCCTTACTGCCAACTCTTGAATAGCTCGGCCAGCGTCCACAGAGCCGGTAAAGCTGATCTTTGCAATACTCGGATGGGACGCCAGCGCCTCTCCTGTTGACCGGGCGCCGGAGACAAATTGGACGACACCGGGGGGAAAGCCAGCTTCCGCGAAGAGGGATCCAAGCGCCAACGCACCCAGGGGTGACTTCTCGGAGGCCTTGAAGATGAACTACAATACAAGGCTCATCAGCACTCCACCTCATCTCAAACAGCAAAAAGGGCACCTACGCAGTTCCCTGCGGCCAAAGCCGGTGCCATCTTCCAGCCAATGTACAGGAAGGTCGCATTCCACGAAGCGATGCCCGCACACACACCAAGGGGCTCGTATCTCACGATCTTGTAAACGCCATTCTCCTCAGGATAAGAATCGCCGCTGATCTTGTCAGCCATGCCAGCGTAGTACCGGTAGACCTGGACCATGTGAGCAATGTCGAACATCTTCAGCATGGTCACCGGCTTGCCGGACGGCAGAGATTCAAGTGTTGCCAGACGATCGGCGTTCTGCTCGGCCAGTTCGGCAAATTTGAGAAGGCACGCCTGCCTCTGGGCACCAGAGAATGTACTCCATGGTCCTTGCTTCCGTGCACGATGGGCAGCTGCTACTGCGGCATCTACGTCCTCCCGGCCTGCCGTCTGGATGCCCGTGTGGATGATGGAATCGTCGAAGGGATTGACCAAGGTCAAGGTCTCTTTGCTTGTTGCGTCGACATACTGTGTTGTTCAGATTAACTTTGGTACGATAATCATCCCTGCATGTCCGGACAAACCTTGTTGTTGATAAAGAGTTGTGACGGTATGTCATGTGCTTGGTACCTGGATGTCGCCATTGTAAGTTGAACAGGTGCTAATGACAAACTCTGGCATTGAACCACGAGGTACTTCGCGCGCTTTCCTACACTTAAAAGCCAGAGTTCAATGGGGACAGTTACCGGTACGGAATGATTCCGCGGCACTGCGGATTATTGGCGAGTGGGGTGCCCCGCATTATTCTTCCCGAGCGGCAATTCGGAATCAACCCGCCCTCCACGACGGCTTCTGCAGAGGGGGATTGCAGCCGAAGGATAACGTGGATCTGTTTGTCGCTCATTTCATGGGAAGTTGAAGCTATCGTACGTACGGGAATATGCAATTGTTATGTCACCTTTCAATCCGGATAATAGCTTCTCTACTGCCCACATATTTTGTTTTTCATATGTCCCAAGGGCTTGACGCTTCACGTTAGCCTTCGGCTACAATCCTCCTCTGTATCCTCCACCCCAAGTTGTACCGCACTTCGGCTAATTAGTCCGGTCGATCAGTTCTCCTTTTCTGGAAAATCTTCCGCGTAGAACCGCATTAACTTAGAGGATTTGAGGGATTGTAAACTCCAATGTGGCGATTGTTACAGCGTGTTAATACCTGGAAAATAAAAAAATTCGTTGCCTCAAAAGGCGCCATACTGGCTGCTAATGATGAAACGCGAAACATCAATTTCATAAGCTGAAAATCGTCATATGGCCTGGCCAAGGTTGCTCGGGGCAGACACTCTAATACCACTATAATAATGCACGGTCACAAAAGGACTGTTTGTTTCATTGCTGCGCAACTTGTTATTTGCATAGAAAAAGTACATAGAGTAAGAGCGGCCCAGAGTTACAATTTACCAAAACCTCCATGACCAACAATATTCAGACAGCCAAAAAGCAACCAAAGAAGCATCATCAAATACCCAACCACTTCCAAGATATTCTTCCAGTTTGGTCTTGTGTGCCCAAGTCACGCCGACCCACCAGCTCCTCTCCTGCCAGGAATAGCACTCCACGCTTCGCCCACAATCACAAACTTCGCCTCAGTGGCAAAGCTCTTTCCGGCGGCCTCGGCGTCGTTAGCCTTCTGGCCCTCGCCCAGTAGCACCGTGTTCTCGGGGTATATCTTGCCCAGCAGAGCGAGACCCACGAGTTGGTCCCTGACCGGAACGACGTGCAAGCCGCCCTGCGCCGCAGACACGAGGCCATCGGCAGGCTGCTTTGAGAGGAGCTCAACGGCGTCATGAACGGAGAGAGACTCCCCGCTGAAAACGTCACTGGTTGTCGAGTCCGTCTTGGACGACTGCTTCCCGGCGCCGCTGTCGCTGGCGCGGTATGAGTAGCGACGTCCGCGGGAAATCTGGCCAATGTCAACCGCAGCGGTGCGGCCATCGTCGAAGCTGAGGACGAGGCTGAGCGCAGCAGTGCCGCTGGCGGAAGATTCGGTTGGCTCGAGGAAAGCCTCTGCGATGCGAGGCGCGGCACTGAAGACTGCAGAAACGGCATCCCTCCAGCCATTGGTGGAGATATTTGCGGTCTTCTCCGGGGCCTCAGAAGGCTCGATGCGAGGCGCAGAATAGTAGTCCTGGGTGGCGTAGTCGAACGTCACCACTTCTTTCTCTCCTACAACGCGTGCCGGAAAATAGTGCAGCAGACGCAGGCTGCTACCACCAGCCAAAAACGCCGGCAGAGCCACGCCGTTCGCGTCTTGCCACCCATACCCGACACTCTCCCCCCTCTTCTTCTCCGGTATGCCCGCCACCGCCCGCGCGAAGCCGACGACCGCCTTCTGCGTCAACACCTTGGTCAACAGCACCGTCAGGAACCGCTCCCTCGCATCCTCCACAAACCGCATCCCCAGCCCCTCCCCCTCATCAATCCGAATCAGCACATCACCGTAATTCTCCCACGGCAGCAACGCATCCCTCAGCAACACCATCTGGTGCAGCCACTCGTTGTACAGCTGCATGAGATGGCGCTTGCTGCGCGGGCCGAACATCAGCTGCGCGACGACGGGGAACAGGAGGTGGCCCTCGCACGGGGAGCGGATGTCGAGCTTCGGCTCGAGCTGCACCTGCGCCCTCTTGGCCTCGTCGTCGGCCACCTCGCGCGCCCAGCCGACGACGGCCGCGCCGACGCGCAGCGCCTGCGCGTGCATCTCGCGCTTGCTGGCGTCGAGCGTGTGCGCCGGCGGCAGCTGCAGGCTCGACTCGCGCGTGTCCGTCTTGAGGTTCGACGCCAGGTTGTCGATCAGCAGCTTCCGCGCCGCCGGCGTGCCCGAGTTGGCCGGGTCGGGCCCCAGGTGGTGCAGCACCGCTTCGAGCAAGGGTGCGCACGAGGCGACGATCTGCTGAGGTGTGTATAGGCCCGACGGGATGCGCCAGCGCGCGTTGCGCACGCGTGGGACGCTGCCGCCGGCATCGGGGTGTGGGGTGAGGAGCGTGCCGATGGTGAGATTGGCGAGGGTTGGCCCCGCGGGGGTGGTGAGGAGGGTGGGTGTGGCAGAGGGCATGGTGGAGGGTTGGAGCGGTGATGATGTTGTTGCGCTAAGGGTTGCGACGGTGGAGAAGAGATGGAGAGGGTGGAGTTTGTTGGCGCACGTCTGTTGCGCTGTGGTGAAGTTTGCCTGGTGTGATTACAGGTTAAATTTCAATCATGCAGAAGGAGAGGCAAGTCAACTCACTGTTGTGATGAAGACGGCAAATGCGCTTCGTATGCGGAAGAGACGAGATCGCATCAAGGTGTGCGCAGTTGCTGCCAGAAGAAAAGGCAGCAGGCCTGGTCAGCTCTCTCTTTTAAGCATTGAAAACTGCTTAGAAATGCAATTGGACTTTCTGCGCGGTTTCATGGCCGTCATATGGTGCTGTCGGAGCAGCGTGTCCTGGCTCCGGAGTTGGATGGTCGTCGCGTGCCTGATCGCCGCCGCCTCCGCACCTGCCGCCACAACCGCATCACCCTGCCACCCAAGACCATTCATTCCGCCGCACCTTTCGTCCGCTTACACCGCAGTCATGCTTGACGCAAGGCATTGAATTGCATGTATTGGAAAAAGTAAGAGACCGAATCGGAAGTAAACGTGGATTCTATCGTTGCCGCTCTGCTGCATGCATGCAGCCACACTTGCACTCATCATTCGCCCGCCGGCCAAGCATGGCTCCCCTCGCCATTTACGCAAGAGGCTTACGGCCCCGGACCCACTTCAACCGCGGCGTATATCCATACGTCTTCATCTCCACCACCAACCTGTCCAAGAACTCATGATACTCCTCCGCCGTCTTCGCAACGCCAGGAATGCCCTCCCCTGCAGCTTCAATTAGTCTTCTAAAAACGGACTAAGTAGGAGGAACGAGTGAACTCACCATCCACAATCTTCCTCGCCACGTGCCTAAAGCTCTCCACCCACAACTCTGCGCTGCGGCGCTGCACCTCCTCGCCGCCCTTCGCCGTCTTCCCGTAGCCGAAATCGAAGCTCCGCAGCTCCACATCGACCAGCCCTTCTTCCTTCATCAACCCCTCCAGCTTGTCCCACACGCGGACGTCCATCCCGCTACCCGCCGTCGCCCAGTCCTGCACCAGGTTCAGCTTGCGCTGCTCCGGGCAGTTCGCCGGCGCGCCCTCGTTCAAGATCCACTCGGCCTCGACGAGCTGCAGCACGCCGACGCCGGGCTTGAGCGCCGCCGAGAGGTGGTGGATGGCAGCCGGCCAGTCTTCGGCCTGGATACCCCACACGAGGAGGCGCTGGTGCACGAGGTCGAAGCGATCCGTGAAGCCGAAGGACGCGGGGAAGGGGGTGCGGATATCGTGCGTGCGCAGCGTGAGGGATGGGTGCGTGCGGAAGAGGTCGGGGCTGAGGTCGACGCCGTGGAGGTCTAAGGTGCGGGGCTGTTGGGATTGGAGGTCCAGAAGCCAGGTGCCTGTTCAGAAGACGCCAAGGGTTAGTGTTACGATTCGGAGTGATTTGCCGAAGATTTGGCCTTTCCCAAGTCTCGATTACACTTTCTGCATGGGCAGCTGAAGCAGACATCCGAACGTGCAGGACACTATCCAGACATAGCCTTCAGTCCCCCATAGAAGCAAGGTGTTATGCTCTAGCGAGACACTTTCGGGAAGGTCAAATCCTTGTCATCCGCTGTAGTGTAACTTCAAATGGAAGGATCGACGTGAGATGCAGAGTGAGAATGTTCCGGACGAAACATAGCGGAGAGGCAGATGATGTGTGCTTGGGTGCCATACTGCGCTTAAGCTTCGCATGCACCTGACCGCACGGCCCGACCCCCGATCAGGAAAGAGAGAACACTTGTAACGGACAACGAATAATGGATGAGATACTCACCGTCGGCACACCCGGAGTCCAGAACAGCAGCTCCTGCCGGCAGCACATCAGGCACGAGCTTGCCATCGGTAGCAAGCTTGATATGCTGGTGCTGGCGCTGGAGCCGCTCAATCTCGACGCTGTTGTGGGGCAGGAAGTAGTCACCCTCGGTGCCCGCAAAAACGGCATCGTCTTTGCTAGCCGGGAGGACCGAGGCAGGGACAGGAACATCCTGGGGCAGAATTTGCGTGGTCATGATGAATAATCGGTGGAGCAAATCGATCGAAGAAAACGGAAGTAGGTAGTGTGACGATCACGAGTCTACTGGAGCAACTTTGCAATCAATGGACGAACGCACGGCTAGTTATGCGTCGACACCAAAGGGAAAAATTCCAGACAGAAATCCTTCCAGCGGAAGGTGCATCGGGGCTGACGTGCATGGGGTCGGATGGCGTTGGTGTAGCGGACGCAGGGTAAGGCAGGGGTGGTGAGGCTGGACGTCCATCTCCGGATTGCTAGCGCCGGAGCAAAATGGTCGTCGTTGCGGAGTCGACTAGCCGCTTCCGGATGTCGTCAGCACCAACTCCGCCCGACCGCCTTCGTGACAGATGCGTGTCCAAGGCAGATGCAGAGAAACAGCGGCCTTGGAGCTCATCATGCATCTCTTTCTCTTCGCCTTAAAAAGACCTCGAGTCCCTCTACTCGTCTGGCACATGAACCATCATCGCTGAAGAGCTTGTTCAATCATGTCGGACAGTTCCATCAAGTCAGCAAAGGCATCGGACGTGCAGGACAGCGCCGTGCAGAGCGATGTCGAAAAAGGGCCCGAGCCAACCACACCCCAACGTGCCATCAGGGGATGGAGGGTAAGCAGAACGCCTTCGGCGTCGGTGCACAATCAAGGGGAAATCACTGACTCGATGGCTACAGTGGTGCCTGGTCGTCATCGTGATGCTGTCTAGCATTTTCCTCTTCTCACTGGACAATACCGTTGTCGCAGATCTGGTCCCGGTAGGTTGTTTGGATCCAGAAGATTGCGCGGCTCGCTTGCGGATACTGACATTGATAGATCCTCGTTACTGAATTCGACGCCGTTGACCAATTGACGTGGCTATCGGTTGGGTAAGAACTTTCCGCGGCTTGTACAATCGGGGAAGTACTGACTCGAGCCTTCAGCTTCACTATCGGTGCTGTTGTCCTCGCCCTGTCCTGGGGGAAGGTCTACGCGACATTTGATACCAAATGGCTGTTCATTGGTTCTACCCTCCTGTTCGAAGCCGCATCAGCCCTCTGCGGTGCTGCACCCAACATTTCTGCGGAGATAGTCGGACGTGTTCTTGCCGGCGTCGGTGGTAATGGAATGTACCTGGGTACTCTGACTCTGGCCTTCATCCACACGTTGGATACGGAGCGACCTCTGTACCTGGCCTCCATGTTAGTCTCACTTGACCACACATTGCCTTTCCCGAAGCTGACTTTTTGTTTGCAGTGGAATTCTCTGGGGCCTCGGCACCGTCCTTGGACCTGTCGTGGGCGGAGGCTTTGCCAAAGTCGACTGGCGCTGGGCCTTCTACATCAACCCGATTATCGGAGCCTTCCAGCTTGTGATCTGTTACTTCCTCATCCCCAGCACCGATCCTGCTCCGGGGATTCCCTTGTCGACTCGCTTCGCCCGGTTCGACTACATCGGCTCGGTCCTTATCACTGGTGCCATCACTACGTTTGTAATGGCAACAAATGTCGGTGGCACCATGTGGTCATGGGGCAGTGGCCCCAGCATAGCCCTCTTCGTCGTTGCTGGCGTGCTCATCCTGGCGTTCGCAATCCAACAGGGCTTCAAGATCCTGACCCGCTACGAGGATCGCGTCTTCCCCGTGCAGTTCCTTTGGAACAAGGACGCGGTCCTGCTCTTCATCTGCGCGGCTGCTTCAAACACAGCTGCCTTTGTCCCCATCTACTACATTCCCATCTACTTCCAATTCACCAGGGGGGATACGCCACTGGAGTCTGCAGTCCGTCTCCTGCCTCTCATCTTTCTCCTCAGTGCAACCGTCTTCACCAATGGCCAGGTCATGTCCAAGTGGGGCTCCTTCCAGGACTGGTACATCGGCGGCAACATCTTGATCATTATCGGAGGCGCTCTGTTCTGTAAGTTCATATGGTAATCTTCCTGGATCTGGGCTGACTGGAGGGGCTTTAGCGCGGATCACCGCTGAGACGTCTACTTCGGCAATATACGGCTATGAGGCTCTGCTCGCTCTCGGTTCTGGCGCCATCGTACAGGCCGGATATACGGTCATCTACCTCTTCATCAAGCCCGAAGAGAGCGCTGATGGAGTGAGCTTCATGACCCTTGGTACGTCGGAATCCTTGAGTGCTTGATGCAACTGATGCTGACATATCCTTAGGCCAACTGGGAGGCATTGCTATTGGTCTTTCCGTCTGCGGGGCCGTTTTTCTCAATCGGGCAATCGTTTCGTTGCAGCCGCTCCTACCGGACATGAGCCGGGTTGACATTCAACGTGCCGTTTCAGGAACCAGTAGCAGCGTCTTCCTCTCATTGCCCGAGGAGACAAGAAAAGCAGCGCTGGACGTGATCGTTAAATCTCTGACCAAGGTGTAAGTGATCCTTTGCAGACGTGATATTTCAGTACTGAAAAAGTGATTTCAGTTTCATTCCGGTGTATGTTGCCGGTGCGGTGGGACTGATTTGCTGTGTTTTCATCAAGGTACGTGTGGCAGGGATGACAGGGTTTGGCGACAGCAACACTGACACGAAAACAGAGGAAGAACATTGGCCGAGTCATGGCTGGTTTGGAATAGATGATCGTCAGTAAAGTCTATCTTTGTCTTTTGAACGATAGAAAACGGACCCAAACTCCAGGTGATAAATCTCTTGGAAGGAAATTGTAAAATGGCGAAGGAACGAAAGTCTAGAGTAGTAAATGACAAGCAATGATCAAATCTCGCAGTGCGGATGAACTTGAAAGTCCCGGTTCGGCGGAGTACAGGCGTGCAAGGACTTGATCGCGGTCCGGCCCTTTGATGCTGTCAAGGGTGTCGGCGAGTTCATCCGACCACCCAGACCGCTCACGAGCATCACGCCATTCCGTGGCTGACCGAGCTCCCCACACATCATTGGGGGCCGGCAGCGGCATGGAAAAGATGTAATCATCATCCAGCGGCTCATAGTAGTAAGACGCACGACCGTTCTCGTCACTGCCGGTGAGGATGTTGATGATGTTGACCATGAAGAGCGTGCGACGGACGGTTTCGGCCACGAGCCAGCTGGCCCAGTTGGCCGCACCACCAGAACTTAGCTCTTGAGAATGGTTCTTGCGGAATATTCGGGCCATCTGTTTGCACACGCGTTAGAATATGAAGGCAACTATAGTGGATTGCACGAGATTTCATCTTTGATACTGCACTCTTCGTCAGTGGGCAGTTGCAGCAAATGTCCAATGGATGCGAGATTGAAACCTGAGCAATCCATCCGGACATGAGATTCAACTACCCACGTGACAAGCATGCGAGCTTCTTGGAGTTAACCAAGTTGGAATGATGAAATCCGATGCGAACGGCGGAGGTGAATCTCCTACCTTGAGAAGAAACGGAATATGGATTTCAGCTGCCTTCATGTTGGTTTTGGAGCTGCCCTCGCCATTATCCAATAAAGCCGAGATTTGGTAGATAAGCATTGCATGGAGCGCATCCCACTCTTCAACACACGACAACTGATGCTGTCACGGGTTAGTAGGACGCAACGACCAAGCCGCGGGAGGGACTCACAAATTCGTGCATCAGACGCTCACGCTGGGCGGCGGTTGCGCGGCGAGCGAAGCGAGCACTTCTCTCATTGGCAGTGGCTGAATGGTAGCACAGGGCAGTTCTCGATTGGACCATGGCTGTGATATCACCGTAAGAGCCTTGGAAGGCGTACAGTGTATGGTGGACGAGCGGGGACCTGTAATCGTCCTCCATTAATAGGTCGGCGTAGTTGCATACGATTGTCAAAAGGTCCTCATGCGTAAACGTGCGACGGTGCTTGTCAGACAAAGGCAGATCGAGGTGACGAGGGCCCGACGAGGTTGATGAGGCGGCAGAGGATGGCGTGTCACCAGTCAAACGGCCGCCTTGGCCGCTCGAAGACTCAAAAAAGGGCGGCATTGTGTCGCTTCCGGTGCTAGGTAGATCGGTCCCTTGCAGGAGCGCCTGAGGAAAGAGGCTGGACCAGTCAGGCAGATATAAGTCCGGAGGGCCGCCAGCGTTTAGCGCTGGATGCATGCTAGACTTGGGAGTCGCCAGCAGGTCACCAAAAGCACCGGGGGTGGGCATTTCAGCCGAACCCGCGCGCGGCGACCAGATTATGGGGCTCGTGGAGCCCTGTAAGCCTTCCATCTGCAGCGAGTGAAGCAGCGCATCTGTATCGGCGTCATGCTGACGGACGGGTTGTTGGCTGGAGGTCTGGAACGAGCAGGGCTGGCGGCGAGCAAGGCAGCGAGAGCATGCTGGGCGGGTGAGGCAGCATTTGGACTTGGTGCGGACGCAATCGTCGCAGGCCTTGCGTTTCGATGTCTTGGAAGCGTTCTGGCAGCGGCGGTGATGGCGGGCCATCAAGTCGCCTGGTGGGGCGAGTCAGCTGAGACGTCAGACGGAAAGGCGCGCGAGGGCAGGCTCACGGCGAGCAAACTGCTTGTCGCAGAGCGGGCAGGCGAAGCGCTGCGCATCCTCTGACATTGTGGATATGGTGTGGTTGTGATCAGCGGAGGGAGGGGAATGATGGCGGAAGAGCGGGCGACGGCGTCTAGAAAGACGGGCAACAAGGGCCCTCGCGCCATTCAGCCCCCAGGCTCCTTCCTGGCGATGCGCCGCTGGGTGGCTGCGCCGGAGCAGCAGCCATGATTATCGCGGGCGCGTTGTATGGGCGAAGCGAGCGCGGGATGGTCCAGAGCTGGAGGAGGCGATTGGCGAACCGTTGGCCTGTGGGGGAAGGCAGCAACAGGCCCTCCCAAGGCCTCTGCGCGGGAGGTCCCGAGCCGAGCTTGGCTCAGGGCGTGCGCCTTTTCCGTCGCTCCTTCCGCTGCGCGTCGCCCCGCACTTGAACGCACAACACTCAATGTCAAAACTCCATTGCTGCATGTTTTCTAATCTATGGCCCCTACAGCACGCTCTGCTCCACAACCAAGCGAACCTCTGCTGCCTGTTCGCCCACGGCATGAGCCGTCGCCGGTAGAATCGCAATCTCGTCATCTGCTCCCCGGGCTGCCGCTGCCGTCAGCGCTTGCACCACCTTCATGGCTTGCCCAGGTGATAGTCGCGGGTCGCACAGCGAGCGATAGTGTGGGAAGCTAACGGCATCGTTCAGCGCCTGCGCACGCTCAACGCACTCAGTAACCTCCTCGCCCGTCTGCTCCAAGTGGAGTCCGCCCAGGTGTGATCCGCACCGCGCATGCACCTCAAACGTCTTGCGCACTTCTGCCGCCACCGATTCCACCATCCGTGTTTTCACGCCGTCGGCCGTGCTGAAGGTGTTGCCGTGACAAGGGTCGCACATCCACACCGGCACGTGTCCGCTCGCTTTCACAGCCGCAATCAGCCGCGGCAGCACGCGTTCAACCTGTACGGCGCCCAGCCGCGTGATGAGTGTAACTCTCCCCGGGCTTCTTGTTGGATCCAGGATAGCCAGGAGGCGTACCAGCTCCCCGGCGTCGGTGCCAGGCCCCAATTTGACGCCTACTGGGTTCCGCAGCCCACGGCAGTACTCGACGTGTGCCCCATCAAGCCGACGCGTACGTTCACCAATCCAGAGGAAATCAGCCGCAGTGTTGTAATGTCCGTGCGTGACGGCTGACTCGAGGTGCAGATTGAGCGCCTCGTGCGATGTGTGCATTGTCTGGCCGCTGCTTTGCCCATCAAGAAGTTCCAGGAATGCCAGGGTCGTCGCCGCTAGGTGGTGGCCAACCAGCAGTCGGCGTGGATCCGGCATGCGAGCTGTCGTATCGCGGCTGTTGATGTTGTCGCCCTTGAACGGTGGGACCTGCCTGCCGTCCGCCAGCACCTCGAAAGCCGCCGACCTGGGCTTTGCAAACTGCCCGGCCATGCGTCCGATCTCCACAACCGGCTTACCCAGCGCCAGCTGCAGCGCCTGGCTCTGTTGCGATAGCAACGCCCTTTTCCCTGCAATGATGTCTCCGCGCACGTCGTCGAAACTTTCGGCGCAGTCTCCACCTTGCATCACGAATGCCCGCCCGTTCGCCACCTCTGCCAGCTTGCGCCGGAGCGCTTCGATGCGTGCTGGTGCGATGAGAGGACGCATGGTCCGCAGCTGCGCGCACACGCGGTCAAGCGCGCCCTGGTCGGCGTATTCAATCTCCTGACTGATGGGCTTTGACTGCCACGAGTCTGGAGACCAATGCTCATGGCCAATGGTGGTGCATGTAGTTGCTTCCAAGTGGATGACAGGAGCACGGGATCCCGTGCTCGAGGACTGTATCTGAGCCAAGGTCGGCATCGTCAAGACAAATGCTTTGTTGAACAAACGATGAGTAACAGAAGATTGTGAGGGACTCCGCCGCTCGACCCCCTGCCACAGTTTATATCCAATAGCTCCTTTCGGATATGTCCTGACAGTCTATGTATGCCTCCGCTCCTAGTCCACAACCTCTCGGCGTGTCTTGCTGCCGTACCCTCGAACTCCGACATGTGCTGACGTCGGTTAACGGAGTCCCTGTGCTAGCGCAGGCAGATACGCCTTCCTCAAACATGCCCGAAGGATTCGGCGGAGTTGGTTGGTGGTGGATCGTGGCGTGCAGCACGGCTGCCCTCTCCGTACGCACCTGCATACGCATCTCTCTACACTCCGGCGAACTGTTGTCCGGAGATTACCATTCGTCAATCACGAAGCATCAATAACCAATCACACTGCATCGGAGCATTCGCACCGGCTCGGTTTCGCTTTCTTCTTTGCACTATGCCCAGGCAAATACGACTTGCTTGTTTCAGAGATCCTTGCATTGCAATGAGCTTATCTAGACTACCAAGGAGGGAAAATGCGAGATCTCAAAAACGCCATTCGCGACACACGGCCATTCTCTGCCGCCTTAGACTTCCAGGTACCGCGGTCCACTTTGGGCAATGCTATCAAGCTTCGAAAGACCCTTCAGAGCCCTCCGGTTGATCTTGAAGCTTACAGTAGGCAACTTTGGCAAGAAAACAAAGCCTCCGGTGAGTTGCTGCAGCCCGTTCAACTTTTCAGCTGCCCACGCTTCAAGGCTTGCATGTGAGGCAATCCTGTCCTTCTCTCCCTCCGAGCTCAACACTACAAACGCCGTTGGGTGCTCTGTAGCAGTGACTTCGTTCACACACCCAGTCACCACCACCTGGGCTACAGCTGGGTGCTCGAACAGAACGGCCTCAATCTCAGTGGCTGCGACGTGCACGCCATAGCCACCGCCAACACGGATGAGCTCTTTGAGCCTGTCCGTGATGAAGACGTTGTTGTCCGCATCGATGTACCCAAAGTCTCCGCTGTGATACCAACCATCCTCGTCAAACGCAGCTGCGTTGGCAAGAGCATTGTTCTTGTAGCCTCCGAATGGGCACACCGAGTTACGGACGAGGATCTCGCCTCGGTCACCTGGTCCCAGATCCTCTCCGGTCGTCGTATCGACCACTCTCGCTTCCATGCCGTTGACCAGGACGCCACTCGATCCAGCCGGGCTGTCGTGGCCGTCAGTCTGAATCGCGATGAGTAACGTCTCCGACGTCCCCCATTCCATGTCGATGTGGACATTGTTGAGGATCCTAGAGATCTTCCGCTGCAGCCCCTCATGCATGGGCGCTCCTGCAGAGAGCAGCCATTTGATGCTGCTGACGTCGGGCTTCGTCTTGGAGGTGTCGTAATTGGCTAGCGGGGCTGCAAGAGCCGGCGGGACGAATAAGAAAGTGATCTTGTGGCGCTCGACAATGTCGAAAGTGGTGGGATCGAAGGGCTTCTGCATGATAACCACCGGAATGCCTAACAAGATGTTCAGGCCCATGTGCAGCTTGGCGTTGATGAAGAAGCCCAGAGACAAGGATGACAGCCATGTGTCTTTGTCTGGGTCCGTGTTGGCGGGAATAGTGTGCAGCGTGGACTGCAGGACGGCGATGAAGTATCCGTGTGTCGTCTGAACAGACTTCATGGTACCAGTAGAACCGCTGGTCCTGTTGACGAAGGCAACAGTAGATTCCGCTTCTTCTCGCGTCTCCAGGTGGAAGCCGTGGTACTCGGGACACCCATCGTTGAAAAAATTGAGCTGGGAGCTTGTGCCATCAAGAGCGAGGAGCGCGACGGATGGCAAAGTCGCGCATGCTTCGAGTGCCTTACTGAGCAGAGGTAGGTCTGTGACGAGCAGCTTCGCTTCAGCCTGGTCCAGCCGAGACGTGACATCCTTCGCCGCCAGCTCTTTCTGCAGAGGCACCAGTTCGACTATGGCCCCAGCTGCGAGTATTCCGAGGTAGGCGATTGGGTACCCGATCTTCACGTTGTTAGTTTGATGTCATCGTACTCAACTCAGCAGAACATGTACCGAATCCGAAGCCAGAATCCCAATAGTATCCCCTGGCTTGACAGAGTACCTATTCACCAGCGCGTAGGCGAATTGGCGGCTTTTGCGTTCCAGCTCAGCCACGGTCAGAGTCTCATTGCTGCCATCGACGCGGTAGATGACCCTGTCCGAAGGATAGTCTCGACGATGGTGGAAAATCCATCGAAAGACATCCTCGGTGGCAGGCTCGGGTTCAGGAAATCTGGATTTGAAGACCATTTTGATAATCTTGTAAGTTGTTGAAGACTGTTTTGTGACAAACTGAAGTTGATCTCGACTGCACGCGATCAATTCCAACCAGAAGCTCTTGTGAATGTCTCACGAGATCCAGTTTTATAGTCATGCATCTAGGCCGCGCCGTTCCAGCAAGCCGTCGTACCTCCGCAAGTGAATCTGACAAAATGGGCATCGTCGTCGTCCACTCGTCGTACGGCATGAATGTTACTCCGTGCTCACGGTTTCCGTGGTCCTTCACGCATCGCTCCGAAGGATCACCGGACATGTTCGTCCCTGTGTTGCTCATATGGCGCAACAGCGCTGGAAGGAGCCGGATGGAGAAAGGAAAAAGCAAAGGGATCAATAGGAAAAAATCGTGCTGACGGCCCGGCCCATTGTCTGCATTTGGCAGGAGGCAACGTAATCGGTCGGTCGGGGCGAATCGCTTAACCAGGTGGAAGGATTGTGGCGGGTCGAGACCGTTTGGCTGTCAGGTCGATGTGAGATCGGAGTACGTGCCGACGAATGGGGCTGAGCCAACACCAGGGGTGTGGTTCCTCCGGTCTCCGGCGTATCGTACCTCCGGCGTACGGCTGCCTGCCGTACCTTGACCATCGTCACGTACATCCGCGAGGTTTTGGTGAGTCCGAATGTCAAGCCAGGGCCATAGTTGACGCCTCATTCCAGGTGTCAGGCAAAGTACTGCTCCTTCCTCCATGTCCGAACAATCACTCCACCTTTTTCAACGCTCGTCCGGAGGCGCTTGGACTATAAGAGATAAAAGATAGCAGGATCGGAACAGTACCAACAAGCCGCATTCTGAATAGGAAAAAGATATCGCAGTGGTGAGGTCTCTTTCTTCCCTCCAATCGCGTTCCTGCTCGTGTAACGAACCCATCCAAACCATGCCCTTCGAGCCTGCCGCCCTCCCCGTCGTCGACTACTCGATCCTCGCCGGCGGTGGATCCTCTCCAACCGGCGACGACGACAAACATCACGCCGCGGCGGCGCTGGAAAAGCAAAAGCTCTTCCATGCCCTCCGCGACGTCGGCTTCGTCTACCTGCGCGCCCCAACCATCTTCTCCCCGTCGGCCGTCGTCGAACCGCTCTTCGCGCGTAGCCGGCAGTTCTTTGCGCTGCCCGCGGCCGACAAGGAATCGGTGCTGGGTCGGCTCGACCGCGCGCGAGGGCCCAGCCAGGGCTACTCGAACCCGACGCGGTTTGCAGCAAACCCGGCGCGCGCGGACCTGAAGGAGTTCTTCGGCATGTACCGCGACGACGAGACGGACGCGGCGCGCGCGAACCAGTGGCCCGCCGCGCTGCCAGAGCTGCGGGCCGACGTCACGGACTTCTTCGACCGCGGCAGCGAGGTCGTGCGGACGCTACTCGGCGCGCTATCGGAGCAGGTCGGCCTAAGGAGAGAGGCGCTGGCGCCGCTGGTCGAGGAGCGGAACCATTTTGTCGCACTGCTGTACTACCCCGAGGCCGAGAGACGCGAGTTCAAGGAGCGGGTGCGCGCGAGCGAGCATACAGATTACGGCTGCATGACGTTGCTGTTTAATGACTCGGGCAAGGGCTTGCAGGTGAAGGGGAAGGATGGGGAGTGGCATTACGTCCCCCGGAAGGAGGGATGCGCCGTCGTCAATGGTGAGTGAAGTAGTTCCCCAGCGATGGACCTGTCGTCACATCTTCACCCTCTTTCCCGACATCCTTGTTGCATGTGCTGACAAATGGGATCACGGCCAGTCGGCGACCTCCTTTCCCGACTCTTCAACGGCATGCTTGCGTCCACGCTGCACCGTGTCGTCGAGCCGCCTGCGCCTCGCCGCAGCTCGGCGGAGGACCCGGAGACGGCGGAATCGCTCATCCCAGCCCGCTACTCGATTGCCTTTTTCGGACACTTCAATGCCGATGCGCTCATTGGGCCTATTCCTGAGTGTATCTCGAAGGAGCGTCCGAAGCAGTTTGATGCCGTGGTGTCCGGAGAGCATGTGAAGCAGAAGGTGAGGGCGTTGCACGTGAAGGGCAACAGCTAAGTTAGTCGTTGGCTTTGGGTTGGGAAATTTCTTCTTCCTTTTAGCTTTTCCAAATTTGGACCTTTTACAAGAGAGTCGGGCAGGTTGGGCTAGCCCTTCCCTTCACCCTGACTGCTTTACTGGCCGAAATTCGAGTAAAAATTTAAAACTTCCGGTCTGTATTGAGCAAATGCAAAACTGATTCTTGAGCGATGGATTCTACTCGTCCAACTCATAAAGCTTATTGACGTGAATGTATAATTAATCATGGTGTGAGCGAAAATTGAATCCACGCTAGCCGTCGGCTGCAACACCCCCTGTATGATTGCTGGTGACTAGACCCTCTAAGATTAGGCTCTACCCAAGCATTCTTATTCGCCTAATTGCAACTCCTGCGGCGCAGCAAGTGGGGGCTAAAACTTGGCCCCTTTTTAGGCTTATCAGCGCGTAGTTTTGCCGCACCCACACCATCATCTCCACCAACAGAAACACGCAGGCATGGCATTCTCGCAGAATTCACGGAATATCCGACTTGATGACGGACTGATCCTTCGGGCTGAATGCCAAGATTTCACAGGCGCGTGGAAGGATGCCGAGTTCCCTTTACGCGAAGTGCTTAGAAGAAGAGGCAACGCTTTATCGCTCGACACTGGCACTGATCAGGATTTCCCGATCCACGCTTGGCTCGAGGGAACCGTGCTCCACGCGAATATGCGCGACGTGGATCCGAGTGGGGACCTTGCATCCAAAAGTACAGCCATCGATCTAAATAACTACCTCAAGATTGATTTGAACAACTATCTGAAAAACTCGAATGGCAAGTTACATTGGGTCAATAAAGCCGGCGAGAATGGTATGGTCTTTGAGGGAGGGTCAAAAGAAGAGTAAGCTTTTGTTCCCGGGACTATAGAGACTCCTCTTCCACGCTAATCAACTATATAGCTCCAAGATATTCCAATACACACCTTTACCCAATGCAAAATCAATCAGGCTTCTGCGACTCTCTCGCTTCGACAACGAAGGGGAGTTTGTCAAGTGCCAGATGGAGACATTCGAACTGGGTCATCACCCCCCGTTTGCTGCACTGTCCTACACATGGGGTAGCCCATTCAGCACGGCATCACCAGCAGTAAGAGCCTCTTTTCACAAGCAAAAGCCACGTACCCAAACTCAGCCTCGATAGCTCCAACAGCGTTACGCAGAGCGCATCATGATCCAATGCAACGGCAAGCGCTTCTCGGTGCAGCGCAACCTGCACGACGCCCTCCTCCGCCTCTCGGCACCCGCAACATGCAACGACGAGCCGCGGCTGGTGTACGACAAGACGCCTCTCATCTACTACGCCGAAGTAGGCAACCTGCGGCAGGTGGTGCGGCTGCTGCGCGGGGGCGCCGACGTCGGGGCGCGTGACGCGTTCGGCGAGACGGCGCTGCACTACGCGGCGGGGAACGGGCACGACGACGTCGTGAAAGCGCTCGTGCTGGCCGGCAGCGATTTGCGCTGGACGAACGGCCGGGGCGACACGCCGCTGATCGGCGCGGGCCATTGCCGCCACGGGAACTACAAGAACGTCGAGCGGTTCCTAACGGGCTGGGAGCGCAGGCATGGTTCCCCGGTGCCGCAGCGGGAGACGGGGTTGAAGAGGCTGCCGGCCGAGGAGGAGTATTTCTGGATCGACGCCATCTGCATCAACCAGGAGGACAGTGAGGAGAAGGCCGGCCAGGTCGCGATGATGGGCGAGATTTACAAGATGGCGTCTTCGGTCGTGATATGGCTGGGCCCGGAGCGCGAGCATTATGCCGACGAAACGATGGAGGCGCTGCGGGAGATTTGGAGGTTGGAGGAGGCACGGGTGGACGAAGACGCGATGGAGAAACTGCTCGAGAATCCGGCAAGCATCCTCGAGGCTGATTCCAAGCATGCCAGGGTTGCAAAGGAGTGGTTGGATTCATTCTTTGAGGAGGCAAAGTTGAATCTGGTCCAGGGCTGCAACTTGTTCAAGCGAGCCTGGTTCGACCGAGCATGGACCATCCAGGAGATGTGCATGGCTGGCCATCTCACTGTGTTGTGTGGCACCGTTGTCATACCATGGAGCACATTTGTCTTGGCTGCCAGCATCGTTACTGGTTTTCAGCGCTGGCAATTTGGTAATGACGGGGTTTACAGGCTTGAAGAGAACCAGGTTCCAGCGGGATGGGACCGTATGCGGAACCTCACTTTGGCCGGCAGGTTCCACACAGAGGCAGCAGTCATCGACATGGAGCGCACGAGACTACAGTTGAAGAAACATGGGGGCAAAATTTCCATGATTTCAGCTCTGTCCTTGAGCCGTAATGCAAAGGCAACAGACGTGCGGGACAAGGTCTTTGCGGTAAGGTCATTCACAGAGGCACACAAACTCGTCAATCCGGATTATACCATATCTCCCCTGGATCTGTTTGTCAGGACAGAGCAAGCACTTCTAGAAACATGCGGCATTCCTGCCCTTTCTTTAGCCGGTCCCACTACCCCCGGAATGCCGTCGTGGGCCCCCTCCCTAGGATCGGAATCACCAATCAGATTGCGAGGAATCGGACGCCTACATAGCCTCGTGAATACTCAGCCAGTTCAGATTACACATGAAGGAAGGCTGATCGCTCACGGGTACGTGTTCGATACCGTTGCTGAGACCGCAACTACTTCTTTGCTCGATGTCGGAGACCAGCTTGAGGGCTTGGTATCGTCAGTTCTTCTGGTCATTGCTATGGTCACAAAATCGCCTACTGAGAGGCGACGGGCGCTTTTCAAAGCGATGATTGAGTATGAGACAACAGACGGCGATTTTGAACCCCTCGACAATCAAATGCTACAGTGGATCCTCTGGAATTCCCTTTTGGAAATCGTTGACCATAGAACCACGTACGTGGAAGATGGTAGAGGAGACATCACTCGAACGGTGCAGCCAAAGAACGGTAGCTACTGCCTCCGGCCCGACGAGAGGAGGCTCATGTTACTTGAACTACTAGAACACATTTTTGCGCACCTAGGCATTGACGTCGAGAGGAACAAGATGCTCAAGGAGTGGGCGGACCCGGAGACATTTCGTGCCGGTAGTGAAAGATGGAGCCACTTGTACTTCATCACGGCCTCGACTATTCCAGCATGCAGCAGCTTTTTCAGGCGCAAGAGCTTAGATTCTTCTAGGCGCATATTCAGGACCACGGGTACCTGTGTGCTTGGAACAGGCCCCAACCAGGTCACAGCTGGTGACGCTATATTTGTTTTGGAGGGGGCTAATGTGCCATATCTGCTGCGTCAAAGCGCACCTGGGGAATATCAACTTGTAGGCGAAGCATACCTTTCGGAGGTCGATTTCAAGGATCTGCTATGTCAGAAGCAAAGGATGGAGCCTGTCTGTATCGTCTAGAACCACAAATCTGGAGAGACGTGATGGGGAAGCTGGCCGTTGTGCTCTCGCAAATCAGCCCAGGAACTGTAGGGGTCTCACCGCAGTGTGTGAGGCCGTCTAGGTTAGCGGTCGATGGCACGGTGATTTCAAGTAAAGCGAAAGCTCGGTATATAGACTTCATGCGCTCCTGTCACAAATAAGTAGATTCATTGTTTAGAGATTTTGCTGATGTGCGTAGTAGACATATAGGCACTTAATAATGGATCTATAAGGCTCTGGGTCATCGTAAGTGATCACACCATCAATGAGTGGTAACCAAAATGTCGGATTACAAACGATCGAAGTATGCTATCGCAGACGTTTGTCGTTGATCGGCTGGCGTTGGTGATGAAACCGGAAAAGCAGACAGATCCTGGCATATGTAGCGTGGTGGCACATATCGAATTTGATGTCGTAGATCACCTATTTTCAGCGTAAGAAGTAGATTAACGGTGTCTAAATGCAAGAGCCACTCAAAAGCTTTGAAGACATACCGAGGCATCAGGACAACCACGCGCTTGTCAAGTAATATTATGTGGTAAAATCAGTCAGCAGAAGATATGCGGGGCGCCACACACGCCTTTCTACTTTTCGGAATAACGCCTGGCCAAGGAATAGGAAGAAGAGGCGGCGTTAGTAAAGTGTGAGGAATGAGAAACTAGTAAAGATGTAGATCATTTGGTGGCTCTCAAATGATAAGCACGTCGCACTGTTAATGGGCAGTATTCCCCGCATTAAGACAACCGGACCGCTGTCGGTGCAGCTGTGCCGCAGGACAGAAGGAACAATGAACATTGCCAAGCCCAGCCGAGTCATCCCAGACCAATGCGCGCCGATGTATGTAGCCCGTTTCACACATCTAACAAAGTTTCTAAGCCGCTACCAAGCCGAAATACAGGAGCAACAATTGGCTGCGTTTCTGAAGTCAGATCGCGAGATCGCGGGGTCGTAGGACACTGGTTCACTGAATCCTGCATGTAGTCGAAGCTGACGTGAGAACTCAAGGTTCCAGCTCCTTTCCTTGGCAATGGTTTAGTCAGGGTTCTGTTTCATGGCGACGTCGCATATGGGTACATGCTAGTTCAAATCGGCTTGCTTGGTTGTCAATCGATCATAAATTGCATTGATTCAGTCATGCCAGCACAGAAGCTTCGTTCCACTACAATCTACCACATTTCTCAATCAAGCTACGAACATTTTGCTACTCAATCCAGTTTCGCAATGTCTGACACTAAGCCCTCTGCGCCAGTGCCCCCGACTGAGCTGGGCCGGTACCGCATCCTCTCATCTACGGCAGGAATCCGCGTCTCCCCTCTGCAGCTCGGGGCCATGTCTATTGGCGATGCCTGGTCCAATGTCTTAGGCAGTACAGATAAAACCCAATCGTTTAAACTGCTCGACGCCTTTGTCGAAGCCGGTGGTAATTTCATCGACACCGTAAGCTCGAAGCACAGTCTACTTGCTCGGCAAAATACTGAAGATTTTCCAGGCCAGTAACTACCAAAATGAGCAGTCAGAAGAGTGGATTGGCGAATGGATGGCCGAGCGCGGCAACCGGGACCAGCTGGTCATTGCTACCAAGTATACGTCGAACTACCGCTCGTACGCAGTTGGCAAAGGCAAAGCGCCCAATAGCCACGGCAACCACCGGCGCTGTCTGCACGTGAGTGTGCGCGACTCTCTGAAGAAGCTCCGCACCGACTGGATCGACATCCTGTACCTGCACTTCTGGGACTACACGACGTCGATTGAGGAAGTCATTGACAGCCTGCACGTGCTAGTTCAGCAGGGCAAGGTGCTGTACCCGGGCATTTCGGATACGCCGGCCTGGATCGTGGCAGCCGCCAATGAGTATGCGAAAGCGCACGGTAAGACGCCGTTTAGCATTTACCAGGGGCGCTGGAATGTACTTCGTCGTGACTTTGAACGCGAGATCATTCCCATGGCACGCCATTATGGCATGGCGCTTGCGCCCTGGGACGTGCTCGGTGGCGGGCATTTCAAGACAAAGGAAGTGCTTAAGGCGCGGCAGCGCAGCGGCGAGGGCGTGCGCTCCTTTATGGGTGGCGTAACAGAGGCCGAAGAGCGTATCAGCGCTGCTCTCGAAAAGGTCGCCGAGGAGCACGGCATCAAGTCTCTAACTGCTGTAGCGATAGCGTACGTCATGGCCAAGACGACGAATGTCTTCCCGATAATCGGCGGCCGGAAGGTCGAGTACCTGCATGACAATATCCAGGCGCTGAAGATGCGGCTCACTCCAGAGCAGATTGCCTACCTGGAGAATAGCAGCCCGCTCGACATCGGCTTCCCGACCAACTTCATCGGCGAGGATCCGCACGTCAAGGGTGAATCGGGACCGGATCACGTTTCCAGTGCTCCAATGGCTTGGGTCAAGTATCCCAAGTCTATCGATCAGGCGTAGATTCCAGGGATGGCCTGATGAACGACTTCAGGGCAAATTTCGACGTGTCATATTTCTTTCAGAGGCAAAGATCTGGAATATGTTAGGTCAGACGACAATCATTTTTACTCATTTCATGTGCGGTTTAAGCTATCTTCCGAACGTGAGTGTGCAATTGTTGATTTCACATTGACGTCTGGATGACAGCCTCAACTGCCCACTTATGTCAAATATTGAAGACTTGGTGTACCAAGACAAATTGATATTTACTAGCAGACTCCAGAAGCAGGTTGGTCTCTTGCAGGCTCTAACACTGCCCTTTTCGGATTTGTGAAATAGCTTAAATAGATGCATTTCAAGTGTTCAATTTTGCGACCGTAAATTGAACAGAGAAAGAATACAGAAGCAAAAGAGCTCTATACCCACTTAAAGCTCGATTCATCATACATGACAAATGACACGGAAGAGAAACCTACAGAAGTCATACAAAACTACATACATCATCTCAATGGCTCTTGGCGCCCTTCTCCTCGTCAAGCAACCCAAGCGCCCTTTCCAGCTTCTTCCGATGCTCCTTCACGGCATACACGGCCTCCTTCATGGCCATGAAAGTGAACAGTCCAACCAATGTCAGGATGACAAGGCAGATGAACACAAGAATAATGATGGCGAAGACGTTCCCCACGTCGTACAAGTGCTTCCAACTCGCGCTCTTCCACCCTCCTTTCTCCGTGTTTATTCCCAGATTGATAGCGCCCATAATAAGGTTAATACAACCGAAGGTGAACAGAAGCGGGCCGTAGAAGCGTGAGAAGTAGGCGTCGTAGTTGCCGTAGGCTTTCTCGAAGTTGAAGTCGCGGAGCACGAACTTGGCCCAAAAGTTGAGCCTGCTGAGGCGGAGGTCACCATAGTGATACCGCAACGAGACCTGGTCGTCTCCCACTTTAGTGTTGTTGAACCAATCAATGAAGGCAATGAAGTCCTCAAACGTGATCTTCGCCGGCTCTTTGTCCTTCTCCTTCTCTCCGTCCTTTTCCTCGCGCGCGTCAGCCGGCCCCACACCCACATTCTCCGGAATCAACCCCTTCGACGTCGCGATTGCAAAGTCGGACGGGTGCTGCACGAGGTACGAGTAACTCCGCATGAAACCCAGCGTGCTGCTCACCACCAGCCTCCCCTCTTCAGTCGCACACCACTCCTCGGTGAAGACGGCATCCCAGAACTCGTACGACAGCAGGTATGCCGGGATGGGCTTGAGGAAGATGCGCTTGTCGTGCCACACGCAGTGCAGCTCCGGGTTCTGTGAGACGGTAACATCACGCCCGCGCACCTGCTGGTGCGTCAGCGTGTTGATTGGTCGATCGCGCGTCGCCGCCGCTGCGACCATCCAGAGCCAGTGGTAAAAGCGGTCGAGCTTGGGCGTCTCCAAGTCGCGTTTGAGGAAGGCGGCCAGATCACTGTGCAGTAGGCGCGTTTGCGGGTGGCCCGGCAGCCGGTCGGGGAGCTTTTTGGAGGTCGAGGCGAGGCAGAGGGTGTTGTTGGTTGTGGGCTTGTGCAGGCCGTGGAAGAGCGAGTGCTTCGGGATGAACGGCGGCCCGAAGCTGTGGGCCTTTGGCTTCTCCATTGCTGTGGGGTGATTTGCGTGGTGGAGGTCGCTGGGATACCTGGCCGGCAGGAGATGCGGTTCGAAATGAAAAGGAAAATTCGAGAACAAGCCAACTTTTTATTCCGTGCGCTCGGATCTGTGCGAGCGTTTACCTCAATGGATTTGCTTCTGTTTTTCGGCCTCGTTGTCTGCTTGTAGCGCTTCGTGGGGGCCGGGATATACATGAGCGATTGGCGCGCATAAGGTTGAGGCCCCACTCTCATACGTGGCCGTCCGCTAGGAACAGCTTGGCGGCGGCAGAACCTCTCCAATCATGCAGGTTGGGGTCGACATTCAGCACGACCCTGATTTTCATTGCGCGTTTGGGAGGTGAGCACGACACGGCATACGTCCTTAGCTGTGGTCGAATGAAGCTCAAAATTACAGGATGTACCACATGAGATCGGAGAAGGATTAGAAGCGTAGGTTCTTCATTTCAACCGAAAAGAAGAAAGAGTGGTTCGAGTCCGGCGCGAGTAAAGTAGATGAGGAAGGTGGCGAGTGGATACCAACCAACGCTGATACCGCAACTGCACCGGTGAGCGATATTCGAATCCGCCAAGCAGCACAGCCACTCTATCGGAAGCGGAGGCGAGCGCTTCAAAAATAACGCACGAGTCGAGAGGTTCAGAACTCCGCGTCGTATGTTGTCAGTGCGCAGATCCTGGTGCAGATCACCAAGTCATCGTGGACTTTGTTGGACTTTTCACCGCCACACAGCCTTCATTATTTGTACTAAGCGATCCGCAAAAAGAAGTGTTAGATAGCAGAATAACATTCTGCGCCTTATAAATATCTGTTACCCAGCTATGTATTCAAGTATATTCTCTAATTAAGATTATACAAAGTTTAAGAGGCAAATAAAAAGAATAGAGTAACTTTCCCTCAGGCATCCTCCGAAGGGGAATTTAAATAGTCTATAGAGTTAACTATCTAGACTTTTTTTATATCCGAAGTGTCTTTACGGCGCCTATATGTTATTTCGTCGTCCCGAGGAATACGTCTGTTTTTTTCTTTTTCCTAATACGAGACTCTCTATACATGTAATTGAGATTCGATTCGGGGTAAATACTTAGTCGATAGCGCCCTCTGTGACGTTACTTTAGTGGTATTAGAAGCTGAAGGTAGGTCATCTAAATGTCTTCTACTGGAGACCATTGGGTATGGTATCGCATTAGTCTGAACGGACTGTCTAGCAATGACTGTAATAACGCCCAAGCCTAGATCTACTTTGTAGTAATGGCAAGCGATACGTCGGCTCCAAGCCCCCACGTTTTTCCGCCTTCCCAAGAATTTCATGGCAACGATGGGCCATGGTCAACCTTTGGTCTACGCGCTAGCACACCGGCTCAGAATTTTCATATCCTTTTATCCACGAATGGTGTCAACACCGTGGCCCTTTTGACAGAATGCTGCGCCGCGGATAGCCCCGATAACATAACCGCCCCATCAAACTGCGGTTCACTTCGTGGCGCATTCCCTTTCAACAGCCACGACAGCTCGGGCGTCGCGATAAACGGCAGCACAACATGGCAAAGCATCAGTCTGTTTGAGCTTCACCTGGACAACTAGTACGACATTAACGTGAGCGCCCGGTACGGCTACGACACAATCGGGATGACGGTGCAAAACAGCGGCGGACTAACACTTGACGGACAGCTACTTGCAGTTATCGCTCGGAAACAGTTCTTCCTCAGCATCGTCCCGCTCGCTACCAGACCCACTAACTTTTCCGCTTTTAACACTCCTCAGCCGAGCTACCTGACAAGCCTAAAGGATACCGGTATTATTCCTAGGCTAGGCTTTTGGTATACGGCAGGTACTCGGTACATATATACGGGCGTAACGGCAAGTTTAGTGTTTGGCGGGTATGGCATGTCGAGGTTTGAAAGTAGCAAGGGAAAGACGTTCGTTTTCGGGCATGACGACGGTTTTAACTTTATAGTGGGGTTGCAGACTATTGTAGCTGAACACGCGTTGAAGGGGACAGTCTCGCTTCTCATGGATGGCATCGTTGCGAGCATTGATAGGCCTGTAGCTTCCAGTGGAAGGTCTGTGATAGGTTTCAGGCCGCCTTCAGCTTAAAATATATTGAAGTTTCACAGCTCTACCTCGCCAATAACATAATAAACGAACATTTGAAGCAGTTGAACCCAACTGTTTCCATCGCATTGGGCGATGGCAACGACTGCGCCACCTTCCACGGCAGGGACTGGGGAAGGTGGCGCAGTTGTCACTGATCTTCCGTATGCGGCTTTCGACTCGCAAACCAGCTAGCCACTTACAGAAAACACGACAAACTACTGACCGCTGAAGCGCGCTACGAACAGCACGCAGCATACCCTCGGCCGAGCATTTTTATGGGAATCTTATGTCCGGGAGGAAGAGATATTTAGTTTTTCATTTGAACAGCCATAAATAATTTTCTAATCTTATAGGACATTGAAATCGCAGCTCGCGTTGTGTAGAAATGGAGCTGGTTGACGGAGGGTGTAAGTACTCGAGTACGGATAGACTGTTTAGGAATCTCAACAGAAAGCCTTAGGAGCTTGGGACTGTTACTATAATAATCATTGAAGCCGTGGCGGGCTACGTGTGATGTCGTGTAGTGATAACACGCCACTTCTCTTGATCGGAGGAATAATCACGCCGAGAATCTCCTTATCGTAACCAAGAGGGTCTCGTTACAGCGAAGCTACGTACGTTGCGGGCTGCTGGATTGCATCACCAGCAGTTGGAATTCTTTCCACAGCCGAGGCATGGTTCTGTCTGCTGTGCTTTGACATGTGTTGGTGTCGACTTTGCAAAAACGTACTTCTTGGCGCTTTTCGCTGCATACCATTCCAATCCCGAACGCCTCGAGAAGGATCTGAAATCAAGCGACAAAGCTTATTGGACAATAGACTCATGCCTGTTCCCGATCTGCTTGAACACATGTGCGAATTTCTGACGATGGTGGTGGGTCATGACCGCCGTTCGGCCGCAATGGAAAGTTGAGTAATCATCCGGACTGGAA
Source organism: Lasiodiplodia theobromae (assembly GCF_012971845.1). Taxonomy (NCBI): domain Eukaryota; kingdom Fungi; phylum Ascomycota; class Dothideomycetes; order Botryosphaeriales; family Botryosphaeriaceae; genus Lasiodiplodia; species Lasiodiplodia theobromae. Next base: position 292,550 of record NW_023336523.1, read on the forward strand.
CTGCCGACGGAACAACTTCAGCTCTAGAAGAAGAGAATAAGTGCTTACATCCGTATTCTATGCAGGAAAGCATTTGTATAAAGCAGGGGGGTTGGATCTGCCGAGATCTCTTCTGCGGCACCCGTCCCGGCCGATCGCAGCAGGAGCCTCATCCCAGGAGCTGCCGCCAAGCACGATCGAAACCATTGTGCGTAATTCTGCAATGGGCGACCATCCGGAAGATAGCTCAGCACCGAGCTCCATCAGTGAAGAGGGCGGCGATGGCGCCGTTCAAGTTGACAAACGCAACCCAAAGAACTGGAGCATGCGCAAGAAGATAATGCACACGCTCGTGCCGGGTCTTTTAGCATTCGCTATGCAAGCAGTTCCCAAGAAATGTGATACCCCGGATGCACAATCCACTAATACACCCTCCCAGTGTCTTCTCGACGTCGGCCACCGTTCCTGCCACGCCCATCCTGATGCTCAAGTTCTCCATCAGCCGCACCGTCGCCACCCTTCCGCTCACGCTCTATGCGCTCGGCCTCGCCTTCGGCCCGCTCTTCACGGCGCCACTCTCCGAAATGCTCGGACGGCGGCCCATCTACATCACCTCTGTCGCGCTCCTCCTCGCCTTCACGGGCGGTGCTAGCGCTGCGCAAAATCTGGCCACATTGCTCGCATGCCGCTTTCTGGCAGGCTTCTTCGGGTCTGCCGGTGTTGCTATTGGCGCTGGCACACTGGCCGATGTGTGGGATGGGGACCCCGCCCAGGGCCCCGCGAGTATCTTGTTCATCCTGGGACCGTTCTTGGGGCCGACGCTGGCACCCATAGCCAGCGCCTATACGCTGCATGACCGAGACAACGATTGGCGCTGGACGCAGTGGCTGGTACTGTTGATTGGTGCACCAGCCATGGTGGGCGTGGTCCTGATGAGCGAGACGTCGGTCGTGAAGCCATCGTCCGAGAAGGCACAACAGCGTATCAGCCTCGGCAGTTCCGTGCGCATCCTCCGCACCGCCATTGCGCGTCCGACGCGCATGCTGTTCACCGAGATCATTGTCGCGTCGCTGACGCTGTACACGGCCTTCGCCTATGCCATGATCTTCAGCTACTTCTCCAGCGCGTCTTACGTCCTGCCGCGCTATTACGGCTTCAACATCCGTGAGGTCGGCCTGAGCTTTATCGCCGTCATCATCGGCTACCTCCTCGCTACCGTCCTGTTCGCCGTGTCTGACAAGACGCTATATGCGCGCGCGGCTGCGGAGGCTAGGGCCCAGGGAACACAGCCCAGTCCGAAACATCGGCTATACTCGGCCATGGTAGGCAGTCTTTTGTTGCCTGTGGGTTTGTTCTGGTGAGTCAAGGTAGTGTGATACAGTAGCTGGTGAGCTGACTGGCGGTGAACAGGTATGCGTGGGAAGCTCATGCCGGCGGCCACTGGGCTGCATTGGTGGCGAGCGGCATCCCTTTCGGCTTCGGCGCCTTTTCCCTCTTCGTGAGTATTTTCATCTTTGTATTTCTTTATGACGTTGCTGACAAAAAGTCCTCTATAGGTCTCGGCGATCGCTTACTTGGTCGAAGTATACAAAGCAGGTGCTGCAGCATCAGGTGAGTATCCGTCCCCTCGCCAATCATGAGACACGTCGCTTATGATTCCAAAGCCCTTGCGGCCAATGGTACTCTAAGATATATCTTCGGCGCCGTATTTCCTCTTTTCACAACGCAAATGTATGAGAATCTTGGAGTCCATTGGGCCGGGAGTGTCTTTGCTTTTTTGTCATTGGCGCTCCTTCCGATTCCATGGCTTCTGTTCCTGTACGGGGATAACTTACGGACCAAGACAAAGCTTCAGAGCGCCGTCTAAATACCCAAGTATAGCGTTGTATCAGATTTGGCGTAGACGGGAGACAAGTTAGACATCGGTTTAGGTAACGAACTAGAATAATATTTAATTGTAGAACTCGTTGGTGGAAAATACCCATGGGAACGTATAGATGGTAGATAAACGACACATACTGCTATGAATCCTGATCACGATGTATTTTCCATGCGGATTTGTTGGTGAATGCTAATCACTGAGCGATGAGGTGTATCAAACAGAGCTACTTCACGCCGTAGTAACCCGGCGAGCATGGTGTTGGTGGGAAACACGCCAGACAAAGGCGAGAATATTTGTAGCGCCCGGGCTTGGCCTGCAACTGTACGTCAAACGGTCGCCCCGAAAGTCCTAACGCTCGTCTCTTGATGGCCACTACCCCGATGGTTGTTTCATAGTCCGGGATTCATCGACCTCGGTGATTGAAACGTCTCGGAGATAAGACCACTCTCGGCCTAAAGGTACCTTCGGTGATAAAGACTTGACCGGGAGCGAAACGCAGTGTAGGCTCGGGAGAAGCTTGAAACAACGTCAAATAGTCACTTCATCCAGAGCGAGATGCTCGCTGCGGACATTATATCTCCGAACCCGGATCTGAGCAGAATGGTGGTCTAGCTGGATGAGGTGAGGGCGGAGGTCTCGACACGGCACTTCCTGGCACGGGCGGGAGAGAAACCTCTTCACGACGGCAACGAAACTAAGGGGAAGCAATAGGAGCAAAACACAATGGGCCGACTAGGCCCGGCATCGGTTGGAAGAGCCATGACGATATGGAGCAAGAAAATCACACGGTACTATAAAGGAGCGGTTGGGCCGAAAGGCTGCGTTTGGTTACCGGCTCCCAAAGCATCGCAAAAGCTACTCTCGTTTCTCTCGTTCTTTCCGAATCAACCGGCACCATGCCATCCGCTCTTTGGGCCGCAACCACTGCCGCCGCCCTCACCGCCGTGAAGGCCGCCACCCTCAATGACGTGTGTACCACTTCGTACGCTCAGTCCGCGCTTCCGGCCGACGATGTCTACCCAGGCATCACCATCGACAAGACTTCGGTCCAGACGGCCATGACCACCAATTCATCCGTCAGCTCTGACTGGTATCCCTCCAGCGTCATAGACTACTGCAACGTTACTTTCGCCTACTCCCACAATGGAATTTCCAATGACAAGGTCCATGTCTCGTACCTTGTTCCTGCTCCGGATAAGTTTCAGAACCGTTACCTCTCGACCGGCGGTGGCGGTCTGGCCATCAATTCGCAGTCCCAGTACAGCCCTTCCGGCATCATCGTCGGAGCCGTTTCCGGAATCACCGACGGTGGGTTCGGCTCGTTTTCCACCAGTTGGGACGACGTTTTCCTTCTGGCCAATGGCACCATAAACTGGCAGTCGGTCTACATGTTCGGTTACCAAGCCCACCACGAACTGGCCACGCTAGGCAAACAGTTCGCTCGCAACTTCTTCAAAGTCCCCTCGAGCGAGAAGCTCTACTCTTACTACCAAGGCTGCTCCGAGGGCGGCCGTGAGGGATGGTCGCAGGTCCAACGCTTCGCCGACCAGTTCGACGGTGCTGCTATCGGCGCCCCCGCCTTCCGCTATGGCCAGCAGCAAGTGAACCACCTCACTTCAAACGTAATCGAGCAGACGCTGGGCTACTACCCGCCGCCTTGCGAGCTGGAGAAGATCATGAACCTGACCATCGCCGCCTGCGACAAGCTGGACGGTAAGACGGACGGCGTCGTATCCCGGTCCGACCTCTGCAAGCTGCGCTTCGACCTCAACAGCACCATTGGCACGCCATACTCCTGCGCCGCTACCTCAGGCTCAAGCTGGGGCTTCGGGAATCTCGAGGCCAGGGACTTGGAGCGGCGTCAGATGCCATCCGCCGCCGAGCCGGCGCAGAACGGCACCGTCACGGCCCAAGGTGTCGCCGTTGCCGCAGCCATCATCGACGGCCTGCACGACTCTGCTGGCCGCCGGGCCTACATCTCGTACCAGCCGGGTGCCAGCTTTGAGGACGCTACGACCGCGTACGACTCGACGACCAACACCTGGGGCCTCAGCATTAGCTCGCTGGGTGGCGAGTGGGTCGGGCGGTTCCTCGAGTTGCAGGAGGTGTCCACCCTGTCCTCGCTCGACAACGTGACATACGACACGCTTGTCTCCTGGATGAAGTTTGGCCAGGCCAAGTACGGCGACTCGCTGCAGACGACCTTCCCCGACCTGTCGCCGTTCCAGGCCGCCGGCGGCAAGGTTATCCATGTGCATGGTGAGCAGGATGACTCGATCCCGACCGGGTCGTCGGTCCATTACTACGAGTCTGTCCGCGGCGTCATGTTCCCAGAGCTGCCGTACAACGAGAGCGTTGCGAAGCTGGACGAATTCTACCGCCTGTATCTGGTGCCCGGTGCGGCGCACTGCGGCGCGAATACCAACCAGCCCAATGGCGGATGGCCGCAGACGACGTTGCAGACCGTCATTGAGTGGGTTGAGAAGGACGCGGCGCCCGCCACCCTGAAGGGTTCGGTGGGAATCGATGAGATTTGCCGCTGGCCACTGCGTCCGCTGTGGTCGGGCAACGGCACCGCATTCGACTGTGTTTACGATCAGGAGTCGATCGACACGTGGAAGTATGAATTTGATGCGTACAAGATGCCGCTGTATTAGTGAGGATTAGCTATCAAGGTGGTGTGAGTTTGCAGCCGGATATATGTATGATAAGGGGCAGGCCTTAAGCACAACTTACTAAACCAAGTTCTTTTAAATACATTCTGTCCGTCAACTATTTTTCCCGAAAGGTGTCATAACATGGTGGTTTTATTCCAGCATGCTTGTCCATGAAAGAGCCGCTCGATTCATTCCTCGCTTAGCTCCCTAAACCCTTCAGCCGAGACGAGCTCTTAAAGCCTGTCTACCATTCCACCAGGCGGAATAAGGCGGTATAAGTGGCGTTGTTTCAAGTTTCACTCATAGCGGGAAAACAAAAAAGCATACAGCAGAGATGACTGTTCATCAAGTAGACTGAAAATTTGAAGATCTAAATAGATGAAAGAGCGATGATGCGGGAATGTAGATCTTAACCGCATTTGGAGCATTGTCTCAGCCCCACAAGGCTGACGCCCTGAAAGTTGAACGTCGAACGTCTAGCCCTCGAGGCATCACCCACTTCTCTCATAGTAAAATTGAACGTCGAACGTCTACCCCTATAGCATCGCCTACATGACTGAAAGTCGAACCCTCGAGGTATGAAAGGCCCACGCGTAGTTTGAACGTCAAACGTCGGACCCTCGAGGTACATCTGCATGTCTCACTTTAAAGTCGAACATCGAACGTCGGGCGGCCCTGGACACATCATTCAACAACCATAAAAGCAAACGTTGAACGTCGAGCCTTTGAGGCGTCGCCTAGAGCGCTTAACACCAAGTCGAAGGTCGGACGTCTATCCTCGACACGTGGACGGCTTGGCTCGAAAGTCGAACGTCGAACGTCGGGACTTGAGGCGGCGGCCATACATATCTCACCGCACAGCATCGACGCGGGCCAATCGGCCACTTTCTCCACCCAACGCTATCTCACACCAACCGCAATCAAACTTGTCATCGTGGCTTTTCCGAACCCGAGCTTATTCCAACCCATTGACTGTTCCGCTGCGTGAAAGTTGAACCATGCCCAAGGTACCTGCAAATTGCTTCTTCTCCCAGCCCCTGCAGCTTGCATGCATGTGACATCTCACACGGCTGAGCCGCAATTTCAGCATGTTGTTTCAAATGGATCACGCTGCACCACGACAGAGAATCGATTCGGAACCAAGCAAGCAACGTTTCCACCCATGTAATGTACATCAAACCGGAGTCCCGACCACCTCGCTTTCCTTAAAAATAGCTATTGAGTTAATCTCCCAGTACGCCTCCTCGAACGCCTCCGGGTGGGCGCCGACGTAGATCTCGCACGACTGCTTTTTCTTCTTTCCCTCGACCGACGGACATTTCGACGGCCACGCATTACCTGCCCAGTCTCCGCAGAAGGTCGTATCGAAGATGAAGCGATGCTCGACAAAGTGGGTATCGACGTCGCAGCCACGGCCGCCTGCAAACACGGCCTGAGGCAGCCCAAACTGCGAGATGTCCAACGCGCCCGAGTCCAAGTCCCTCCATACCGCCACTTCGCTGTCCACCTTATCGCGCGGGAAGAACCAGATCTTGATTGCGCCACTCGTCCACTGCAGCGCATAGACACCGCCGCCATTTGCATTGAAGGCATCCCCGTAGCTCTTTCCCGTTGACGCACGCACGCGACATCCCTCAGAGCCCGCGCAGGTGCCCTCGATGCTCCCCAGCGCCGAGCGCCGCGGTGTTTCCATGGTGCAGTTGTCGCCCGTGTGGATGACCATCTGGTTCGTCTGAGCCAGGTGGATGTTTTCGAGCACGTCGATCTCGCCACCTTCCGGCCACGTGCCCGACCCCAGGCTCCACAGTGCGGGCCAGATGCCGCAGGCCGCGCCGGGCATGTGGGCAATGTCGAAGATGAACAGGCCGTGCGTCCAGGCTTGTTTGCTCTCGATGCGTACGCTCGGCCGGCCCCAGTCCTTGCCGGGTGTGTACGTTTGTGCCGTGTCGACGCCCCAGCGCGGGTTGCCGCCATCGGTTATGGCCAGGATGCTCGCGTTGCGTGCCGTCGCCTCGTCGACGTAGTTGACGAAGCCGTGTGTCGGGTCGGTGGCAGCGATGGACGAGTCTGACATGTAGTCTGCCGACGTGCGGAAGTCAAAGTGCGAGAAGAAATCCGCACCTGCCCAGATGGCGTCGCGCGTGTAGGTGATTTTGCTGCCGGTCGTCTCGAACTTCAGTGTCTTGAGGTCGGCAAGGAGCGAGGAGAATTGTGATGACGAGTGTGCTGGAACCAGCAGCAAGGAGAGGGGCAGCAGGGCCGCGAAGCGGCGAGTAATTGGAGGAAGCATTGAGTGCAGTCTGCTACTCTGGAACACCTTGCGCACGAAACCGTGGGTCCTCGTGGCCTGAAATAAGACACCACGAGCTCAGCCGGCCATGCTTCTTCTAAATAACTATGTAAGGCGGCTTCCCCTGCATGAGGCAGAATAATTGCCAATGATGCGCGACGAAAATCCCAGACAGGGCGCCTGTAGCACGAGCCAATCGAAGTTGCAGCGCCGTCGCGATATGGTGAAACGCCGCGCCTGCAGCCCAAAAAGGACCTGAGAGACTTCATGTGCGTGGCTGGCATGGGAATCCGAACGAGCGGTCCACTGGTCGGTGGCTGGGCTTGGCTTGAGAGAAGAGTGGAAAAAATAGCAACATGGCCCTGACCTCTTCTTATTATTGCTGCTGTGTGACGCCGTAGAGCTGCTGGGCGGCTGCCTGGCTGTGGGTGCGCGCAGCTGAAGGAGGTATTAGCAATGCGCTGCATCTCGCCGGCGGCTGCACTGAAGGTGCGTGCGGTTGCACGGGACGCTGTATTGCCGACGTGGGCTGACCGTGGGTGGGTTGAAAGAGCTATCTGCAGTTTGGGTTAACACGTGCGTTTGGCTGCTCGTTCGGGCGTCACGCAACGTTTGCGGCGTGGCTGTCATGATGTCAGTCCCGCTTCCACGGCGGCTATCGATAGCTCTTGCACGTGTAACATTGTCCTGGATGACAAGCGCTTGCGCAAGTGGCAGCCTGGTGCCTCCGCAGCCCTTGCATATGGAGCGATACACTAGTACGGATCAATTTTCTGACATCAGGCAGACTTTACAACCAACAAGTTTGACCTATCGTACATTTTGACACAGATGAGCTCAGATCCTGTTATGGATGGACTTTTCGCTGGAATATTACAGGCCTAGAAAAAATTTAAAGGGAGATACCCTATATCTCTTGGATAAGACAACGTGGAATTATAGGTAAGATATAAAGAGCTACGGCTTATAATTTTATACAGTCTCCCGCGAATGAAAGTAGATGGTAGACGAGAAGTTTTCGGAGACTTTTTTAATTTTTATTACTTCTAATATTTAGCTCTTAATAGTAAGTAGACATATGTCTCGGAACACGCGAAGTCGTTCTCTACAGCAGTGCTCGTCCTGACTCGGGGATAGGTCAGCTCTAGCCGAGCCAGACAAACTGCACGGACATAATATGACCAGCTTCGGAGGTGTTCGGAGGAGCGTAGCAAAATCGGCAACGGCTTCATGCCCACTTCCCGAGCCCACCCATTCGTATCTAACTCGACCTTTCAGACCTTGTAGCATGCATCCACAATATCACGGACAGCTTGGCCGGTTGTCGTGACCACGTGTCTCGTATATAAAGTGAAAACAACCACACCCGACCGACAAACTATCTTCCAATCGGCTCTTCCCAATGACCCTGTACCAGCTCCGGACGAACCTCCTTCAAGACCCACTATGCGTGGATTCACCTGCACCCGAATTCTCATGGAAGATCTCAGCCACCTCCCTCCGCACAGCTCAAAGCGCATACGCCATCGAAGTCGCCACCACTCCCACATTTACAGCAGACTCCATCGTCTGGAAGACGTCCAAAATTGCATACGTTGACCAATTCGGCATCGTCTACGCTGGCGCACCGTTATCCAGCTTCACTCGCTACTATTGGCGCCTCCACATCTGGGATCAGCACAACACCGCTTCCGACTGGAGCGAACCCGCCTCCTTCGAGACTGCTGCCCTGGATCCCTCTCTTTGGAGCGCACAGTGGATATCGCCAGTGGTTGACAAGTCTCGCAACACCAGCCCGGCCTATCTCCATGCCACCCTCGCCCTCCCCATCGCAAAAACGATTCATCGCGGCCGCGCCTACGCCAGCGCGCTCGGCTGGTATCGGCTCTTGATCAATGGGCACGATGTGACCGGCGATGCGCTAGTGCCCCGGTGGACCCCTTTCGACCAGATCGTCGAGTACCAGGCCTACGACGTCGGCAGATATCTCCAGCCTGAGGCAAATTCAATCAGTATTGTAGTCGGTGATGGCCGCTTCCGTGGATTCCTTGGCATGTTTGACGGCAGAGAGAGGTATGGTGATAGGCTGGCGGCATGGGCGCATTTTGAAATGGAGCTGGAGGGAGGGGAAAGGCTGAGGTTTGGGACAGGGAAGGAGGGGTGGTGGGCAGACCAAGGGACAATTGTGGCATCGGATCCCAGGCTGGGGGAGCATGTGGATATGCGTATCAGAGGTATGCCGGCGGAAAATGTGGAAGTGGTGCGGCCGTTGGCCCAACGGCTGGTTGCAGAGTCGGTGGAGAGGGTGCGGTGTACCGAGTGCATCCTGGCGAAGCAGGTATTCAAGACGCCGTCGGGTAGGCAGATTGTCGATTTTGGCCAAAATTTCGCCGGTTGGATCAGGATCAAGCTTCACGGGCCCGCAGGGCGTCGGGTAGTGTTGACATACAGCGAGGTATTGACGAAGGGCGGGGAACTGGACACGAGCTATCTCTGCCCTCCCCTCCGACTTGCACCTCAGCAGGATTCTGTGATACTTTCCGACGATGGATTGTGGTTCGAGACATGGTTCACCATTCACGGCTTCCGCTACGTCGAGATCCAAGGTCTCGACCATCTCGTTGACCCTGCCAACGTCCAAGGCAAAGTCGTCCATTCCTCCTTTCCACGCACTGGCCACTTCGCCTGCTCCAACCCAGCCATCGAACGCATCTACCGCAACCTACTCTGGAGCGTCCGCTCGAACTTCACCGACATACCCACCGACTGCCCAACGCGCGAGCGCTCCGGCTGGACCGGCGACATCCAGGTCTTCGCGCCAGCCGCGACCATGTTCTTCGACTGTCAGGCCCTCTTCCGGCACTATCTGCGCTCACTCTCTCTCGAGCAGCTACCCGACGGCACGGTGCCACCATTTGTTCCGAGTCAAGCATCGGAATTCTCTGGTGGAATGGGCTGGTTCCCGAGAAAGACAGCGCAGGCGACTGGTTGGGGCGATGCGGCAGTGTTATTGCCCTGGACGGTGTATCGGTATTATGGAGATTTGAAGGTGCTCAGGGATCAGTATGCGAGTATGCAACGGTGGGTAGATCAACTGGAACAAAGAGCCCGGACGCAGAAGAGCTGGCGCAGGTGGTTGTTTGGCGGCGTTGGTGACGGTGAAAAATACATCGTCGACACCGGTTTCGATTGGGGGGAGTGGCTGCGTCCCGGCGAGGGTCCTGCCATGAGCTTGTTTCGCCAGGCGTTGGTGGGAAATCCGTGTATTCCGACGGCCTACCTCGCCCATTCGAGCAGCGTATTGTCCAAGATTGCAAAGATATTAGGTTTAGACGATGATGCTACGTACTACGAGACGCTAGCAGCCTCCACCCGCAACGCATGGCGCACCGCCTTCGTCCGTCAAGAAGGCCAAGATATGCGCATCGGAAATGACACGCAAGACGAGTACGTCCGCGCCCTGTCCTTCGACCTCCTTGAGCCCGAGCAGGAAACAGCCGCCGTATCCCGCCTCTGCCAACTCATCGAGCACGTGGGCTTCCACCTCGGAACCGGCTTCCTCAGCACCGTCATGTTGCTCCCCACACTTGCCTCACACGGTAGAGCCGACGTCGCCTTCCGTCTTCTTCTGCAGGATACGAAGCCGTCCTGGCTTAGCCTTCTCGAGAAGGACGCCACCACCTTTTGGGAAACTTGGGAGGGCTACGACTCCAAGGGGAACGCTTCCTACTCGCATAATCATTATGCACTCGGTGCTTTTGCGATTTGGCTAGAAGAGGGTCTGGCCGGTCTCACACCGGCTGAGCCGGGGTACCGACGTATACGTGTGGCGCCGCTGGTTGGTGGTGGCATTACCAGCGCCTCTGCTTCGAGAGACACACCTTTTGGTCTTGCTAAAGTCTCATGGGAACTTAAAGATGGAATCATGCATTTGGAAGTCGAGATACCACCCGGCACCACGGCTGATGTATACCTTGGTTCAGAGGTAAAACGGGTTGAGTCAGGCGGACATAGATTTGAATGGAGATTCCAGTCTGACGATTCTAGATAGAAACGATGTTTCCTCATCCTCTGAATAGATGTATATAAACAGGGTAACTACATTTCCTAGAAATATCACCAGCTAAGGTATCCTAAAGAGCTTGAGATAATCCTAGTCTTTTTCGGTCGCGAATGTTCAGTCTAAACCGTACCGAGAAAGCCCGGTCTCGATGTAGAGTCCGGCTAGAAATATTTACGATCTTGAACCTGTAGTCCAACACGAATACGATAAAGTTGCTTGTTGCTGCGCGATAAATGTAACTGAAAGTCTGCGTTTCCGTATTCGTATACGATACGACATATATCTAGCGCTAAAAACAATCCTTGTCGGCTTCCCCGCTCTAAAGTTCCCTATTAAGCATGTCGGTTAATATAGAAAACTGCTACACGATCATCTCATTCGCTCTTAAGCAGCGGATTGTCGATCCCACGTTTTTAGCCCTCTGGTTTGGCAAGTTGAAGGTGCTCGTCATATGGTAGTCAGGACAGCTTGGCGGGTCTAACATCTACCAGAGATTAATGTAGGTGCGTCATCATACACGCAAACCCGTCCTACCTTTTACGTAGATAAAAGCGTACAGCCTTCTCGCCATTTTCTTCTAGTGTATAATCCTTATTTTACTCCGGTGACCTTGCAGTCTATCAATCTTCTTGATACAATGTCTGCCTTTAAGCTTCTCTGCGCTGCCCTCTTTCTAGGTCTCACCACCTGGGCCCTGAACATTTCTGCCGACAAACCAACACATGTCGGGACATTCGAAGTCCCATCTGCAAGGGTCCGCCCTCGGTTCAGATACTGGCTTCCCGACCCTGGCGTGAACAAAACATTGCTAGCAGAAGACATCAAAGCTGCCGGTGACATCGGTGCGGGCGGCATCGAGTTTCTCCCCTTCTATGGCTATGGAGGAGTGATAGACACCTATATCCCCGCCGCTAATTGGTCGAAAAATGGGTTCGGTACACCTGCATTCCTAGACGCGTTTCGCGTCGCCTTGAAAGCCCACAAAGATCACGACATGGTCATGGACTTTGCACTTGGTCCAAATCAGGGGCAGGGTGTCCCTGCAGAGAGCACCGATGAAGGACTTCAGTGGGACTTGGTAAGTCTTGCATCCATTGGAAACATCCGCTTTTAGCTCATTGCAGAACCGAAGGTTCCTCATTACTCCCGCGTACCAGAGAACGGATCCTTCACAGGCACCATTCCCGGCTGGGGAGAAGGAGAGCTCGTCGCTCTTGTTTTCGCAGAAGCATCGGCAGAAACAAATGTCTCAATCCCCGGCTCATCGCTACAGCCGCCCGAATACACCTCTTACATACGCCTTACTTTGAGCTTCGGTTCTTTAAAAGACCTGACAACTCAAGTCACGTCATCAGGCCATGTTGCTTTCAACTTCGGTGCTCCAATCAACCGCGCGAGATTCTGGCTGTTTGCATTCTACGAAAAGCAAACCCTGGTCAAGAACCTAGACTTCCCATACAACGATACAAGAACAATTTTCGACAATGGATCATACACTGTAGACCACTTTAGTGCCGCAGGGGCCAAGGTGGTAGAGAATTTCTGGAAGAGTCACATACTCGACAGCAATGTAAGGGAGTTGTTAGCAGATGTGGGGAACTATGGTAATTCCCCCAGATTTCAGTCGCGTTCGATACGAACTAACGCTGCGGAAGCATGGGAGGACAGCATGGAGCTTACATCCCATATCAACTGGACACCTGCGATCCCTGCCAAGTTTGAACAGAAATACGGTTACTCCATTCGTCTTTTTCTCCCTCTGATCATGTGGGGAAACAACAACATCGGCCTCCAGCCGTCGGATCCAGGGCAAGTCCAATGCTTGCTTGATACTGAGGATGGTGGACAGGGTTACATGAACGACTACCGCGAACTCCTCCAAGACTGTTACAGAGAGTACCTTGAGGAACTAAGAAGATGGGTCCACGAGGATCTCGGCCTGCAAACGTCATCCCAGGTATCGTACAATATGCCCATGGATACAGCAGTCAATGTTCCATTCTCTGATGCGCCGGAATGTGAAAGCCTCGGATTCGACAACAATGTGGACAGCTATCTCCAGTTCTCAGGCGCAGCTCACTTCGCAGGTAGGAGAGTGGTCTCAAATGAGATGGGGGCGGAGCGAAATAAGGCGTATCAACTAACAATTCCTCGCTTGATTTGGTCCGTTAACCGTGCCGTGGTTGGTGGTGTGAATCAGGTCATCATCCACGGGCAAGCTTTCTCTGGGAACTACTACAACACCACGTGGCCTGGGTACACCCCGTTTTCATATCTATTTTCAGAAATATTTACCAACAAACAGCCTTCTTGGAACCACGGATTGGCGGAAGCCATGGGATACATGGCAAGGGTGCAGTTCGTACAGCAGCAAGGAATCCCCAGAACGGATATTGCCATTTACAACAAAGTCTCTACAAGGATTTCGGGAATTGCCATGCCCTATCAGCTCGATATATTGGTCAAGGATGGTAAGCCATAGTCAACGGACCAAATTGATGAATGCTGACAGACGAAGGGTGGACATACGAGTACCTGACTGCAGATAATTTCCGCCTCCCACAGGCTCATGTAAAAGACAACGTACTCGCTCCAGATGGCCCACGCTACAAGGCCTTGGTTCTTCCGGAATCAAGCAATCTGACGCTCGAGGCTACACTTAAACTGAAAAGCTTCGCAGAAGCTGGTCTACCGATTATCTTCAGTGGTAATGCACACGGTTATTACAGTTCTGGGAATAACAGCGACCGAAACTCTGTGGAATCCGCCATCTCGAACCTATTAGAGTCTGAGAATGTTCACTCCTGCGAGAGCCAACACCTGGTGCAGCTGCTATCCTCCATCGGGCTGAGCCCTCAGATTCGTACGGAGACAAACGGTACCCTGTATTCGACGTGGCGAGAAGATGAGACTGAGGGACTCGACTATGCGTTCCTTTTCTGCGATGGCTCTCCTTGTCGAGGCAGAATTTACGTCTCAACCACAAAGGTTCCCTACATTCTCGACCCTTGGACTGGGGACAAAGCGCCCCTTTTCGTGTTCAGTGTTGAGAATAACAAGACTGTATTGCCAATAAACCTCAAAGGCAACCAGACACAGATCATCGCTTTCGCCGAGAACACTCTAGACGGCGCGATCAGGCCCACCTTTCACGCCACCTCGGTCCCCCCCAACCTCCTCGGCTACAAGTACGAATCTCCAAGCAAAGTTCACCTCCACCTCGGCGTACTACAGTCCGAGTCTCAGCCATCGCTCACACTCTCCACTGGCCGCTCACTTCAACTCAGCAACGCGTCCACCCTGCTTTCCAGTCTCCCACTCCGCAACTGGACTCTCACTGCCGAGCACTGGGAAGCACCATCCAACATCTCCGACGCTACCACCATTGCTCACAAGCATAACTCCACCCATTACTTAACGACTCTTGCCCCCTGGACTCAAATTCCCGGCCTCGAGAACGCCTCCGGAATCGGCTACTACCATACTTCCTTCCCCTGGCCCCCAACCAACAGCTCAGCTACAGACGGCGCTTACATCCGCTTCTCGCACGTGTTGCACGCTATCACCGTTTATGTAAATTCAAACCAGCTACCACCGATAGACAGTAGCGCGGCCGATGTGGACATTGGGCCGTATCTGTGCCCTGGACAGGACAATGAGGTACTGGTCGTGACGCCCACGACGATGTGGAATTATTTACGGTCCATATTTGGGCGGATCGAGAATGTGGGGGAACCACCATTGCTGGAGCTTCTGTCACAGCTACAGGGAGGCGAGCTGCCGCCGAGCGTGGAGGCGGGGATGGTTGGGGAGGTGGAGGTTGTGCCTTATGCGAGGTATAAAGTGGAGATGTAAATGTATTTGAAAGGAAAGTAGTGCTACCCTGAGAATTTCACTACAACATCTCTTTGTAAGCAGGGAGGTCCCATCCTCTAACATCCTCTCGGAGAATCCAACCGAAAATGTTTACCCTTAGCAAGGAGAGTATCCAGAAGAGGCAGTTCACAATGGCAATTCCGAGCGATGTCGATGCCATCATGTCCCAGATTCCATCCTTTTTCGGCAACCCTTTCTGCACTTGATCCATGAACGGTCGGAACTTTTCCTCGTAAGCCTTGAGCGCGGATGCAAGACCATCCTCTTTACCCTCTGTGTCAGAGGGCCCACAGTGCCTCCCGATCTCTCCGGCCAGAATGTAAGCGCCCACCATGGCGGAGGATGTTCCCATCCCCGTGTTTGCTGATGGGCAATAGGCAGCGTCTCCGACAAGTGTCACGCGGCCGTTGGACCAAGATGGCAATTTGACAACGCCCATGCGCTCGCAGTAGAAGTCCTCAGCGTCATCGAGACACTTCAAGACCTCTCCTGTCTTCCACCCCGCGCCCCGGAAGATCTCTGCGAAAGCCTCCTTTTCCTCTCTAACGTCTCCTCGGCGAGCTTTCTTGAATCTCTCGGACTTGGTCTTGCACATGAGATACGCTTGGATCTCGTGCGGGCTGTGCCTTCGAAGGAACAAAACCCGGTTTCCGGGAGCCATGTACGATGTGGCAATGTAGTCATCCCCGTCTTTCATAGGTCGAGGAATGGTGAAGTACGCCACGTAGAGATCACTGAATGGGTAGAATGCATCCGCAGTGTTGGATCCGAGCATCATCTTGCGAGTGCGTGACCCCTGGCCATCTGCACCGACCAAGAGATCAAACCTATCCATCTTCCCATCCGTGAATCGTACCTCGATGCAGCCGCTCTTCTCTTCGAAGCTTTCGATCGATGTCCCGAAGATGTACTTGGCCCGGTTGGCCGTGGCGTCGAACAGAAGGCGGCACAGATCCCCTCTCATGATTTCGAAATCGGTAGTGAAGCCCTGCAGCCCTTTGCCGGACCTATTCGCGGGGAAGTAGGCCCACTGCTTACCAGAGCTATCGACCACCCGGAGGCCCTGCTCTGGAGCCGATTTGGAACGAAAATCCTGTTCAAGGCCCATGCGCTTCATGACCTCGATCCCATAGCCGCGTAGATCCACTTGGAGTCCGGTAGCCCGCAGACTAGGGAACCGCTCGACGATAGTAATGTCATGTCCCAGCTTCGTAAGCCAGAAGGCGAGGGCATTACCAGCGATACCACCACCGCTGATGAGGATTTTCAATGGTGCCATGATCTGTCCCATGTGTGAGTGGTCGGATTTAACCACGTGAAATATACCTAATGCTTAGGAGTTAAGAAGGAACATTGCGTACCTTGGCAAGACTTGATGCGTGAGATTGAGTTTGAATATCTTAATTGATTGGCGAGAACATTTGGCGTTGATGGCAATTTGTTAAATAATGGGTGATGTGCTCGGCATTTTGACACCCATGAGACCGATTATCTCCGCACGATGCAACTGCTGCCAAAGCCCGACTCGGTGTAAGACTGCAGCGCCACCACATCACTGAGAATCCTCATTCAGTATTTCCGGAAAAAATATTTAGAAATGCTACGTTGAAGCGGTGTCACACGCTAATACCGATATCTCCGAGTTTTTCTAACGAAATGTCTTTTAGAGCTCGAAATTACTGTATTAAGCCACTTCCGCGGATGAACTCTAATTTTTATCAGGGATACATGTGCACATTATCCTTATTTTATTTTTTATAGAAGCGAGATTGAGATACGGTAGTGAATTTATAAAATTGTTGGGGCTAGCGTCATGCATTGGTGTGGCGAATGTAAAATTGCACACGCATCTAAAAATTACGTAGCTAAGAAATACCCTCGTCTGCAAAGAAATGTCCAAAGTCCAAGTCAAATCCGAAGTCTTGCCCACTACCAGGAGTTGTGGACACGGGCCCCAGAGCACTGTCGCACGATGAGAGAGCGTTGAGCCGTGTTAGGAGTAAATCATGACAGAACTCAAGGCTATCCCTAGCACTTTGAGCCATCTTCAATTCGCATGATGTGCCCTCTTCCATTGCCTCAGCCTGGGCCAGAATCATGCTCAGAAACATGTGGCTTTTGATGTTCGTCTCACCCTGCCGAATCCGGTCCAACGATAACCACATCAGGTCTTTTACGGACTGCTTGAGAAGATCGATGTATTGGTGGTTGCGGTGTATCGTACCGTCGAGCCGTTGAGCCTCGACCTGGGCGAGTAGTTCCAGACTGATTACAGTGCATGCATACCTGAACCCCTCTCTGAACATGCCTCCGCCGATAGCCATGAGATGGGAGAAGCCTTCGTCTGGCTCGGGCGAGACAATATACATGGCAGCATCCAAACTGGCCTTGAGCGAGTAGTGAAACAATGGATTCGTCCGTGCTTTGCTGGCGAATGGGCAATGTAAAGGAACCATGAATCGACGCACAAGGTAATCCAACAAATTTCGATGGAAGGGTGTCACACCGGATCCTTCATTCTCTTTCATAAAGCTACTACATGCTCGGTATGTGTTGGTTATTTCCGAGCTCAATGCAAGAACATCCAAGTAAGAAAGCTCAGAGTGCAAGCCGTTTAGAAGATGAAGAACTCGGAGACGGGTTGGTAGCGAGTCGAGAAGGAGAAGCTGCATCGAAGTCATGGTGTAGGTGTCCTTGGGGTGAGGCTGTAGTGTTGTCGTCGATTCGTCCATCTCATCATCGTCACAATTGGAAGGCGCCTCCGTGTCAAACTCATCAAAGGAAATCCTGGGCGGCATGGCTGAGTCCAGAGACGATTGCACAACCATCTCTAGTATGGTTGCCCAGAGTCTCCTGCGAAGTTCGGCTTGCAATACGGACATTTCCGGAAGATGTTTGGGATCACGATGCAAACCCATTTGCATGGCACTGTGGATGAGCGATCCCATGGACATCCACACCAGATCGCCTCCAATGGAGAAGATCTGCCTCGCCAAGACTGTCAAGCAATGTATCTGTAGGCCAGTTATTTCCAGACGGTCCTTTTCGAGTGGTCCAGAAAGCCACGACTGGGCGGCATATACCCATTGATGAACTACGTTGCGGAATCCAGCATCTTCTTGCTCATGGAGACTGGATCCAATCCCAATGACCAATAGGATTTTAAGGCGTAGGTCAGTCGTGGCTCTTTCTGGATCTCTCCAGTATCCCTCGTACTCATTCCAAAAGGTAGGCACGTGCAGTATCCGGTGCGTCGATTCGTATGATTGAAAATACAGGGACACCATCTTGTCCGCTACCTCGCGATAAGGCAACGCGAGATTGAATCCAGGACGCGAGAGACTTCTGCTAGGTCTTCCAACTTTGAGCTTCTTCGCTATGTCTTTGCATTTCTGGAGGAAATGGCCCATCTGGGCAGTCAATGCTCTACTCTCGGCGTCTTGAAAAAATGTGCCCTTGCCATTGCCAGTTGCCTCGGAAAAGCAGGCATCGATCATTATGAACTTGCAGGGCAGTCAGCTAATAGTCACGGGCTATATTTTGATGCAGAATATACCTCTGGAGCCGTCCCCAACCAATGACTCCATCGTAAAGTCCTCGTTTTGTTCAAGGTTATCTGCGAGTCCTGCAGACCGGACTGACGCGTGAGTATATCCCGACCGGATTCGGATAGCTCATGTAA
Source organism: Lasiodiplodia theobromae (assembly GCF_012971845.1). Classification (NCBI taxonomy): domain Eukaryota; kingdom Fungi; phylum Ascomycota; class Dothideomycetes; order Botryosphaeriales; family Botryosphaeriaceae; genus Lasiodiplodia; species Lasiodiplodia theobromae. The sequence goes on from NW_023336523.1 coordinate 310,979, forward strand.
AGGATTGGATGCTGGAGGCTCTGGAAGAGTCTGGGCTCGCTGCACTGGCTCGGCTTCCTGATTCTGTGGCCGTGTATCGCTATGGCCGAGGGTGGCGCTCTGTCCTGCTGCAGCTATTACAACCCGGGGCTGGCTACCTTGCTCTACGACGGGTCTAGCCGTGTTGATCCGTGGAGCCTGGCTTGACGTCGATGCCCGTGGGCTGTCATGTTCGGGTTGTTGCCGGACGACGGGCTTATCGCCGTAGATCTTGTAGGTACACCGAACGTGAGCGGAGACGCAGTGTGCGCAAGGATCATTGCGGTCGCATTTGATCTTGCGGCGCCGGCACTCAGTACATGACAAAGCCGGTCTTCGGCGCCTGCGGGGTTGTCGCTCCATGAAGGTGGTGATGGAAGTCCGTCGGCCGTATGATGAAACGTTATCTCCGCATGTCCTTTGAATTGGCGTAAACCCGCGCGCAAGCGGGGTAAGCGGACGTAAGCGAAAATGCCGAACGCCCGCTTACAACCGAAATATGTGGCCGGCGGTTCGAAGACGCAAACTCTAGAAACCCTGACGGGGAAAAATACTCTTGTAATGAGATTATCGCAAAATCTGTCCCAGCCAGCTCGAATTCTCCCGGTGCCTTTGTTTGAAGAATATCGTACTTGTCGCACTTCATCAACATTTTCTCCACCATCAGCATCTCATTGACTGGAGACTCGAGATCCATAACCTTTGTCATTTCTGAAAGTTGGATTGAATGTCGACCGAATCTAGCGCGCGATGCACGTGATATGTTTGCCCCGCATGACGTGAAATTTTGCCAGGCGTGACTTCCCAAACAACCAAGGTAGTGCGCATCTTCCAACGGAGCTGCTTTCCTAATGGATGCAGGTGCAGACAACTCCACTCCTTCCGGAACACGACGCAAGAGACATGATGATTCTACAGAAAGCAGGAAACGAGTAGCGCGCGCGTCAGCGAACCCTTGCGTCTCATCCGCATGATATGCCGCTTACTGCTTGCTCAGGTGCAACGAATGCCGGAGGCTAAAAGAAAAATGCCCCGGCGGTGATCCTTGCTCACGGTGTACTCGATTTCGCCGTCCCTGTGGCTACCAAGACGCCAGACTCCGTACTCAAACTGCCACTCCCCACGACAGGTAGCATCTCCGTCGCTCGCTCCACGACTGGTTCTGATTATCGAAGGGATCTCCAAGGCTTTTTCGATGCAGACAGAATCCGCTTGTTGGAACAAATTGTCGAGCACTCCACCGGGACCGTGTGCTTCGAGAAAGCACGTCTTGCCCATCTTCTCGCCTCTCTCCGCCCAGCAGCTCATGACTATGGCCCTCGTGCGACCAGCGAAGATGAAGATTTCACCATCAACCCCGTGTCTCCCACCTCGGCATGTAAGTTCACTCGCTCACGTTTCCCCGCTGTGACCCTGATATCAGACAAAGTGTATTCCGGAGAGCTCTCTCACTCCAACTTCTCGCTCCGGCTTCAGCAGAGAGTTGAACGTCGGCTGAACGAAGCGGTACCCGAAGTACGCGCCCCAGCATCACCAATCACAAACGTCTCCGCTCACCTCACCAGCTACAAGGCAGACCGGATGCTCCAGCAGATTCACCATCGGCGATCAAGCTTCGCTCTCAGGCATCCGTTGTCATCGATGCGGTCAGCTCTTTCCCACCAGCCGAAGTTGCAGCGTTCCTTGCCGACGTCTTTTTCAAATTCGCCCAGACAAATTATTCGTACGTCGACGAGCAAACCTTGCGGCAAAAACTGGGAAGATTCTATTCGCTGTCTCCAGAGATAGATATCAACGACGCACCTTGGGTCTGCACCATCTTGATGATCTTTGCCATCGGCACACAGTTCGCCCATCTCAGTTCATCAGCGGAAGATGGCACAGACCATGGAGCGGACGACATTCTGGCGCTGGAATTTTACCACAAGGCTTCTGGACTCATCTCAGACGTCATCGCAGTTGCTTCCATCGAAAGCGTACAGGCGTTCCTCTTACTCGGCGTGTACACTCTTCCCATCGATGCCGCGGGCTTGTCCTGCACCTATCTCGGCATTGCCATCAAGATTGCCACGCAAAACGGCATGCATCGCAAGCACCACAAGACACTTGCATCTCGGCAGGTCGAGCTACGAAGGAGATTATGGTGGACTGCGTATACGCTGGAACGGTACACGTGATTGCCCCCTCCTACGACCACATGTTAACACCCTGCAGGCGGATATGCGTTTTGCACGGGAGACCCGTGTCGATCTCACGAGCGGAAATTGATGTGGACCTGCCCCAAGATCTGCCAGAGCTACGAGAGGCGCCACCAATCCACGCGTTGCCGAATATGTTGGCTATGATTAGGCTTACAGAGACCCTGGAGAACGCCAAGGAAGCCATGTAAGGTGTATTCCCAGACGACAAGGATTCTTACCAACTGTGTAGATTCGCGTTCAAGAGGGCGGCTAGAAAACGAAGCCCCGCTTTGATACAGCCAGTCCTACAGCTAAAGCAAGAACTGCAGCAGTATTGGCAAAGCCTGCCCGAAGACACGTTCTGCAGAGACTTGACGCCGGGGAAACCGCTATTTCGTTTCAACATTCACTTGGCTCTGATGTATCACCTCATTTTCATTTTCCTCGGTCGCTCCTTTATACTCAAAGGAAGCACTTTTGAGACGGTGGAAAACGTACAGATGCCGGAGTGGACCGAGATGCGCGACGAGCTTGTTAACGATTGCATCCGCGGTGCCCTAGCCGTCATTGACCTCTGTCAGACTTTGGACAATGAGATGGGATTAGCCAGATCATCATACACCGAGTTTACTTCCTGCTGCGCTGCTCTGCTAGCAGTGCTCGCGCGGCGCATATCAGTGCGGAACACTCGCTTGCAGACTGCATGCGACGCGGGGATCAAGCTCCTCAAAAAGATGTCGGTGGGAGTCTTCTCCGACAGTTCTGAGAAACTCACGGTGGAAGCTCTCGAGACGGCCATCCATCGGCTGGACAGCTGCAGCGTGGCCTCGCCTGCCGCCAGTGGAGTCGCTTATGCGCAGTTCAGACAGTGGGCCATGAACCGGCAACACACACAATGCAACGAGCCGGCGACGCCACGTCAGACAACGACGAACACTCCGCAAAATGCTGATGCCATGCAGGGTCTTTACTCGTTTGGATTGGACGATCTGTCCTCGCTGCCAGGATTGGACCAGTGGTTCGAATTCGGTCTCCATTAGAGGCATGCCGGTTGCTCCGGTCTTCCAGTGCGACCGGCGTTTCACCCGGTCGGTGACCGGATCCGTGACCGGAAAACGGCCAGACCGGAGATCGGCAAGTTGAAGCGGGGTTGCGCAATCCGGCTCAGAGAGATTGTTGCCGGTTGGCCCTTGATTTACGGCAAGTCTGGGGAGTCTGCTGGTCATATTTAGCAGCTCTACATCGACATCTACCACCGCAAATCGCTCGCTATTCAGCCTCCACCATGTCAAAACTCTCCGACTTCCGCCTCCTCTCCTTTGACGTCTACGGCACCCTCGTGGACTGGGAATCGGGTGTGTTGGCCGCGCTGCAGCCACTCCTCGACGCCAACAACACCAGCTTCTCGCGTGAGCACCTCCTGCACGTGTACCACGAGGCGGAACGCACGCAACAGACCAAGAATCCCGGCATGCGCTATGCCCAGCTGCTCACCACCATCCACCCACAAATCGCCGACCGCCTCGGGCTGCCGCAGCCGACTACGGAACAGAATGAGGCTTTCGGCCGGTCGGTCGGCGAGTGGCCAGCTTTTCCAGACACGGTCGATGCGCTGCGCCGGCTGGGCAAGCACTACAAGTTGGTGGTGCTGTCCAACGTCGACCGCGAGTCGTTCGCCAGGACCAACGCTGGCCCTCTGCAGGGTGTGCCCTTCGACCTGATCATTACCGCGGAGGATATTGGCAGCTACAAGCCGGACCTGCGCAACTTTGAGCACATGCTGCGTGAGGTCGATGCCAAGTTTGGGATCAAGAGGGACCAAGTGTTGCAAACGGCGCAGAGCCAGTTTCACGATCACCATCCCGCAAAAGAAATGGGAATCAAGTCGAGCTGGATCGTCAGGCCTGGAGCGGTCATGGGCAATCGCGCTGGGGAGGTCTACGACTGGAAATTTGATACCTTAGGTGAGATGGTAGATGCTCTCGAGCGGGAGTAGAGATTATAAATTTTAAGCGTAAATCTAATAAAATACGGCATATTACTGAATTACCTACATTTTAATTTTTATTTTCTAAATTACCTATCTATTTACTTAATTACCCACATTTTTAATTTTTTAAAATATATTTATAATTTTTTAATTTTTTAAAACTCTAATTAAATAACTAAAAACTATAGCTAAAACTACGTATAATACTTAAATAAAAATATAAAATATATATATATTTGATAAGATATTTAGCTACTTTTACTTTACGTTTTTTTTAAATTTTAGTTAAGATATAAGAGATAAAAATTTTTAAAAAATATACTATAAAAGCTTTTAAATATACGCTATAAAATAATATAATTTTTATTAATAAAGTATTAAATTTTTATAAAGATATCTTAAAAAACTAAAAAAAAAAAAATTAAAAAACTAGATAATTAAATAAATATCTAGATAATTTAGAAAATAAAAATTAAAATATAAATAATTTAATAATTTACTAAATAAAATATTCTTTTTACTTTAAGAATCTTAATAAATTTTTTAAATATCGCTATTTTACTAAAAGATTCTACTAATTTATTAAAATTATATATATACTAAAAAAACTATAATTTTAGTATTTAATATTATATTATCTTTTAAAAAAATAATTATTAAAAGTAATATTTATTTATATTAAAAACTTTAGTTACGATATTACTAATTTAAAAATAACTCTTTTATTAAAATATATTATTTTTTAAGTACTATAAAACTTTAATAAAATTAAATTTTAGTATTATCTTTATTTTAATAGTATTAACTAAGTATATAAATAATAATTATATAAAGAAATAAAAATATACTATATAAAAATATTAACTTATATTTTTAAAATATTATTTTTAAACTAGTAATATTATAATTAAAATTTTTAATATAAATAAATATCGTTTTTAATAATTACTTTTTTTTAAAATATTAAAATTTATTTATAACGCTTATAGCTAGTATATACTATTAAACTATATAAATAATATATAAAAATTATATTATAGCTAGAATATATTTAAAAAATATCTATATAAATTTATATTATATTTTAACGACTAGCTATTAAGTAATTTACTACTAAAGATTTTTTTATAGTTTATTAGCTATATTAGTTATATTTTATTTATTAAAATTAAAACTTAATAATTATATCGCGCGTATAAATACTAAATAATAATATATTTATTAAAGTATATCTACTATAAAGTTTAATAAAAGCTAAAAATTTAAGCTATATAAAAACTATAATAAATTATTAAATTATCTATATCTTTATTTTTATTTTTTAAATTATTTATCTATTTATTTAATTATTTATATTTTAAAACTTTTACTAAATTATCTAAATTTATATTATATTATAATTTTTATAATATTAATATAATATAAAAACTAGATAATTTAATAAATAATATATAATTATAATTAATTTAGTAAAGAAATAATTATTAAAAGCGATTTATATTTATATTAAAAACTTTAAATATAATATTATAAATTTAAAAGTAACTCTTTTATTAAAATTTACTATTTTTTAAGCGCTATAAAACTTTAAAAAATTAAATTATAATATTTTTTTATTTTAATAGTATTATTTAAATATATAGACGATAATTATATTAAAAAAATATATATATATATTATATAAAAATATCGACTTATATTATTAAAAAAATCGCTTTTAAATTTATAATATTATATTTAAAGTTTTCTTATTAAATAAAATTACTTTTAGTAATTTATTCTTTAATAAATAGATTAATTTATATTTATTAAATTATTTAATTTTTTATAAAAAAAATAATTTCTTCTTTATTTTTTAATTAAATTATATAAAAATTTTAAAAAAAATATTATTAAATATACTTATTTTTAATATAAAAACTCTAAAAATATTTTTTTTATTTTAAATATATCTTTTTTATTATTACTACGTTTAAAGTTATTATATTATTTTATTTAACTAGAGTAATATTTAAATTATTTATAAGTTATTTATATATATTATACTACTAGTATTTAACTAGTATTTATATAGTTTAATAGTATATTATTAAAACTTATACTAGTAATTTACTATTACTAAATAAAATAATATAGTAACTTAAAATATAGTAAAAAATAAAAAAAGATATATTTAAACTAAATAAATATATTTAAAGTTTTTATATTAAAAATA